>NW_023601543.1:55873574-55989593 GCF_014898055.3 Talpa occidentalis | reverse complement strand
TTACCCCAAAGGACACAAAAACAGTAATTCCAAAGGGCCCTGCATGCCTATGTTTATAGCAGCAACATTTACAATAGCTAAGCTATGGAAAACAACCCAAATGCCCAAAAATAGATGACTAGATCAAGAAGTGTGGTACATATACACCATGGAATATTACTCAGCAATCAAAAAAGATAAACTCATGTAATGTGCAGCAACATGGATGGAGCTGGAAGGGATCATGCTCAGCGAAATAAGTCAGAAAGAAAAAGAAAAATACCGATGGTCTCACACATAGTAGGAATTTAGAAAACCTAAATAGAGACCAGGAAAAAGACTAATCAATGCAAAGTAATAATCAAAATCAACAAGCAACTATAAACCAGAGACACACTACAGGGTGGTGGGGGGAGGAGGAGAGAGGGGCTGGAAGAGGAAGAACTAGAGTCAAAATAAGGGAGGGGTGCAATTGTATGGGGGCTATAATCAAAATGAAAATGCATACATTGTGCAAAGATGAAAAATGATGTAAGAATTATATAAAATAAAATATTAAAAAAAACTGGCTGCAGCAGTAGCTTAGAGATTTGTAATACTTCTGCTTTTCCAGCAGGTGTCACAGATTTTTTTTATGCTTTTCTCAAATTTAAAGATTTATTTATTTATGCATACAAGAGCTGGGGTACAGGCCAGAGATATGCGGGGTGAGAGGATTCACCAGAGAAAGAGTGGGGAATAGAACAGGCAGACTGACCATAATACACTGCTGAGGGGAGCAGTGGGTGAGACAGGAGAGGTCTGCTGAGCCATGTGGGTTGCTCCCTGGCTGGCTGGGGATCAAACTCATGCTGCAGAGGCGGTGGATTGCTTCACATGCGGTGCTTAACTCCTTGCTCTACCAGGGAGGCCCCTTTTTCTCAGCTTTATAAGATTTTACATGTTTGACCTTTCCGGGCTTCCTTAGATCCAGAGATCTTATGTTGTAACTGTTGAGTTGAGATTGGGGAGAGGCCTAGAGTGGTCCAGACCCTAGTGGAAGTGTGGGCAGGAGCTGGTTAATGTCTATGGCAACACTTATATACCTGTATTTGGGATTCCAGACCTGAGTCTCTGTGGAGTGCACACTGTTAGTGAGTTCCACAAGGTCAGTGTTAGTACTGAAGGGTGGAGGAGTGGGAACACAACCCAGTACAATGTCCTTGTTCCTCTCACTGGGGAACCAACCCTCTGGGAGCAACCTAGTTCTTCTGCACATGTCGTTCCTCAGACAATGGAGTATTCCTCCACAACACTGTACTCTCCCCTCCCCAGGAATACCAACCAGGTGGCAGAACCTAGGTTTGTAAGGCAACCTTCAGACTAGGACCACAGCTTCCAGGCATTTTTCTACACCCACCTCTTGCTTAATGAAGCTCGATCTCTTCAGTGTCCCTTCTGGTTCAGTCTGTATTGGTCTGTAGTGTCCAAGAGGTATTGCAGTTTCACCCAAAACCAGGGGACCCTCTCAGTGCATCAACAGTGAGGCTTAATTTTTAGATTATTTTCCTGGGAGCAAAGCAAGGGGCCACCTTTGACACCATCTTTGACCAAATCTCCTGGAATCAATATTCCATTGATCTATATGTCTGCCCTAGTGGCAGTACCATATTGCCTTGATTACCATTGATTTTTTTTAATTATTTATTATGCATACAAGAACTGGGGTACAGGCCAGAGGTTGGTGATTGAGAGTTTTCACCAGAGACAGAGTGGGGAGCAGAACAGGCTCCCCACTGAAATACACTGCTGAGGGGAGCAGCAGGTGAACAGGAGAGGTTTGCTGTGCCATGTTGGTCACCTCCCTGGCCTGGGATGAAACTTGCACTGCAGTAGCTGCGGATTGCTTCATAGTGCTGTGTTTTAATGCCTTGTACCACCAGGGAGGCCCCTTGATTACCATTGCTTTATAGTAAATTTTAAATTGCGAACTATGAGTTCTCTTATTTTGTTCTTTTGCAAGATGATTTTTAAGCCCCTTTCAATTCCATATGAATTTTAGAATCATAAGATTCTGAAGAATCTTACTTAAATTTTATATAGTCAATTTCAGCAAAGAAGAAGTCAGCTGGGATTCTGAAAGATTGTCTATAATCTATAGGTAATTAGAGTATTTCTACCTTAATATTAACATGGAATATATTCGATTTTCTTTCTTTTAACAATGTTTTGTGGTTTTTAAAGTATAAGTCTTATGCTTCTTTTGTTAAATTTATTCCTAAGTATTTTATTCTTTTTGGTTATAAGTGGAATTGTTTCCATAATTTTCTTTTTTTTTGCAATGTTCATTGCAGGTGTAGTAGAAACACAGCTGATTCTTTATATTGTTTTTGTATCTTGCAACTTTGCCGAACACATTTCTTTGCTCTAATTTTGTGGGTTTTTTTAGTATATTTCTCAGACTTTTTTATAAGATCAAGTCATCTGTGACTAGAGATAGCTTTGCTTATTTTTCAAGGTGGGTATGTTTTATTTCTTTTTGTTGACCAATTTTTCTGGATGAAAACTCTGGCAAATTTTGAATAAAAGTGGCCAGAGAAAACATACTGTGTTATTCTTGATCTTAGGGGGAATGTATTCAGACTTTAACAAATAAGTACGATATTGTGGGGTTTATATAGATGCTTGTTATTGGGTTGGTGCATTTTTTATTTTCAAAATCCCATTTGCTTAAAATATTGAATTTGTCAAATGATTTTTCTGCATCTTTTGGAATAATAGATATATAAATGTATTAAATAAAACTAGATGTATAAATCAATTAAATAAAAATATTGTGAATTTTTTTATTCTATTGGTGTTAATTGATTATATGATGTTAAAACAGCCTTGTTTCCCTAAGATAAATTGCATTTTATCATGGTGTGTTACTCCCTTTATGTTTCTGAATGTAGTTTACTATTATTTTGCTAAGGAATTTTACATCCATATTTATAAGAGATATTAGACTGTAACTTTCTTTGGTGTTTTTCTCTGGTTTTGGAATCAGAGTAAATTAGTCCCATTAACATCCAGCATCCTTCTGAATTTTTTGGAAGAGTTTGTAAATTACCAGTATTCTCCTTTAAATATTTGGCAAAATTCAGCAGTAAAGCTATCTCAGCCTGTGATTTTCTTGGTAATTTATTAGTATTCAATATCTTCACTTGCTATAGATTTATTCATATTATGTATTTTTTTCTCGAATCAGTTTCAGTAGTTTGTGTTTTCTATGAAATTTTCCATCAACCTATTAGGGTGGAGCCTTCAAAAAGATGTGTTGAGGTCCTAACTCAATGAACCTGTGATCATGAACTTATTTGGAAATATGGTCTGTGCAGATATAATCATTGAAGATGAGGTAGTACAATGAAGATAAGGTAGGGTGAGTGCTGATGCAATGACTGGTGTCCTAATAAGAGAAGAAAAATGTGGATATAGAAACACAGAGAGAATGTCATATGATGACAGAGGTGAACTTTTGAATGATGTATCTATAGGCCAAGAAATATCAAGAATTGCTGGTATCAAATAGAAGCTAGAAAGAGGCAAGGAAAAATTCTTCCCTCTATAGCTTTAGAGAGAGTATGACCCTGATGTCACCTTAATTTCAGTCTTCCATTCTCCAGAACTGTAAAAGAATACAGCTAGTTTGTGATATCTTGTTACAACAGTAGTAGGAAAGGAATTCATCATCTAAGTCGACTAATTTGGTGGTATTCCTAATATTTCTTTATAATCTTTTATTTCCTAAGAAAATTTTGGTAATAGCTCTCCTTTCATGTTGGATTTTGGTAGCTTGAGTTTTCTCCCTTTTTTTCTTGGTTAATCTCACTAAATATTTGTTAACTACTGATTTTTTTATTAGCGATGACTTTTTTTTATAAGATTTATTTTTTTATAATAAATTTTATTTTTATATTCCCCATACAATTTCAACCCCCCATTTTGACCCCAATCCCTCCCCTCCTCCACCCACCCCCAAAGTGTCTCTGGTTCATAGATTTTTGTTGATTTTGATTTTCACTTTCTTATAGTTATTCATTTCCTGGTCCTTATTTAAGTTTTCTAGATTCCTGCTATGAGTGAGACCATCGGTATTTTTCTTCTTCTTTCTGGCTTATTTCGCTGAGCATGATCCTTCCAGCACCATCCATGTTGCTGCAAATTGCATGTGTTTATCTTTTTTGATGCTGAGTAATATTTCATGGTATATATGTACAAATCTTCTTGATCCAGTCATCTATTCTTGGGCATTTGGGCTGTTTCCAAAGCTTAGCTATTGTAAATAGTGCTGCTATAACCATAGGGGTGCAGGTGTTCTTTGGAATTGATGTTTCTGTGTCCTTTGGGTAAATACCTAGGAGTGGAATTGCTGGATCATATGGAAGCTCTATGTTAGTAGGTCCAGAAATCTCCACACAGCTCACCATAGTGGTTGGACCAGTTTGCACTCCACCAACAGTGCAGGAGAGTTCCTTTTCTCCACACCTCGCCAACATTTGTTGTTGCTAGTTTTTATGTGCCATTCTCACTGGTGTAAGATGGTATCTCATGGTAGTTTTGATTTGCATTTCCCTGATTCCAAATGATGTTGAACATTTTTTCATATGCCTGTTGGCCATTTGCATTTCCTCTTCAGAGAAGTTTCTTTTTAGCTCTTCTGCCCATTTTTTGACTGGATTATTGTCTTTGTTGTTGTTGAGTCTCATCTGCTCTTTGCAGATTTTTGTGATCAGTCCTTTATCATTAGTGTTGGGTGCAAAAATGTTCTCCAGTTGGTGGGGTTCTCTTTGTTTTGTTATTGTCTCTTTTGCTGTGCAGAAGCTCTTTTTTGATGTAGTCCAGCTGTTTATCTGCCTTCACTATCACTGCTTTGGGTGATGTGTCTGTAAAGATGTCTTTGATGTGCAAATCACGTAGTGTTTGGCCTATATTTCCTTCTATGTATTTTATGGTTTCAGGTTTATGTCTAGTTCTTTAATCCATTTTGAGTTGTTTTTTGTGTATGGTGTGAGGTAGTAGTCAAGCTTCATTCTTTTGCATGTAGCGGCCCAGTTTTCCCAGCACCATTTATTGAACAGACTTTCTTTGCTCCAATGCATATTCTTTGCTCCTTTGTCAAATAGTAGTTGACCATAAATCTGTGGATTTTCTATTCGATTTCATTGGTCTGTGTGTCTGTTCTTGTTCCAATACCATGCAGTTTTGATGAATATGGCTTTGTAGTATAGCCTGAAATCTGGTAGTGTGAAGCCTCCATTCCCTTCTTTTTTTTTTCAGGAGAGCTGTGGCTATTCGGGGTTTTGGTGATTCCATATGAATTTCATCAATAATTTTCTATTTCTTTTGAAGAATAACATTGAAATTTTTATTGGAATAGCATTGAATCGGTATATTGCTTTTGGTAGGATGGCCATTTTAATAATGTTTATTCTTCCAATCCATGAGCAGGGGATGTCTTTTCCACTTCTTTGTATCTTCTTCTATTTCTTTTAAAGTGTTTTATAGTTTTCTTTGTATAGGTCCTTTATCTCTTTTGTTAGATTTATTCCCAAGTATTTGATTTTTTTTTGTTTCGATAATAAAGGGGATGTTTTTTTTCATTTCTTCTTCTTCAGATTTATTGTTAGTGTATAGGAAAGCTACTGAATTTTGCATGTTGATTTTGTATCCTGCCACTTTGCTGAACTGATTGATGAGTTCAATTACTTTTTCTATGAGTTTTTGGGGTTCTCTATGTATTATATATCATCTGCAAATAGTCATACTTTGACTTCTTCTTTTCCTATTTGGATTCCTTGTATGTCTTTCTCTTGTCTTATTGCTCTGGCTAGGACTTCCAGTATTATATTGAAAAGCAGTGGTGAGATTGGACATCCTTGTCTTGTTCCAGATCTTAATGGAAATGCTTTCAGCTTTTCACCATTGAGAATGATACTGGCTGTTGGCTTGTCATAGATGGCCTTTATTATGTTGAGGTATGTTCCTTGTATCCCAAGAATTTCAAGGGATTTTATCATGAATGGGTGTTGCACTTTGTCGAAAGCTTTCTCGGCACCTATTGATATTATCATATGGTTTTTATATTTCTTTTTGTTGATGTGTTGGATAACGTTGATTGATTTTCGGATGTTGAACCATCCTTGTGTCCCTGGAATGAATCCTACTGGTCGTGGTGAATTACCTTATGGATACACTGTTGGATTCTGATAGCTAAAATTTTATTGAGGATTTTTGCATCAGTGTTCATTAGGAGATTGGCCTATAGTTTTCCTTTTTTTGTGTTGTCCTTGTTCGGTTTTGGTATTAGTGTAATGTTGGCTTCATAGAACGTGTTAGGTATTATACTTCCTTCTCAATTTTTGAAGAGTTTGTGAAGGATAGGCACAATTCGTTTCTGAATGTTTGGTAGAATTCATTTGTAAATCCATCTGGTCCTGGGCTTTTGTTTTTGGGGAGGTTTTTGATTACCATTTCAATTTCGCTGCTTGTAATTGGTCTGTTTAGGTGTTCTATTTCTTCTTTATCTAGCTTTGGGTGATTGTAGAGTTGTAGGGATTTGTCCATCTCCTCTAGATTGTTGAAATTGATATACAAGAAGCAAGAAGAACACCAAACTTCCGTGACGAAAGGAAAAATACAGCAAGACACATAATAGTAAAGCTCCCAAGAATCCAAGACAAGGAAAAAATAATGAAACTAACAAGAGGGAAGAAACAGATAACATTCAAAGGTAAACCAATCAGACTGACATGACTTCTCTGAAGAAACATTACGGGCAAGGAGAGAGTGGAGGGACATAGTCAACAGATTCCAAGAAAACAGATGCCCACCAATAATACTCTATCCCGCAAAGCTCTCCTTCCTCTTTGAAGAAAGAATAAGGACCTTCCAGACAAACAGAAACTCTGGAATTTTATTACGAATAAACCCCTACTCCAAAAAATACTACAAGGAGTCCTAAAGCCAGAACCTCAGAGGGACGAATAACAACAAAAGAAGGCCAAAGAATGTTATTAAAATAATAAATAAATAAAATCAAAGGAAAGACAAACACAATGGCAATACAGATGCTAACATATCAATACTAACTCTAAATGTAAATGGACTAAACTCTTCAATAAAAGACACAGAGTTGCAGCCTGGATTAAGAAACAAACCCAACCTTTTGCTGTATCCAGGAACACATTTAGCTGCAAAAGATAAAAATAGACTCAAAGTTAAAGGATGGAAAACAATTCTACAAGCAAATGGACCAAAAAAGAAGGCTGGAACAGCTATACTCATATCAGATAAAACAGATTTCAAACTTAAAAAGATAAAAAGAGACCCCAGTGGTCATTACATATGATCAAGGGGACAATACTTCAAGAAGAAATAACACTCATTCACATATGTTCACCAAACGAAGGAGCACCAAAATATATCAGACAACTATTGGCATCTCTGAAAACAGACATCAGAGAAAACACATACGTAGTGGGAGACTTCAACACACCACTATCAACAATGGCTAGATCAACAAGACAAAAAATAAGTAAAGAAACTAAAGCTCTAAATAAGGACCTAGAGCATTTGGGCTTAACAAACATCTATAGAACACTAAACCCCCAAAAAACGAAGTACACATTTTTCTCAAGCGCACACGGATCATTCTCCAGGATCGATCACATACTGGGGCACAAGACAAACATCAACAGATACACCAAGATTGAAATCTTACCAACCATCTTTTCTGACCATGAAGGAATCAAGCTAGAAATAAATCATAAAAAGAAGGCAAGGAACTATCCTACCTCGTGGAGATTGAAACCCACACTACTGAAAGTCCACTGGACTAACGAGGAGATAAAAGAAGAAATTAAAAAATTCTTTGAATTGAATGACAAGGAGGACACCAATTTCCTAAATGTATGGGATGCAGCAAAAGCAGTAATAAGAGGAAAATATATAGCAATAGAGGCTCACATCAAGAAACAAGAAAGAACTCAAAGAAACAACCTAATCTCGAAGCTCAAAGATCTAGAAAAAGAACAACAAAAAACCCCAAAACCAGTAGAAGAAAAGAAATAATGAAAACCAAAGCAGAAATAAATGAAATTGAAACTAAAAAAACAATCCAAAAGATCAATGAAACCAAGAGCTGGTTCTTCGAAAAAATAAATAAAATAGATAAACCCCTAGCCAGGCTCACAAGGGCAAAAAGGGAGAAAGCACAAATAAATAGGATAATAAATGAAAGAGGAGAAATCACAACGGACACAGCAGAAATCAAAAGAATAATTAAATAACTACTATGAACAGTTATAAGATTTATTTTTATTTAAGAGGATTCACCAGAGACAGGTTGGGGAGCAGAACAGGAAGATTGACTGAAATACACTGCTGAGGGGAGCAGCAGGCAGCAGGAGAGGTCTGCGCGCCATGTGGGACCCTCCTCCGGTGGCTGGGGAGCAGCCTGGCATGGAACCTGTGCTGCAGAGGCTGCGGGTAGCTTCGCAACCCAGCGCTCATCCGCTGCGCCACCGGGGAGGCCCATGTTTTTTTTTTTTTTTTTTTTTTTTGTCGAGGTAACATTGATTTGCATCATTTGTATTCTAAAAGTATAGAATTTCCCCCATTGGAGATCTTACCCCATGGTACCCACTATCAAAACACCCTAGTGCACCAATGTAGTCTATCTTGTTCCCTCTTGGCTTTGTTTTGCTCCTTCCCTTCTCCCCTCTGACAGCCTCAGTTCTATAGTTAACATTCTAGAGTTTGCTATTTGTTTGGCTTTATCCGAGCCTTTGCTCAGATATAGACATAGATATAGATATAGATGTATTTTCTCTATAGTCCACATATAAGTGACACCATCCAGTATTTGTCTTTTCCTTCTGATTTATTTTACGTAGATAAACCCCTCCAACTCCATTCATGTTGCTGCAAATGGCAAGAGTTTATCTTTTTTGATAGTTGAATAGTGCTGCAGTGTGTATCTACACTACATTAGTTTTTGGGCACTTAGGTTATTTCCATAGCTTGGCTATTGTAAATAGTGCTGCAGTGAACATGGGAGTGTGTTTTTCCCTTCAAATTAGTGTTTTTGTGTTCAGGAAGATTCCTAGGAGAGGAATTGCTGGGTAGCATGACAGATCCAATTTTAATCTTTTGAGAAACCTCCATAGTGTTAGCCATAGAGACTGGACCAGTCTACATTTCCACCAACAATATAAGATTATTCCTTTTTTTTCACATCTTCACTGGCACTTGTTGGTCTTTTTGATATGGGTTATTTTCACAGGTGTTAGATGGCATTTCATTTTGGTTTAGGTTTGCATTTCCCTAATGATAAGTGATAGTGAACATATTTTTCACATGCCTGTTGGCCATCTGTGTAGCTGGAGAAGTGCTTATTTAATTTTAGCTCTTCATCCCATTTATTTACTGAGTTATTTGTTCTCTTTGTTGTGGTTTATGAGATCTTTGTAGGTCTTGGGTATTAGTGCATTGTCCGTTGTATGATGTACAAATGTTTTCCTCATTTGGTAAGGTGTCTTTTTCTTTAGTGATGTTTCTTCATGCAGAAGCTTTTTAGTTTGATGTAGTCCCCAATTGTTTATATTCTTTTATCCTTTCTGATAAAGACTAATCCACAAAAAAAATCTCTGAATCTTATTTGTAGGAGTGATTTGCTCATGTTTGTTTCTATGTATTTTATGGTTTCAGGTATTACATCCAAGTCTTTAAAGATTTTTAATTGATTATTGTGTATGTTGTGAGATGTTGCTTTAATTTTTTCTTTTGCCTGTGACTGTCCAGTTTTTCCAATACCACTTTTGAAGAAGCTTTCCTTGCTCCAATGTATATTCATTGATCCTTTGTAATAGATTGACTATCCATAGAGGAATGAGTTTATTTTTGGACTCTCAATTCTATTCCACTGGTCTATGTGTCTGTTTTTAGTCTAGTACTATGCTATTTTGATTATTATAGCTTTGTAGTATAGTTTGAAGTCTGGCAGTATAATACCACCATTCTTCCTCTTTTTGTCAGGATTGTTTAAGCTATGCTGTTTCGTTTTTGGGATTTTTTTGTAGTTCTATATGAATTTCTGTAACATTTTTTCTAGTTCCTTCAAGAATGTTATTGAAAAGTTGATAGGAATTGTATTGAAATGGTATATTACTTTGCATAGAATGGCTACTTCGACAATGTTAGTTCTTCCAAACCATGAGCAGGGAATATAGTTCCATTTCTATGTCTATTCTTCTAGTTCTTTTAACAATGTCTTATAGTTTCTTTGTATAGGAATAATGCTTATTCCTAGACATTTAATTTTTTTTTGGTGTAATTATAAATGGGATTGTTTTCCTAACTTCTTCTACTTCCTCTTCTAGTTCATTGTTTGCATGTAACATAGCAACTGGGTGGTTTTTTTTTTTTTTTTAGATTTATTTTATTTATACAAGAACTGGGGTACAGGCCAGAGGTGCAGGAGGTTGAGAAAATTCACCAGAGACAGAGTGGGAAGCAGAACAGGCAGATGGACTGAAAACGCTGCTGAGGGGAGCAGCGGGCGAGACAGGAGAGGTCTGCTTTGCCATGTGGGTTGCTCCCTAGCTGGCCGGGGATCGAACTCATGCTGCAGAGGCTGTAGACAGCTTCACAGCTCTGCGCTCAACCCACTGCACTACCAGGGAGGCCCATAGCAACTGAATTTTGTGTATTGATTTTGTAACCTGCCACTTTGCTGAATGGGCTTATTATTTCAATTAGCTTTTCAGTGGTGTCTTTAAGGTTCTGTATATATAGATTATCATGTTACCTTCAAATAATTATAGCTTTATTTCTTCTTTCCCAATTTGGCTTCATTTTATATCTTTCTCTTACCTAGCTTCTCTAGCTAAGACTTTCAATAGTAAGTTGAATTGTAGTGGTGAAAGTGGACATCCTTTACATGTACCAGATCTTAATGGAAAGCCTTTCACTATTTTACTATTGAGAATGATGTTAGTTGTGAGATTATCATATGTGATCTTTATTATAATGATATATATTAAATTTTTACTCAATTTTTAAAAGGTTTTCATCATAAAAGAATGTTGAAATTATCAAATGCTTTATCATCATCTACTGATATGATCATATCATTTTTATCTTTTGTTTTATTGATGTGGTGAAATAGGTTGATTGAATTTCAGATCTTGAACCATCCTTGTGTTCCTGGTATGAATCCTCTTGGTCATGGTGTATAAACCTTTTAATGTACTGTTGGATTGGTTTGCTAAGATGTTTTGAGGAATTTTTCATCTGTGTTTGTTCATTAGGGAAATTGGTCTGCAATTTTCTTTTATTTTTGTGTTGTCTTTGTCTGGTTTTGGTATTAATGTTGGACTCCTAAAGTATATTTGGAAATATTCCCTCATTTTCAGTCTTTTGAAGGATGCTCATCTTTGATGGTTTTGTAGAACTCAGTTGTGGAGTTCTGTTTCAATTTACTTGCTTGTGTACATACTCACATTTTCTGTTTCTTCCCTATTTAATATTGGATGGTTGTATAATTCTAAGAATTTTGTCCTCTCTTGTAGGTTATTGAACTTATTAACATACAAATGTTCACAGCAATATTTTATTATTCTCTGAATTTCGGCAATGTCAGCTGTAACTTTTTCTTTCATTTCTTATCCTATTTGTGTTTTCTCCATGCTTTTCTTTGTGAGCCATACTAGAGTTTTTTCTATTTTGTAAGTTTTTTTTTTTTTTTTTCCAAAAGAAACAGCTGTTGTTTTCAGTAATGTGTTGGAGTCTCTTTTTAGTTTCTATTTCATTTATTTCTGCTCTAATTTTTATTATTTCTTTCTTTCTACTGGTTTTGGATTTTTTGGTCTTCCTTTTCTCGTTCCTTGAGATGAGTGATGAGATTGTTTCTTTGGGCTCTTTCTTGTGTCTTGATGTGGGCTTGTATTGCTATATATTTCCCTTTTAGAACTGCTTGACTATGTCCCACATGTTCTTCAAGGTTATGTCCTCATTATCATTTTTGAGGCATTTTTAGATTTCTTTAATTTCCATGTTAATCCAATATTCTATCTGTACTGTGTTGTTCAGTCTCCATGCATTAGAAGATTTCCTTGTTTTCTTTTTGTAGTTGACTTTAGTTCAATACCTTTATGATCAGAGAAGATACTTGGTATGACTTCAGTCTTCATGAATATGTTGATACTTGTCTTATGATCCAGTATGTGGTCAATCTTGGAGAATGTCTCATACGCATTTGAGAAGAATGTGTATTTACTTTATGGAGGATGCAGTGTCCCACAAATGTCTATTAAACTCATGCAGTCTAGTTCTTTCTTTAGGGCAATTGTGTCCTTATTTTTTTCTGTCTCATTGATCTGTCCATTGATGAGAGCAAGGTGTTGAAATCTACAACCACATATGTATTTTCTCCAATTTCTGTTTTCAGATTTGATAGTAATTGTCTGATGTATTATGATGCTCCTTCTCTTGGTAAGTATATTTTTATGAGTGCTATATCTTTCTGTTTTATTGTTCTCTTAATCATTGTATAGTGACCATCCCTGTCTTTTTACTGCTATATGTTTTTATGCTTTAAATCTATTTTATTTTTATATAAGTATGGCTGTCCTTACCTTCCTTTGGATGCCATTTACTTATAGAATTGTTTTTTTATCCATTTACTTTCATTCTGTATTTATCCTTGGAACTTAGGTTTCTTCCCCTTATTGGCTGCTTCCTAATCTTGATACTCTGTCTTTTTATTGATGAGTTCAGTCCATTGACATTTAGAGTGATTATTGATAAATGAAAGTCTGTTTCTTCCATTGTGTCCTTAATTTTGTAGTTCTTTTTTTTTTTTTTTTTTTAGGATAGAGCCTTATTTTTTTTTAAAGATTTATTTTTATTTATTTATTTATTTATACAAGCACTGGGCAGAGTCAGAAGTGCGGGAGGGTGAGAGAAATCACCAGAGCCAGAGCAGGGAGCAGAGCAGGCAGAAGGACCGAAGTACACTGCTGAGGGGAGCAGCGGGCATGACAGGAGAGGTCTGCTGTGCTATATGTAGGTTAGCTCCCTGGCCTGGGCTCGAACTCAGGTTGCAGTGGTGGCAATAGCACTGAGACTTAATCTCTAGCCCACCAGGGAGGTCCCCAAAGCTTAGAGTCTTAACTAATATCCCACCTACTTCCTAGAGTGTGCATGGGTTTTTACAGGGGTAGGTGCTGCTAGAGGACCAACTGAAATAATGGAGACTGGGAAATAATCAGATAGAAGAGTTTATTAGGTAAGGAGGGAGTAAACTTGAAAGGATATTGAATTATAGAGACACACCAATTGTAGAAAAAGTATTGAGTACCCAGTTTGGAAACCTTAATCTGCCATTAATTAATTATGTGACATTAGATGCAGTCAGTACTGCCCTCCATTTCCTTACCTTTCAAATGAGTATATCATATGTCAATTCTGTAAGGTTGCTGTGAGAAGTAAATGAATAAAAGTATATTATATCCAGCATAGAGTGGGTCAGCATAAATGGAGGCTATGGCTATTATTATTTTATGAGTTGTATAGTTCTTTTTTTTAGATTTATTTTTATTTATACAAGTCTGGGGTACAGGCCAGAGTCACAGGAGGGTGAGAGGATTCACCAGAGACAGAATGGGGAGCAGAACAAGTAGACGGACCAAAAGCACCGCTGAGGGGAGCAGCAGGCGAGACAGGAGAAGTCTGCCTCGCCATGTGGGATTCTCCCTGGCCGTCTGGGAATTGAACCAGTGCTGCGAAGGCTGCGGACAGCTTCACAGCACTGCGCTCAACCCACTGAGCCACCGGGGAAGCCCCACTTGTAGAGTTCTTACACAACCTTCAGAATAATTATTTTAATATTTTAGTGAATCCTCAAAGGCCCATTTAAGTAGAATTCTTGATAAAAAGACATTCATTTTTTTAAAAAGATTTATTTTATTTCTGCATGCAATAGCTGGGGTGTAGGCCAGAGGCATGGGAAGGGTGAGAGGATTCACGAGAGAAAGAGTGGGGAGCAGAACAGGCAGATCTACTGAATTACACTGCTGAGGGGAGCAGCAGGCAAGACAGGAGAGGTCTGCTGTGCCAGGGGGTCATTCCCCTGGCTGGGGATTGAACTCGTGCTGCAGTGGCTGCTGATCACTTCATAGTGCTGAGGCTTAATCCCTTGTGCCCCCAGGGAGGCTTTCATTTTTTTTTTTTGTTTATTCCCTTGGTAGCTTATGGGTTGTCCATAAGCTTGGTAGCTTAAGTTGTCCATACCATCTAGTTGGTAAGTACATTTTCCAACCACTATGGAGAGCTGTGGGGAGGTTCCTCAATCTGCTAAACCTAGAGCTTCCATATGATCCAGCAATTCCACTCCTAGATATTCATCCAAAGGACACAGAAACATTAATTCAAAAGGTCACCTGCACTCCTATGTTTATTGCAGCACTATTTGCAATAGGTAAACTATGGAAACAACCCAATGCCATTGTGGTGTGCCCACCATTCCTAAGGGGTAGAGATCCCTTTGGGGTGCTATCACTGAGATGAGATTACTTAGAAAAGAAGGACACTATTGTCTCAATGTCTCATCTTGACATTGGTCTGTATATCACTTCTAGACTCTGGAGGTGTTTGTCTTGCCTATACCCATTTCTCCACACCAGTCTAGGTCTGGGCATATAGCAGTGGATAACTGTGGAAACACATGGTCGGGCTCTCTGCTAGGAATCTGACCTCTCCTTATTTCCTATTAACCCTGTTTCCTCTCTAATGAAGAGTCATTTTAGTATTTTGGATATGCTAAGGAAACCCTTAACCTGTCTGATATCTTCCTGGAAATGCGGTTGTTAAAGGCACAGAGTTGAACGCCATCACTAGGATTAGCTGCTATTCTCAAGAATCTTGAAACTGCAAATCTCAACTGTCAGTACTCAGAAACCAGGGAGAGGAGGAGGAGAAAACCTTACTTTTTATGTGTACAAATATCTTACTGCACAGCTGTCACACAAAACAGAAAACAAAAGAGCTTTTCCTCTTCTGAGTTCCCAATTCTGCAATGGGATCTGAGGCACTCCTTAAAGGTGATCTGTAACTGGAGTAGATTCCTCCCCCTGGTGTTCTATCTGCAGGCCCTCAAGTAAGCCTCTTGACCATCAGGAGGGAGGGATTACGGGAGACTGCACAGGTCACAATGGTCATCTCACCCAATAGGCAAATGATCATATCTGGCCTCAGATTTCAGAATATTCTGCTTTATTGCAGTGGTCTTGGAGCAGGTAATCCAGTTTTGGATAGGGAATATCAGGCCACGTTGCCTCACCTTCACTACGGTGGCTCAATGATTCTGTTGGTTCCAGCTCTTTCCCATGATCCCCTAGAGAATAATAGCCTTCCCAGAGGATCCTTCTACTTGGGTTGAAAGTAGGACAGGAGGAAAGACTGAGAATGAATGGCAGCTGCTTGATGAAAGCAATATTTGGGACTAACAGGGAATGTGGCAAGGAGTCTGAAACAGACAGTCTTAACTCTCACGTTTCAAAACTGTTCTTCCCTCCCTGGGTCTATCTTCAAAATTTACTTAGAAATTGACCACTGCTTCTTTGTTCTAAGCCACCATTTACTCACTTTAGCCTCTGGACCTATTCCCCTCTTTCTGTCTTTGCTTCTCTATGGTCTATTAACCTCACAGCAGCCAGAGAGATAACTCCAATTCTCAAGTCATATCAAATCACTCCTCTGCTCCAAATCCTCCAATAACTTTCTATCTCATTCAATGTAAAAGTCAAAGGCCTTAAAATGGCTTACCAATCCCCCCCTTTTTTTAAAAGATTTATTTATTTATGCATACAAGAACTGGGGTACAGGCCAGAGGTATGGGAAGGGTGAGAGGATTCACCAGAGACAGAGTGGGAAACAGAGCAGGCAGATCCAGTGAAACACACTGCTGAGGGGAGCAGCAGGCGAGTCAGGAGTGGTCTGCTGCACCATGTGGGCCACTTCCCTGGCTAGGGATTGAACTCATGCTGCAGTAGCTGCAGATAGCTTTATTGTGCCATGTCTTAACCCCTTGCACCACCAGGAGGCCCACCAGTCCCCCACTTTTAACTCTATGACATCAGGTCCTCCTACCTTGCCTCATGCTCCTTTTCTTCCAGCCACACTGGCTGGTCCAGTTCCAACCTTTCTGGTCCTTGGATGTACCGAGCACACCCCTAACACAGGAGCTCTTCACTAGCTGTTCTCTCTGCCTTAGTATTAATTATTTGAATACTCAAATAATTTACTCCTTTCTTCAGATTTTAATTTAAACAACTCCTTTTCTCTGACTGCCCTATTTAGTTGTAGCCACCCCATATTCATCTTATCTCTTCCCTGTTTTCTTTTTCTTATATTACTAATCAACTTCTAATATACTACATTCATTTCATTAATTTTTTTATAGTTTGTCTCTCCCCTACAACGTAAGATTCACTAAGGCAAGAACTTTTATTTATTTATTAAAAAAAAAAAAAAACAACTATCTCCAGCACCTAACAGATAGGGCCTGGCTTTAGTAAATGTTAAATATATACTTGTTTAATCAATATCTTAAGAGATGCCCGTGATTCAGGAAAATGTTCCTTTTCTCAGCTGTGTCTCAGTTTTCCCCATTGTTAACATAAGGGATTGGATTTGGCAGTTTCTCAGGTCTTTTGCATCTCTAGATCTGGGTAATACTATAGTTTCTGGAGCCAGATTTCTTGGTATGCATGAGACAAAACACCCTCTGTATGTGTCTTATCTGCAAAATGAAGATGATAAAAATAGACCCTGTCTACAAGGGTCACTCTGGGGATTAAATAAGATCATCCCTATATAAGCTGTTTAATACAGTGTATGACATTCAATAAATATTAACTATTGCTTTTAGGGTAATCATTAGCAAGTAACCACATTAGCAGCCTTCAAATCAGCTCAAAATCAGCTTCAGCCGCTGATGGTATGAAAAAAAAAAATAAAAAAAGCAAAGCAACTTCCATAACAATCTCACCTGAGGTTCATATGCAGCTCATATGCGACTCATATGCATACAGCTGGCCTCTTCCCTTCCCCCACCCCATTACTAAGACAGAACAGCTTGTTCTCTTTTGTAACCTGATGTCCCTGGATAAGAGGGAGGGGGGAGAGGCAATGTGTGATTGCCATGGCCACCCGCTGTATCTCGGATTCCACCCAGAAGCAGGGCATGAGAACTTACAATCACTCACAAACCTGGCTATGGGTAGCTTCAACCAGGATGTGAGGAATATGCGGGGTCCCAGTGCCAGGGGCTCATCACAGAGGTTCTGCTAGGAGGGTGAAGGCGATGTTCAAAGTCATTATCAGCAAGCATGATTCAGACAGCTGGTCTGGTCTTCCAGGTGGGAGATGTGTGGGCTGCCAAACTAAGGTAGGTTGTGGCTATGTTACCAGTATGGAAACTAGAAAAGGAAACCAATGAATAAGTCTACTAGTAATGATGGTAATACTAATCGTTTGCATTTCTTGTGTATTTGTTGAGCTTTATTCATGCTTTCATTAAATTCTGCAATGAACTCAGTAATTCTTAAGCTTAGCTACACATCAGGAGAACTTAAACAGTAATATCAGTACCCAAGCTCTGCAGCACCAATTCAATCAGAATTTCTGGCAAAAAAAAAAAAAAGAAAAAAAATATATATATATATTATACTGGCAATGTTGAAAAACACTACATGAGGTATACATATATGACATCTTTATTTTACAGATAAGAAAAATTCAGTACAGAAAATTTGTTCCAGGTCATCCAGTTAAGAATCACTATTAGACCACAGTGCCTCACTTTCAGTATCCCCTCTGTGTGCCACACTCAGAATCCTTAAACTCAGGACGTGGGCCAAGAGCCCGATTTTAACAGAACAGGTACATAGTGGTGGAGTCAGGCCTGGCTTGGCTGAACTCCTTGTGCCACATAGTCATCCTGGGGCAAGTCTGGGATGCCATATTCCAGATACTGGTCCAGCGGTACCATATGCAACTACTGTTGTTCAGGAACTGCTTCCCTCCATCAAGATAGTCTCAGTATTGACTGAGTTACTGCCTTAATGATAATTATCACATAGGTATCCAGCTGCCTTTCATCATGTCCAGCTTTCTCTGCCACAGGTCCAGGTTTTATGCAGCAGCAGCAATGACACTAGAGGATTATTTCCTTAAGCATGGCCTATGTACCACTGGGGGTTCACATGATGATTTAGGAGGTAAACAGAAGACATTTTGAATTTCAATAGTTATGTATTCATCTTAATATATATTAGAAATGTATGTATATATATGCATACATACACACACATATACAACCCACAATTTCACAAATATTGCCTATAACAAGGTAAAATTAAAATATTGGAAAGTGACTTGAATTAAAAAAAAATAAGTAAATAATAACTGTAGAGTTGGTTGACACAAGAGCGTGACTCCAAAATTTAGAACAGGATAGATGAAGGGCTAAAGAAGAGAAAACACTGAAATCACTCAATGTTCACTGAATCATTAATTCATTCAACAAGATTTTATGGATAACAACTGTGTGCCAGGTGTCCTGTTAGATATAATATAGATGGTTATGAAATGGTTATAGCCTTCAAGAAGCCCACTTGAAAGTAAGCATGTAATGGTAATTTCAATATAAATAAGCACAGGGCCCAGTGGGAGTGGATGGGTGTGGGCAGGTTGTGAAAACAGGCACAGTGGGGATTTGGGAAGATTTCCATGAAGAGTTGACTTAGTCATGTAAATGGGAAAGGGAAAAAGGGAGAGAGGGGGAGAGAATTCAAGGGGAGGGCAATAGGAATAGGCATAGAAGTGAGAGACAGCAGGGTGTAAATGTGTAATGGTTGTTGGGAGGAAGGATGAGGGAGAGATTATTCAGTTACTTGGCATAAAATAGGAAGTGGGTAGAGAGAAGCCTGGAAGTTCTGCTGGGACTGGACTATCGCACTCCAAGAAAAGGGGTTTGAGTTTTATTCTTTGAACATGCTTGGCTTTATGTCTGGGCTAGTGGATAGATATACAAATCCCAGTTTTACTTTTTGTTTGCCGCGTGCCACTGGGCTACCCTTTCTGAGCTTTTTTCCCCCATCATCCACTAGAAAATTAATAGTACCTCTTTTTAAAAATAAATTGTAGAGGGTGACATGACATACCATTTATAATTCACTTTTCAGAGTGCTTGCCACATAAAGTCCCAGTCGTTGACTGTTTGTTCCTGGTTTTCCTCTTCAGAGATGTCAGCAGCCTGTGTTTATAATATAAGCCAGTCTGTATTACCCTCTCATTTAATCTCCATATTCAGCATACTTTTAAAGAACATCTGCCATGTAGCAGACCTTTTACCTATTTTATTTCACCTAATTTGCACAACAGTCCTGATGACAGGATGACTGTGTGGCATAAAGTCAAGTGAAAAGGGCAGGGCTGCCACCCTACCCTAACTTCAACTAGAACAGCTATGCTTTGCTTTTTCCAGAACACTTTAGTGCAATGAGCACTACAATTCTCTCTTTTTTAATTTTTTTGCATGGATGAAAAGCCATCAAGACTATTTTCCAAAATATGTGAGAGGAAAAAGAGCTGAAGACATAGGGTCTCTATTCTATAGATTTGCTTCCAGTGACCGCTGCAAGCCTGTGAATCTGGAGACATTACTTGTATCTTCAAATTTAGTTGTTTTGTCTCCTGCTAACCCTTGATAAAAACACACACAATTTACCCTCTTAACCATTTTAAGATGTGTAGTTCATTAGTATTAAGTATATTTACATTGTTGTGAAACAGATCTCCAGGTTATTTTTTAGTCAAAAGATATACTATAAGAGTGTGTTTTTTTTTTTTTTGTGATAATTTGCTGGTGTGTAAACATAAGATCTGTTCACTTTTCTTATTTATGTTACACTGCAGGAAAAAGTTTGTCTTTTTTTAAGTGATAATATTGAATAAAAACCCAGAGATTATATCAGTTAATTTATCATTTAATAATCCAGTTGTCTGGATCCCTGGAGAACTAGCAGCCTAGCCTGGATGTTTATTAATATCCATGAGCCTGAGAATCCTCTCCCCTACACGGACTGGCCTGGCTGCCCTGGAAAGAGGAGCCCTGCCACAAGAAGTGACTAAGGGCAAACCCTGTTCTCCTTCGTGAAGGCTCCATCTCCAACTAGATGCACCCTCAACCTGGCCTGGGGAAGGGTCTTCTTCTACAGGCAGAACCAGCACAGACCAGTGGGAGCCTCAGAGGCACCAGATGATCCAAGCAGATCAAAGCACAGCAAAGACTGAAAATTAAACTGTTATTAGAACCACAGCTCACTAAAGTAGGCCAGGGCCTGTGTGCCAAACCTAAACAAGGGGACAGACTGACAAAATAAAGGATTTTCATAGTACTAGAGTTTTCTAAGACAATAGCCAAAATATCCAGGATCTATGAAAAGATCACCTGTCATACCAAGAACCAGGAAAATGATTTCAATGAGAAGTGACGCCAACAGTGAGTCGATTCATATGTTGAAAAATTATCTAACAGCAATTTTAAAGAAGCCATTATAAATGCTTCAATAAGCAGTTATGAACATGCTAGAAATAAATTAAAAAAAAAAATAGGAAATCTCAGGAAAGAAATGTCATAAAAAAAGAGCCAGACAGGGAAAAAACAAGCAAATAAACAAACAAACAAAATATCCTGAGCCTCCCCGGTGGCGCAGTGGTTGAGTGCTGGGCTGCAAAGCTGCCCGCAGCCTCTGCAGTGCAGGTTCGATCCCCCGCGGCCTGCGAGGGTCCCACATGGCGCGCAGACCTCTCCTGCCATGCCCGCTGCTCCCCTCAGCAGTGTACTGCGTCAGTCTGCCTGTTCTACTCACCGCTCTGGCTCTGGTGAATTCTCTCACCCTCCCGCGCTTCTGACTGTACCCAGTGCTTGTGTAAATAAATAATCTTTAAAAAAAATATCCTCCAGGTAATTATCCTGAATGAAAAAAATTCAATCCTAAAATGTTGCATACTATATGATTCTATATATTTAAAATTTTTGATGGGCCACCCTGGTGCCACAAGGTGTTAAGTCTCAGCACTATGAGGCTATCACCAGCCACTGCAGCACAAGTTCGATCCCTGCCAGGGAGCTGACCCACAGGGCGCAGCAGACGTCTCCTGTCTCTCCTGCTGTTCCCCTCAGCAGTGTATTTCAGTCTGCCTGTTCTGCTCCCCACTCTGTCTCTGGTGAATCCTCTCATCCCCGCACCTCTGGCCTGCACCCCACCTCTTGTATGAATAAATAAATCTTTAATTTTTTTTTTTTTTTTGAAATGGCAAAATCATAGAAATTGGGAAAAGTTTACTACTTTGCAGGACATAGCATTTTGGTTCTGGGGAAGGTTATGAAAGAGAAATTGATGTGGTTATGAAAGGAAAAATAAGAGATCCTTGTGTAATGGAAATGTTCAGTAGCTTGACAGTGGTGGTGGTGGCGGATACATAAACCTACACATGTACTAAATTTTATACAACTAAATACACATATAGAGGAATGCAAGTAATACTGGAGGCATTTTAATGAGATTGGTGTTGTATAAATGTTAATATTATGGTTGTAATAATCTACTCTAGGTACCAGTGGGAGAAACTGCTTGTCTCCTGAGATTATATTTTTAAAATTTGATAAAAACAAAAAATTTACATTCTTACCCATTTTTAAGTTTACAGTTCAGTTTTTTTTACATATATTTACATTATTGTGAAACATATTTCAAGGTACAGGGTCCATAGGATTGCTCTTATGACAACATGTGAATCTATAATTCTCTTAAATTAAAAGTTTAATTAAAATTTAAAAATAAGATAATGCATTTTAAATGCTTAAAGAAATAAAGTTGAGTCTTTGATTTGGGATATAGATAAAATAAAATTTTTGTTAACTATAGTTTTGCTTTGTTATATTTACTGTAATTATTGGGGATAAACTTTATTTTTTATTGAGATAACATTGGTTAACATTATTATTTGTTTTATTTTATTTATTTATTTAATTATGCATACAAGAACTGGGATACAGGTCATAGGTGTGGGGGATGAGAGGATTCACCAGAGACAGAGTGGGGAGAAGAACAGACAGATTGACTGAAATACACTGCTGAGGGGAGCAGTGGGCATGTCAGGAGAGATCTGCTGAGCCATGTGGGTCACCTCCTTGGCTGGGGATCAAACATGTGCTGAAGTGGCTTTGGTTATCTTCATAGTGTTGCGCCTTAACCCCTTGTGCCACCAGGGAGGCCCCTATTTGTGTTTTAGCAGTATAAGATCTCCCCCTCTAGGTGTTGTTACTACACCATACCCACCACCTAAGATCAGCAACACCTCAGCACCCACAGTCCATTCCCACAGTCCATTGTGTTCCCTCCCCAGTTTGGGATAAATTTTAAATATAAAAGTTATGTAAGTAAAATTTTGAAAATTTCATTTTTGAGCAATTTTAAGGTGTGGAACATGAAGACTTATTGCAGAACTTTGTGTAGCCTTGTTATATTCAGCAGCTAAGGTAATACTGGTTTTAAAGTCCATATATTGAGTTAATGAGCTGTTCGAAATGAAATGCCATACATATCCATTTTTAATTTTTTAAAGATTTATTTATTTATGCATTCAAGAACTGGGGTACAGGCCAGGAGTGTGGGGGTGAGAGGACTCACCAGAGACAGAGTGGGAAACTGAACAGACAGATTGACTGAAACACACTGCTGAGGGGAGCAGCAGGCAAGTCAGGAGAGGTCTGCTGCTCCATGTGGGTATCTCCCTGGCCAGGGATCGAACTCGTGCTGCAGTGACTACAGATAACTTCACAGGTTGTGTCTTAACCCCTTTGTCCACCAGGGAGGCCCCCATATCCATTTTTAAAGTGTGATAAAAATCTATGTGTATTAAATTAGCATAATTAATATTTTCTAAATCCTACTCAGCAGTATTAGCCAAAAGTCCAATATCAATTGCCCAGTGGAGTCCTTTCACCTTTACCTTTTGATTTTATCAGAATCTTGTAGGTTGGTCAGTGTAGGGGTAGTGGAAACCAAAGGGCTCTAGATAGCAAGCTTTGGCAAAAACAAAAGAAAAAAAAAAACAGAACAAAACAAAAAACAACTCATTGCTTCTCTTTCAGGGCTGAGTGATTCATTCAAAGGTGTGTGCTGGTGTCCCTTGTGCTACCTCCATGCCAAGTTCACTGAGGTTCTTAAGGATGTAGTGCCTAGTATCCAAATGTTCACATAACTACCACCCTCCTAGCCCCTGTCCCCATCTAGATGCTCTGTGTGAACAGAGCAGAACTAAAAATTTCATGGTTCTACTTCACTTCATCCCCTGAAGCACATTGCAGAACTTACAATTCTGTCTTTATCTTCACAATTCATCTAATCCCAATGACGAATTTAAATGAAACTTCAGTGTTTATAGCAATTACCTGGGTGCTTGCTAAATGTGATACAACCTGGATCTGCTTAAAAACTCCTGGTAACTTTTTTTGTTGTTGTTGTTTATCATTCTGTTCCACTGAAATGATAAACAGCAAGTTGTTTGGACATTAGAGTAGTAGTACATAAACCTGGCTGTACACATAGAAAAATTATTTCAGAAAAAGAGGGTCTAATTCCAGAGAAAAATTGAAAAATATCAGTCCTGATGATGTAAATATCCCTTTTGTACAAGATCATCTACTTTCACCACCATTATTCAACACAGCAATGGGAATCCTAGCTAGAGCAATTAGACAAGAAAAATAAATGAAGGTTGGGGAAGGGGAACAAACAAAGAGAGAAGTAAGCACAATGATCTGTGGTGGTGCAATATGGGTGAATTGGTGGTGGGTATATCATGGTGGTAATACCTGATGGGGGTACCCTGATATTATCTCTGTTAGAAATAAATAAATAAGAATTAAAAAAGAAATAAAAGAAATCCAAGTTGGAAAAGAAGTAAAATTATTACTATTTGAAAATGACATAATAGTATATATATATATATATATATATATATATATATATATATATATATATATAGAAAAGTGAAGACTCACTAAAAAGCTATTAGAAGCAGTGAATCAGTACAGCAATGTGGCAAGGTACAAATTTCATACACAAAAGTCTTCTGTTTCTATTCTCAAACAAAAATTTAAAGGAGAAAGTAATCAATAAAACAATCTTAGTTATAATCACATCCAAAAGAATTGTGTGTCTAAGAAGACACTTAACTGGGGAGGTGAAACACCTGCACAAGAAAAAATTTAAAACATTAAAAGAAACAGAATAAGACATCACAACAAACTGGAAAGACATTCTGTACTCAAGGACTGGGTGACTCAACAATGTCAAAATGGCCATCTTACCCAAACCAATACACTGATTTAATGCAATCTTTATCAAAATTCCTATGGCATTCTTTAAGGAAACAAAACAAATGATACTGAAATTTGTATTGCCACAGAAGACATGTTATAGCCACAACAATTGTGACAAAAAAGAACGGAGATAATTAACTTCCCTGAATTTATTTATTTATTTATTAAGATTTTATTTGTATTATTTATTTATTTATTTATTTATTCAAGAACAGGGGTACAGGCCAGATGTGCCGGAGGGTGAGAGGATTGATGAAATTCACTGCTGAGGGGAGCAGTGGGCGAGACAGGAGATGTCTGCTGTGCCATGTGGGATTCTCCCCTGCTGGCCGGGATCGAACCAGCACTGCAGAGGCTGCAGACAGCTTCACAGTGCAGTGCTCAACCACCTGAGCCACCTGGGAGTCCCCTAGTTCCCTGAATTTATACAAAGCTATACAAATCAAAGGAGTGTGGTACTGGAATCAGAATAGACACATATATCAACGAATTAGAATTGTGAGTCCAGAAATAAACCTACACCTATATGGACAGATAATCCATGACAAATGAAAAAGAGAGAAAGGAAAAATCTCTTCAATAAATAGTGTTGGGAAACCTGGACAGCCACATGCAAAAGAATGTAACCAGGCTACTCTCTCATACTACAGACAAAAAATAATTCATAATGGATCAAAGCCTTGGATATGATACCTGAGACCATAAACTACATAGAAAATAGCCATTGGCAAAGCACTCCATGACACTGGCTTCAGTGATGTCCTTGAGGATCCAACTACAGCGTAAAGGGGGAAAAAACCAAAAACAAATTGAACAAAACAGAGCAAAACAAATGGGACTGCATCAAACTAGAACACTTCTGCACAGTGAATGAAATTTCTCATCTTACTGGCAGAAAATATTTGCACATCATACATCTGGCAATGGGGGAAATATTCACGATCTACAAAGAACTCATACAACTCAACAAGAAAACATATAACTCAATTTAAAAAATGGATAGAAGACGCAAAACAGACAGATGGTTTATAAGTATGTGAAAAAATTTCCATCATCACTTATTATCAGGGAAATGCAAATTCAAACCACAATGAAATACCTATCACCTTACTCCTGTGAGAATGGTCTATATCAAAATATCCAGAAATAACAACTGTTAGTAAGAGTGTGGAGAAAAAGGAATCTTCTAACACTGTAATGGAAATGTAACCTGACCTAACCTCTATGGAAAAGTTTATGGCGTTTTCTCAAAATATTTAAAGTAGATCTACTATTTGAGCTAGCAATCACAATTTAGGTATTTATCTAAAGAATATAAAAACACTAATTTGAAAAGATATATGCACTACTGTATTCATTTCAACACCACTTACTATAGCCAAGGTATGGAAACAACCTAAGTGCCAAAGGACAGATGAGTAGATTAATTAGATATACACAGTGGAATATTACTCATCTATAAAGATGACATTTTTCCATTTACAGCAACATGGATGGAACTGGAGGGGATTATGCTAATCAAAATAAGTCAGAAGGAGGACAAACACATGATGATTTCACTCATATGACCAATATCAAGAAATGAAGCAAAAGCACAGATAAAAACAAACCAAATAAGCCCTTAGAATCCCACTACAGAAATAAGGTTACCAAAGGCAGAGAGCAAAGGGTGGAAGAAGTTCAATGGACTGTGGTGGAGTTATGGCTATTGTTGTGGGTGTGATGTGGCAACATACATTTGAATAGACATAAACCTATACTTCTAAAACATATACTGTTCTGTAAGCGAAATCAAGATAAAAATACTAAAAATAAATAAATATCCCTTTTAACTGTAGTTTACTCTTTTTAGGGATGTCTGGTTGTTCAGGACCCTGAAGCAGGTAAGTAGAAAGTATTAGAGGGTGTGCTTCATAATTGCAGAGGAGCAAATTTAGAGGCAATGTATAAAACATTTAAGAACTGACTTAGCATGGGCATCAAACAGGCAGAAGAGAATGTTAGAATACTGTTTTAGGGCCACCCCTGGTGGTGCAGGTGGTTGAGTGCCGGGTTTTGAAGCTGTCTGCAGCCTCTGCAGCGCCGGTTCGATCCCGGTCTACAGACGAGGGTCCCACATGATGCAGCAGACCTCTCCTTTCGCACCCGCTGCTCCCCTCAGCAGTGTATTTCATCAGTCTGCATGTTCCGTTCCCCGCTCTGTCTCTGGTGAATCCTCTCACCCTCCCGCGCATCTGGCCTGTATCTCGATTCTTGTATTAATAAATAAATCTTAAAAAGAAGAGTAACATTTTAAAAGCCCCTATTAGCTGGATTGTGGAGAGGCAGCCTTAGAGGGCTCAGAAGCACTTGGAGTGCTAGGGTATTAAATAGCTATTTATTAGCTGATATAAAAACATTTCAGTATTTTTTAAATATTTATTTATTTATGTATACTAGAACTGGGGTACAGGCCAGAGGTGCGGGGGGTGAGAGGATCCACCAGAGACAGAGTGGGGAACAAAACAGGAAGACTGACTGAAATACACTGCTGAGGGTAGCAGCGGGCAAGTCAGGAGAGGTCTGTTGTGCCATGTGGATAGCTCCCAGGCTGGGATTGAACTTATGCTGCAGAGGATGTGGATAGCTTCACAGTGCTGTGCTTAACCCCTTGTGCCACCAGGGAGGCGCTATTTCAATATTTTAATGGTCAGTATAGCTGAAATATTGCATACCAGCTTCATATTAGCTCTGGATGCATTTGTCATTTTTTTATTCTCTTCTCTGCTAGGGCTACTTTTAAACATACTCTGTGACAAACAATCTTAAGTAGATTTCTAAAAAAAAAAAAAAAAACAAACAAACAAAAACAAAAACAAAAAAAAAACAAACAAAATCTTCTATCTTCAGGTTAGGATAGATTTTGTCCTTTGCCTGGGTCAATTCAGCCCAGATGGGCACTTTAGTAAATGCTAGGAACACTATTTACCCTTTAGGAGCTAGTACTTAGATGGGAAAACTGACATATAAATAATGATTATGGAGTGTTATACATGTTAATCATAGATGGAGAAATTCCTAGACCAGCTTGGGATTTAGATTTCAACATATGAAATTTTGGGGAGACATGGTCTGAAGTTATGCTTTTATCAATAATTAATTTTCACAATTTCCCTAAAGTGTTATTGCACATCGTTTGCTAATTGGCTACTATGTCTTCAGTGTACATGGTCCTTGACTTAACATGGCTGGACTTTATTTTTTAACTTACAATGGTGTGAAAGTGATACATAGTAGAAACTTTGAATTTTGGATTTTGATATTTTCCTGTACTAGTGATATATTGTATGATATTCTCTCATGATGTGGGCAGCCAGAGCTCCCGCCAGCCAGGAGATCACAAAGATAAACAACTGATACTCTACAGTGGACTCTGTTGCCAGGATATATTGGATACTGCATTTTGTATTTTCACACCCCATCTTGTTTCCAAAATGCCCATCTGTGTTTGAGACACTCAACTCTTTATTGTAAACATAGAATTTGCATTAGACGATTTTATCAAAGTGTTCTTAGCACATTTAAATTACAATAGATTAAGTTATGATGATTGTTAGGTTAAGTATATTAAAAGCATTTTGGCTTATATTTTTAATTTATCATGTGTTTATGGGATTGAACCCCATCATAAGTAGAGAAAGTGCCATATTTTTTTGATGCTATTGTAAGGGTATCTACGGAGAATTTGGTTTTCTAACTCTTTTTTTTTTTAAATACGTGATTTTTTTTTTTTAAGATTTATTTATTTATTTATACAAGCGCTGGGTACAGTCAGAATCGCGGGACGGTGAGAGAATTCACCAGAGCCAGAGGGGAGAGCAGAGCAGGCAGACTGACAAAATACACTGCTGAGGGGAGCAGCGGGCAGCAGGAGAGGTCTGCGCGCCATGTGGGACCCTCCTCTGGTGGCCAGGGAGCAGCCGGGGATCGAACCAGCGCTGCAGAGGCTGCGGGCAGCTTCGCAACCCAGCGCTCAACCGCTGCCCCACCGGGGAGGCCCTGTTTTCTAACTCTTTTGATGGAGTAGAAATGTAATTGATTTTCAGTTTTTTTTTTTTTTAATGTAGATAGAGTCAAATTTATTCTTTTTGATGAACACTTCTGAGTTTTGACAAATGCATAGTGTTTTCAAACCACCGCTACAATGAAGTTACGGAACTGTTCTATCAATCCCAAAATATCTTTGAATCTCTTCTTTTGTAGTTAAACTTTTCTTCCCAACCCTTAACTGAACTGTCACTAACGGTTCTGTTTCTTCATTCCTACAGTTGTGCCTTCTTCAAAATGTCAAATACATAGAATAATGTAATACATAGCTTTTTAACTCTGGTTCCTTTCTTATATCAATTTATGTATCAATTTCTTCTTTTTTATTGATGAGTGATGTTCCATTATAAGGTTGTACCACTTTTAATGCATTCATCAGTTTGGGGCAATTAAGAATAAATCTGATGGGCCTCCCTGGTGGTGCAAGAGGTTAAGCACAGCACTGTGAAGCTATCCGCAGTCTCTGCAGCACGAGTTCAATACGGCCAGGGAGCTACCCACATGGCGCAGCAGACCTCTCCTGTCTCACCAGCTGCTCTCCTCAGCAGTGTATTTCAGTAGATCTGCCTGTTCTGTCCCTACTCTGTCTCTGGTGAATCCTCTCACCCCCCACAATACTGGCCTATCCCCCAGCTTTTGTATGCATAAATAAGTAAATCTTAAAGAAAAGAATAAATCTGCAAAGAACATGTGCATATAAATTTTTGTATGAACATAGGCTTTCATTTAACTTAGGCAATTGCCCTGTAGGGTTACTGGATCGTGGAGTAAGTGTATGTTTAACTTTTTTTTTTTAACCAAACTTCTTTTTTTTTTTTTTTTTTTTTTAAAGATTTATTTATTTATTTATACAAGCACTGGGTACAGTCAGAAGCGCGGGAGGGTGAGAGAATTCACCAGAGCCAGAGCGGGGAGCAGAGCAGGCAGAAGGACCAAAGTACACTGCTGAGGGGAGCAGCGGGCAGCAGGAGAGGTCTGCGCGCCATGTGGTACCCTCCTCTGGTGGCCGGGGAGCAGCCGGGGATCGAACCGGCACTGCAGAGGCTGCGGGCAGCTTCGCAACCCAGCGCTCAACCGCTGTGCCACCGGGGAGGCCCTGTATGTTTAACTTTAAAAGAAATTGCCAAATTGTTTTTTAAAGTGCTATACCATTTTTACTTTCCATTAACAATGTATATGAGAGATCTAGTTGCTTTGCATCCTTGTCAGAACTTGGTTTTGTCTGTGTTTTTTCTTTAATTTGCTATACTAATAGGCATATAATGGTATTTTAATGTGGTTTTAATTTTCATTTCCCTAGTAACTACTGATATTGAGATACTTTTCACTTTGGCAAGCACTTTTCAGAGAAGTTGCCAAAATAGTATGGGAGTTCCTTATCTCCCACACCCATGTTACCCTATTAACAATCTTAAATTCGTAAAGTATATTTGTTTCACTGAATGAACCAATCATGATACTTAATTAAATAAAAGTCACTACTTTATTCAATTTTCCTTAGTTTTGGCCTAATGATCTTTTCTTTTCCAGAATGCCATCTTGGATACCATATTACATTTACTCATCATGTCTCTGTAAGCTCCTCTTGGCTGTGATAGTTCTTTAGATTTTCCTTGTGTGTGTTTTTTTATGATCTTGACAGTTTTGAGGAGTGCTAGTCAATTTTATAAAATGTTTCTCAGTTGGGATTTCTTTGATTTTTCCCTATGATTACATGGAAGTTATTGTTTTTTTGTGGGAAGAGCACAAAGGTAAAATATTAGTCTCATAACATCATATTAAGGGCACATATGTCAACACAATTTATCACAGTTAATGTTAACCTTGATTACCTGGCTCATGTAGTGTGTGTCAGATTTCCCCTCTGTAAAGTTACTATTTTTTCATCTTTCTAAACCATAATCTTTGGAAGGAAGCTATGTACCACCTCCTTGGGGCTGGAATATATACAGAAATTATTTTTTTTTCTTCTTTTCAATTGTTATTTAATAATTTTTATGAGTATGGACTGGACCTCCCTGGTGGCGCAAGGGATTAAGCACTGCACTATGAAGCAATCCACAGCCTCTGCAGCACGAGTTTGATCCCCGGCCAGCCATGGAGCATACCACATGGCGCAGCAGACCTCTCCTGTCTCGCCCGCTGCTCCCCTCAGCAGTGTACTTCAGCATATCTGCCAGTTCTGTTCCCCATTCTGTCTCTCTGGTGAGTCCTCTCACCCTCCACATCTCTGGCCTGTACCCCAGCTCTTGAATGCATAAATAAACAAATCTTTAAAAAATGAGTATGGACTTATGAATATTTATTTTACACTTTGGGTTGTAACCCACTAGTAGTTTATGTTGTTGCTCAAATTGTTTCAGATTTGACCATTGGAAATTCTTTCAGTTGGTGCCTTTGATAGATCTGCATCATTGTGATTTTTTTTTTCTAGCACGTCCTTACTTTCTGGTGCTACAAGGGACTTTAGGATCATCTTGTATATTTCTGTCTCAGTTCTAGAATCATCCATTTCTGCAATGATCCTTGGTTCCTTTCATTGGAGAATGATATTAAAAATAAAGATCTGTGTGTTAAGCATACTTGTTGCTACTAGTGTGTCATTGCTTCTTGACCTTTTCAGCACACAGAACTAAGGCATATGTGTCTATAGATAAACACATATATACACAAATATATATATATATATAATTAGTTCTATATCAATAACTCTATTAAGCTAAAAATGAGTTCACACGGATGGCACTAATGTTGACATAGTTGACATAGTTCATTCTAGCCTTTTTCTCTTGTTTATCTATAACCTCACACTCCAGCAGTAAGAAACCTGGTTCCCACCATCTACCATCCTTTTATTTATTTGTTCAAATTCTGGTATACATGTGTTTTCAGATTTTTAACCTGTACCCTGTGAAAAACAACTTATGGTAAGATGCTTGTACTGAGTTCCATTTATGTTTGGTCTTAGAGTTTCCAGTCGTTTTCAAAGTTTCTTAGGTCAGGGAATATTTTTCCCCACCCCTTCAGTAAGATTGTATTTTACATTTGTAATAAAGTAAAATAGTTTTGTTAAAGTCTATCGTCCATCCTGAGATTCTTAAATTTCTAGTTGACTTTTAAATTTTTCATTCATCAAAGTTCACTCTTTATCTTGTAATATAGGGTTTGTCAAACGTGTAGGATCATATATCCACCAGTACAATACAGAATAGGTCCCTGGCTCTAACAAATGCTTTGTGAGTTACCCTAAACCCCTGGCAACCACTCTCATCTTTTTCAATCTCTACAGTTTTACCTTTTCCAGTATTACATAAATGGAAAAATACAGTATGTAGCTTTCTCTGAGTGATTATTTTCATTTAATATTCACCCATGTTCTTACATAGAGTAGCAGTTCATTCCTTTTAATTTCTAAATAGTGTTCCATAATATGGATGTACCCATTTGTTTATCCATTCACCTTGAAAAACATCTGGTTACTAGCAGTCTTTTGAAATCATGAATAAAGCTGCTATAAATATTTGCATGCATGAAGTTTTTTTGTGTGCACATACATTTTCAAATTAGTTGGGTAAATACCTAGGAACCTCATTGTTGAACTTTGTGTTCAGACCAAGTTTAGTATTATAAGAAACTGCCAAAGAGGCTGTATCATTTTGGCTGTCTTCCAAAGTGGCTGTATCATTTTGTAATCCCACCAGCAAAGAATGAGAGTTCAGTTGTTTTTCTTCTCACAAGTAATTGCGATTCTCAGGGATTTTAGGCATTCTCATAGGTGTACACTGGTCTCTCATTATATTTTTAGTTTGCAATTCCCTGGAAACATACTATTTTGAATATCTTTTCACATGTTTATTTTCCATCTGTATATGTTCTTTTGTGAAGTATTTGCTCATTTGTTCATTTTTAAAAAGATTTATTTATTTATTTATTTATTCAAGAGCCGGGGTACAGACCAGATGTGCGGGAGAGTGAGAGGATTCACCAGAGACAGAGCAGGGGACAGAACAGGCAGACTGACGAAATACACTGCTGAGGGGAGCAGTGGGCGAGACAGGAGAGGTCTGCTGCACCATGTGGGATCCTCGCCGGCTGGCTGGGGTGGAACCCGCGCTGCAGAGGCTGCGGACAGCTTCACAGCGCGGTGCGCAACTGCCTGCGCCACCAGGGGAAGCCCCATTTGTCCATTTTTTAAAAAGATTTATTTTATTGTTTTTTATGCATACAAGAGCTGGGGTACAGGCCAGAGGTGGGAGGGGGGGTGAGAGAATTCACCAGAGACAGAGCGGGGAACAGAACAGGCAGAGTGACTGAAATACACTGCTGAGGGGAGCAGCGGGAGAGCCAGGAGAGGTCTGCTGCGCCATGTGGGTTGCTCCCTGGCGGCGGATCGTTGGAGCAGTGGCAGTGGTTAGCTTCATAGCTTGCATCTTAACCCCCTGTGCCACCGAGTGGGGGTGGGGGCACATTTGTTCATTTCTTATGGGCAGGCAATACTCTTGCTTACAGTAGGAGTAGGGAGTGAAGGTCAATATCCATATCTCTTTAACAGTTGAGATCTGTGTCTTTTTGCAGGTCAAAATCAGCTTCACTCATATTATCTAACTCTGGTTCTGTAAAGGGATGGAGGTATTTACAATCACAGTCAAGGTCAAGATCAAAATATAGGTCTCTTTCATGACCAAGAAGCAATTGTTCTCCATCAGGAAGTCCACAAAAAAGTGCAAGTCTTGAAAGTGTGGACTGAAGTTCTCAACTCTACCTTTTAGGGAAAGTTTATTTTGTTTACATTATTATAAGGGATTTGTGAGGTCTGTAAAGTGTAACTTAAAAGAAGAGTATTTCAACTATCTAGTCTACTCTGTAAATTCATAGTAGTAGTATTATAATATACATTTTAGTTGAATATATTAACTTCTTAATGTCTGAAATGTGGGTTTCTATATGACACATTTAAACAAAATATTTCTGATGGAACAAATATTGATGAAATTCATCTGGAACCACAAAAAACCCAAATAGTGAAAATTCTCTAACTAAAAAAGGGGAAGAATGGAGGCATAACAATCCCAGACTTCAGAAATACTACAAAGTCATTATAATAAAAACAGCATGGTATTGGAACAAAAACAGATACACAAACCAATGGAATAAAATTGAAAGCCCAGAAATAAAATCACACATATACGGTCAACTAATCTATGACAAAGGAGCAAAGATATACAATGGAACAAGAAAAGCCTCTTCAATAAATGGTGTTGGGAATATTGTACTGCAACATGCAAAAGAATGAAACTAGACTACTGTCTCACACCCAAAATCAACTCAAAATGGATTAAAGACTTGAATGTGAGACCTGACACCATAAAATATATAGGGAAAAAAAAACATAGGCAACACATTCCATGACATACATCTCAGAAATTTTGTTGAGGACTCATCTTCAGAAACGAAGAAAATAAAGGAAAAGTAAACAGCTGGGACTGCATTAAACTAAAGAGCTTCTGTACAGAAAAGAGACAATAACCAAAATGAAGAGACAGCCTACTGAATAGGAGACAATATTTGCACACCATACAACAGATAAGGGATATTTCTTGTATCAAGGATTGATTTATAAAAGATATCTGCTATATCTTGATATCAAAGCTCTACAAAGAACATACACAACTCAACAAAAATAAAGCAAACCACCCAATCAAAAAATGGGCAGAAGAACTAAAGACACTTCTCCAAAAAAGAAATGCAAATGGCCTACAAGCATATGAAAATATGTTAAACATTACTAATTATCAGGGAAATGCAAATCAATACCACAATGAGATACCACTCATTCACTCCAGTGAGAATGGTCCACATTAAAAAAAAAAAAAAAAAAACTGACAACAAATGCTGGAGAGGATGTGGAGATAAAGGAAACTTTGTGCACTGCTGGTAGGAATGTAAACTGGTCCAGCCACTATGGAAAGCTGTGTGGAGGTTCCTCAGAACACCAAAAATCGATCTCCCACGTGATCCAGTGATTCCACTCCTAGGAATCTCACCCAAAGGACACAAAAACACTAATTTGAAAGGAAACTTGCACTCTTATGTTTATTGCAGCACTATTTACAATAGCTAAGCTATGGAAACAACCTAAATATCCCAAAATAGACAAATGGGTCAAAAAGATGTGGTATATTTACACAATGGAATATTGCTCAACAATCAAAACCCGACAATCTCATGGCATTTGCTGCAACATGGATACAGCTGGAGGGGCTTATGCTAGCCAAGATAAGTCAGAAGGAACAAGATAAATATCAGATCGTCTCACTTATATGTGGAATATAGAGAAACCAAATCAAAGGTCGAGAAAAAGTTAAAACTAGCAAGCTGACCATAGACCTAAGGCATACAGCAAGGGAGGGGTGGAGAAGGGTCAAATCAGTGGAGCCAAGAATTCAAGAGAATATGGTGCTGGTTCACAGTTAATATGGTGGTGGGAGAACTATGGGGATTACAGTGATATAAGAAAAAAATAATAAAAAGAGAAAATAAAGTGAATCTAAGCAGAAAAAAATAGGTTGTTAATATTCTTATCAATGTGTTTGAATAGTTGTTTATATATATTGATTAGGAGCCCCTTATTAGATATTAGTTTGCAGATATTTTATGTGGCTTGCTTTTCATTCTCTAAACAATGACTTTCACAAAACTGAAGTTTTCCATTTTGAAGACTTCCAACTTAACAACTTTTTTTTTTCTTATGGCCTGTGCTTTTGGTGGGATATATAAGAAGTTTCAGTTCAGTCCAATGTCACACAAATTTTCTCTTATTTTCTTTCTTATGAGTCTAATAGTCTCACATTTTAAATTTAAGCTAATGATACATGTGTATTTAGTTTTATATAAGGTGTGAGATGTGTAGATCTGGGTTCATTTTTTTTTAAAGATTTATTTATTTTTGTACAAGAACCTGGGTACAGGCCAGAGGCGTGGGAGGGTGAGAGGATTCACCAGAGACAGAGCGGGGAACAGAACAGGCCGACTGACGAAATAAACTGCTGAGGAGAGCAGCGGGCAAGTCAGGAGAGGTCTGCTGCACCATGTGGGATCTTCGCCGCCTGGCCAGGATTGAACCCGCGCTCTAGGCTGCGGACAGCTTCACAGTGAAGCGGCACTCAACATGCTGCGCCACCAGGGAGGCCAGACCTGGGTTCATTTTTTAATATACGGATATGTAAGTATTTTAGCACCATTCATTGAAAGGCTATCTTTTCCCCATTAAGTTGTCTTCTCACTTTTATAAAAACTGAGTTGACTCTATTTTTGTTTGATTATTCTGGTTCTGTTTTGTTTTGTTTATTTATTTGTCTGCCCTCTGTCAATATTATAATTACCTTGATTTTTTTTTTAAAGATTTACTTATTTATTTTATACAAGCCCTGGGTACAGTCAGAAGCGCGGGAAGGTGAGCGAATTCACCAGAGCCAGAGCGGGGAGCAGAACAGACAGAGTGATGAAATACACTGCTGAGGGGAGCAGCAGGCGCAGCAGGAGGGGTCTGCGTGCCATGTGGGACCCTCGCTGGCAGCCGGGGATCAGACCGGCACTGCAGAGGCTGCGGGCAGCTTTGCAGCCCAGCACTCAACCACTGCGCCACCAGGGAGGCTCTACCTTGATGTTTGTAGTTACAGTTTTTACCTAAGTATTTCATTTTTATGGTGAAATTATAAATTATACTTTTTTTAAAAAAGATAACTTCTGATTGTTCATTAAATATATATATATAAATGCAATTAATTTCTGCATATTGACCTTCTATTCAGAGACCTTGCTAAACACATTAGTTCTAGTAGCTGTATTATAATTTCCGTGGTACTTTTCACATAGGCAATTATGTTATCTGTGAACAGAGATAGTTTTGACCTTTTTTCTACATTCTCTATACATTTTATTTCTTTTTCTTGTATTATTGCACTAGTTAGGACTTCCAATGTGAAACTAAATAGGAGCAGTGAGAGTGAGGATGAGTGACTTTTTTGTGGCCTATTATGGTTGCCTACTTTGTTATGTTATAATTGTACCTAGCAGGAAGAAACAGAGAGAGAGTGAGAGTCTGTGTTATCTCTCCTTAGACCATTTATATTTAATGTGACTTAATATGGTAGGACTTAGGTACTTAATTTGTTTGTGTGTATGTGCATGTTTAATTTGCTCATTTTTGTTTTCTTGTTCTATTTCCTGCAGGTGACATGGAATGTTTAGAGTTCCATTTTAATTTATATAGTGTTTTTGAGTATATCTATTCATCTAAATTTTTGCTACAGGGATTACATCATATATATATATATATATCTTACTAAAGTCTATAGGTTTTATAGACATTTTATTAAAGCGAGGTGTAGAATCTTGTTGCCTTTTAAATTTCTACAGCCTCAGTCATTTTAATATAATTTTATCAAATATTTCTTTTTTTTAGGGCCTCCCCGGTGGCGCAGCGGTTGAGCGCTGGGCTGCGTGCGAAGCTGCCCGCAGCCTCTGCAGTGCCGGTTTGATCCTCGGCCACCAGCAAGGGTCCCACATGGCACGCAGATCTCTCCTGCCGCGCCCGCTGCTCCCCTCAGCAGTGTGTTTCATCTGTCTCTCTGTTCTGCTCCCTGCTCTGGCTCTGGTGAATTCTCTCTCATCCTCCCGCGCTTCTGACTGTACCCAGTGCTTGTATAAATAAATAAATAAATAAATCTTTAAAAAATATATTATAAAGATTTATTTATTTTTGCATGCAAGAGCTGGGGTGTAGGCCAGAGGTGCAGAGGGTGAGAGGATTCACCAGAGATAGAGTGGGGAGCAGGATAGGTGGGCAGATCCACTGAAATACACTGCTGAGGGGAGCAGCAGGCAAGACAGGAGAGGTCTACTGGGCCATGTGGGTCAGCTCCCTGGCTGGGGATAGAACTCATGCTGCAGTGGCTGCTGATAGCTTCATTGTGCTGAGACTCAGCCCCTTGTGCCAACAGGGAGGCCCCCAATTTTATCAAATATTTCTTATATATATTCAGAGTCACATCAGACAATATTATAAATTTTATTTCAAACATCATACATAATTTAGAAAACTTAAGAGAAGGAAAGTATTGTGTTTACCTATATTTTAATTATTCCACTATTCTTTTTTCCCCCTGATATTCTGACATCTTTTTTAAATTATTTCTCTTATACTACAAGAACTTCTTTTAGCTACAGAACAGGTCTACCAGTGAAAATTTCACTTTTCTTTCATCTGAGAATTTTTTTTTGAGATTTATTAATTTATTTTTAGAAGAATTGGGTGTAGACTAGAGGTGGGTGCAGGAAGAGAGAGTGAGAGGATTCACCAGAGACAGAGTGGGGAGCAGAACAGGCGAAGCTACTGAAATACACTGCTGAGGGGAGCAATGGGTGAGAAAGGAGAGGTATGCTGCACCATATGTAGGTTAACTTCCTGGCAGGGGATCGAACTCAGGCCATAGCAGTGATAGTGCTGAAACTTAGCCCCTAGGCCACCAGGGAGGCCCATCTGAGAATGCCCTGATTTCTGCTCCATTCCTGAAGAATGGGTTCACTGGATATGGAATTAGCCTGTAATTTTCCTTTCTTGTCATTTCATTGTCTTCATTTTCCTTTAAAGTAGCACTGAAAGTCTCTGAGTGCTGAAGTCTAGCTCAGCCAGAGGTATGATTTTCACTGTGCTTTATGTTTTAGGACTATCTTTCAGATTTGAGAAGTTGCCTCTGGGCGCAAGGTGTTATTTTTCAGTCCTTTGCTGAAAAGAAGAGGAATTGGAAGGATTTAGGGGTATGGTGGTGATTTCAGTAGGCAATAAATGAAAGGGAGAGGAAGTTGACAAGTAAAGAGATAGCTGAGTGGTACTATACAACTGAGAAAATAAGCCATCTGATTGAGGTGACTTCAGTCTGTATATCTGTGTAGGTTTTTTTTTTTTTTTTCCAGCATGGCATGCAGTATAATTGGAGGCAGCAGCAGTGGGAGAATAAGTTAAAGTAAAGCTTTCTAAGTTTTGTTCTTAGATTTCTTCTAATTGCTGCAGTACCTGTATTATGTACTCCTTCACTACAGAAATTAGGGAAACCATCCTAAACCCCAGTTACCAGTGTCTATGTATGTATCAGTGTATATCAGGGCATCAAAAAAGACCTGTTTGGTTCAGTGGGAGGTTGTTGAAATTAGGTGGGGACTACCTCATTGGGCAATCACCCTCCCATCCCTTTCAGATCTCCAAGTTTGATGGAATACAACCTGGGAATATCAGTTCATCACAGTGATGCCTATTTCAAGAGTTTTAAGGTGAAGCCCTAGTTGCTTATAGAGTGACAGAATAAGTTGAATGGTAGTTGGGGCTCTCTTTCCCCACTCCTCAAATATATTGTGGCTGACATAGAATAGAAGAAATAAGGTAAAACCCATTTATGTATTTGGATGCACACCATATGCACACATATTCTAATGGAATTTAAGAACATAAAAGACAAAAATAAGCTTCAAAAAGCTTCCTGATGGAAAAAAAAATAACATTTTCTACAAGGGAAAGACTTCAATTGATGACAAACTTCTTAGCAAAATTCAACACAAGATGACAATAGAGTAATAAAGGACTAGAACTCTTCTGCTTATAAGAACTTTGGGCGGGCCTCCCCGGTGGCGCAGCGGTTGAGCGCTGGGTTGCAAAGCTGCCGGCGACCTCTGAAGCGCTGGTTCGATCCCCGGCTGCTCCTCGGCCACCGAAGGAGGGTCCCACATGGCGCGCAGACCTCTCCTGCCGCCCGCTGCTCCCCTCAGCAGTGTACTTCGGTCTTTCTGCCTGCTCTGCTCCCCGCTCTGGCTCTGGTGAATTCTCTCACCCTCCCGCGCTTCTGACTGTACCCAGTGCATGTATAACAAAAACGAACGAACAAACAAACAAACAAATAAATAAAAACATGCCTCTAAAAAAAAAAAAAAAAACAAAACTTTGGGCCTGTAATTTTATATTCAGCTATTTTTCGCTTTAAAATTGGTAAAGAGCCTCCTTGGTGGTCCAGGCAGTTGAGTGCCGCACTGTGAAGCTGTCCGCAGCCTCTGCAGCACGGGTTCAACCCCAGTCAGCTGACAAGAATCCCACATGGTGCAGCAGACCTCTTCTGTCATGCCCGCTGTTCCCCTCAGCAGTGTATTTCGTCAGTCTGCCTGTTCTGTGTCCCACTCTGTCTCCGGTGAATCCTCTCACCCTCCCACGGATCTGGCCTGTACCCCAGTTCTTGTATAAATAAATAAATCTTTAAAAAATTAAAATAAAATAAAATTAGTAGAGTAATCAAAATATTCTGGGCCACACAATGTCTTGGAAGGTGTGGCACATAAAGATCATTGTTGAAGACAATTTTGGATTAGGTCTTCAAATGAGAAGAGAAAAAAGAGGTGTAAGAGATATAGAAAGTGAGGGTGACTAAATGTCATGGTATAGTTTATTGGTGATATGAAAAATTTAAAAATACTTGGTAGAAAATAAGAAATAACATATACCTATTAACCAAGAACTATTTTTTAAAGATTTATTTGTTTGTTTGTTTGTTTATTTGTTTGTTTGTTTGTTTATTTGTTTATACAAGAGCCAGGGTACAGGCCAGATTCGCAAACTGGAGACAGAGTGGGGAACAGAACAGGCAGACTGACAAAATACACTGCTGAGGGGAGCAGTGGGTGCTACAGGAGAGGTCTGCTGCACCATATGGGACCCTCGCCAGCTGGCCGGATTGAACCGGCACTGCAGAGGCTGCAGATAGCTTCACAGTGCTGTGCTCAACCGCCTGCGCCACCAGGGGAGGCCCAAGGACGAAATTTTTAAACATTATCAACATGATGTTGAAGGTGTGGTAAAACTCAAGGGACATACAAACATTTTCAGATATTCATGCTGTTAAGAGAAAAATATAAATATTGATAAATTAATAGGGTTTGATAAACTTGATTTTAAGGATAACCAGAACAAAGTATTACTTTAAACCAGAAGAACATGTACTGTATCCTGTAGAAAGCAGGAAAGAAGAAAAAGATAAATGAGTTAAAAAAAGATTTTTAATGTGATTTCCTTTAGGTGTTCATGGATTACAGTGGCTAAAGTTTAATAGAATTGAGACACTTGATAGAATGGAGAAGCTAAGTTACTGAATGGCATGTTTTCATGGATCTTATTGCCAGTGATGAGAAAAATTTGTTCTCCTTTGAGACTACTGTTTTTGAGCTTTCCCATCTCTACCATCTTTGACAAGTCCTATAATTTATGGGAATTAGAAAATTAACTAGGCAAGAAAAAGACAGAGAAGAAATCCAAATTGGAAAAGCTGTCATTTTTCATAGATGACATGCTAATATACTTAGAGAAAACAAGAGACTCTACAAAAATAATTCTAGAAATAATAAATGAATACAGTTAAGTGGCAGGATGCAAAACAACACACAAAAATCAATTGTATTTCTATATGCAAACAATGAATCAGATGCCTGGTAATGAACCTAATGAAGAAGGTGAAGGGCCTGTTCAATGAAAACTATAAAACTCTGTTAAAGGAAATAAAAGAAGACACAAAGAAATGGAAATACATCCTATGCTCATGGGTAAGAAGAATCAACATAATTAAATGGCCATTTACCCAAAGCAATTTACAGATTTAATGTAATATCTATTAAAATACCAATTACATTTTTAAAAAGGAAATAGAAAAAGAAATTATCAAATTTATATGAAACTACAAAAGGCCCAAATAGCTAAAATAACCTTGAGAGAAAAGAAGAAAAATGGAAGCATCACACTTCCTGATTTCAAACAATATTAGACAGCAACGGTAATGAAAACTGTGATACTGGAAGACAAGCATAAATTCAGACTGATTGAATAAAATTGAAAGCCCAAAGATAAATCCAATTAAATATGGACAGTTAATCTTCAACAAAGGAGTTATAGCCACATGATGGAGAAAAGATAAGCTTTGAAACAAATGGTTCAGGGAAACAGGAATAGATATATGCAAAAAAAAAAAAAAAAGATAATGGTGACCAGAGGAAATAGGGGAAATGGTGGAGAGGATGGGGGAGGGAGATAGATGGGGTATGGACATGGGTAGCTAGGTGAAGGGGAAAAAAACTCAAAAATAAATAAATAAAAGAAAGCCCTTCCTGAGAAAGGAAGTAAAGGAAGGAAGGAAGGAAGGAAGGAAGGAAGGAAGGAAGGAAGGAAGGAAGGAAGGAAGGAAGGAAGGAAGGAAGGAAGGAAGGAAGGAAGGAAGGGAGAGAGGGAGGGAGGGAGGGAGGGAGGGAGGGAGGGAGGGAGGGAGGGAGGGAGGAAGGAATTTAAGAGATTTCACCAGAGAGGGTTATATGGAAAGTAGAAACTCCAAGGAGATATCAGGTCTCATTTAAGGAAGAATCAATAAAGAGGAGCAACTACACACTTCAGATTCCAGGGAGAAATGTGGCCAGGATTTAAAAGATGGACATCAGTGATGGGAAGAATATTTGAGAGGAATTCATTAGAGTATGAGAGTAGGAAGAGGGTAAGTGATGGTATAGGAAGGTGTTTGCCTTTGGTGGTGTTTGGGGCTTACAGGATAAAGAACATAGTTGAACCTGGTTGCCTACACACTCTTTAAAATTGAAGCACATTTATACACAGAATGAACTGAATTGTTAAGTAGTCAACCTGACACCAGCATCCCCAGCACCACCACCCCTATTGCCTCACCCTAGCTAACTCACTGTGTCCAAAGCAGAGATCAAACCCCTCTCCAGTCTTATTCCTCATCACATCTCTTTCTTTTCTCTCACTTCCCTTTACTCTCTTACACCTCCCTATCATTATCTCTCCATCACTTAATATCTTTTGGACAGTTAGGTGACTAGACCACATACATGTGTTGTAACCATTGGTCAACTCATAGGACTTTAGACAAAGGTTGCCACCTTGTGGTTGGAGACCAAAATAACCAAGATGGGTCTTGGGTAAAACATGATTTGAATTGGGGTTTCAAACTTGAGTGTACATCAGAATCACCTGGAGGGCTTACTATAACACAGTGCTGGACTCCGTCACCATAGTTTCTGATTGATTAGTTTCTGAAACTTGAAAACTTATATTTCTAACATGTTCCCTGGTGATAATTCTGTTGCTGCTTCAAGGATCATGATTCATATACTACTGCTTTAGAAGAACCTTCTTCAGGATAAGCAAACCTACATTTGGCCATCCAAGATTGGTAGAATTAGAGTTTCAACCTATATGTGTTCAAGTTCAAAGTAAGTTATTTTTTCACTGCACTATTATTAGGAAATGCAGGTGGTACTGCACTGGGCAGCAGTTTTGTTTGTATTTTGTGTCACTGGACAGAGTAACCAGTACTAGATTAGATGTACCATGATGTATTTAACAGTTTGACATTTAGGTTGCTCCCATATTTTCACAATTACTAAACCCTTTCTGATGAACTTCCTAGTTCACAAACCCCTCTCTTGCTATTTACTGATCACCTCTAATAGAATAATTTTGATACATTTGATGTTAACAGTCTCCCTTATCATAAAGGGTGAGGATAGTTACGAGTAAGGGTGGGGGCCGTGGGAGCCAAAAAACATGTTCCACCAAAAGTACTATGAACAAAACTGGTCACAGATTCCTGCTCTTCTGGAGATTAAAATGTAACATTAGACCAAGCATTAACCAACTAGTCATACAAAATAAAGTCCCGTAAATATGCTGATATTTTAGAAGGAGAGGTCAACAGTATGGTAGGCAGTGTGACAGTGCTTGGAAATTTTGTTCCTGGATTATAATGATGAGATTTAAAAACTGGCTACTAACATTTTAATACAAATTACCATAGTGATTTTTCTGGGAAAATGTTTTATTAATATTTTGGTGTTGTTTTATCTGATTTCAAATTCACTCTTGTATACCAGAATTTCAATTTAGTAGTGTCTCTGTAAATGTGCAGAATATGTTCCAAGACCACCAGTGAACCTCTGAAACAGTGGATAGTACTGAACTCTATATACCATGTTTTGTCCTATATATATATAGATAGATATCTATATATATATATATAGGACAAAACATGGTATATATAGATATCTATATATATATAGATATCTATATATATATATATAGACCAACGATAAAGTTGAAATTGTAAATTAGATACAGTACGAGATAAACAACAGTAACTAATAAAAATAGAACAATTATAATAATATACTTTTTAAAAAATATTTTTATTTATTTATGCATACAAGAACTGGGGTGTAGGTCAGAGATGCGGGAGGAGGGGGTGAGAGGATTCACCAGAGACAGAGTAGGGAGCAGAACAGGTGGATCTACTGAAATACACTGCTGAGGAGAGCAGCGGGCTAGATAGGAAAGGTCTGCTGTGCCATCAATGGGTTAGCTCTGGCTAGCCCTGGCCCAAGATCCAACTGGTGATAGCACTGATACTTAACCCCTATGCCACCAGGGAGGCCCTATCATAATATGCTTTTGTTTTTATTTCCTTTGCCGTTGGAGATAAATCCACAAAGATAGCTCCAAGACCTATGTCAAAAAGCGTACTGCTCTTTGTTCTCCTCATCATAGCTTTTCATTTGGGAAATGCAAATCCAAACCACAATGAGATTTCACCCCACACTGGTTAGAATGGCTTCTATCAAAAGGACAAGAAACAAATGTTGGTGTGGGTATAGGGCAAAGGGAACACTTGCATATTGCTGGTGGGATTGTATATTGGTACAACCACCATGAAAAACAGTATGGACATTTATTTTAAATATTAAAAACTAGAGATTGTATACAACCCAGCTTTTCCACTTTTAGGTATTTAACCAAAGAATATTTAAAGTACTGATTCAAAAAGATATTTGCACCACTACCTTCATTGAAGCATTATTCATAAAAGCCAAGTTTGGGAAACAACCTGTTTCCATTGATGGTTGAGTATATAAAGGAGATTGTGGTATGTGATGTGGTATACAATGGAATGCTACTCATTTCAAAGATGAAATCTTGCTATTTGTGACAACATGGATTGATCTTGAGGGGATTATGCTGATTGAGAAAGACAAATACCATATGATTTCATGAATATGTGGAAGATAAAGGAAAAAGGCAAATGCATAAATGAAACAAACCCTTAGATTTGACAACAGAATGGTTGCAGGGGAGGATGAGAGCAGGTAAAATGAGTAAAGGAATTCAATAAGTGGGGGATGCAACGTAGACTTTTGATGGTGATCATAATGTAGTACATATGGATGTTGAAATATAAAATTATGCACCTGAAGCCAACAAACAAAAAATAAACACCCCCCCCAACAAGAAAAACAAAACAAAATATTCCTCTCTGGTAGTTACCAGAGGGAAAAGGGAATGGCGGATGGGCATATCAGGTTGGAAGGGGGTCAGTTGCATCGTGGTGAATGCAAACTAGACTGTTGTTGTTGTACACTTGAAAGCTGTATAATGTTACAAGCCACTATTCACTAACATATTTTTAAGGTTATGTGAATATGCATGTTCTCGCTCTCTCTCCCCCCCCCCCCCCGCTCCTCTCTTCTTTGTCTTTCTTCTCCCCTTTCAAAATATCTTATTGGGGCCTCCCCTGTGGTAAAGCGGTTGAATGCTGGGCTGTGAAGCTGCCCGCAGCCTCTGCTGCACTGGTTGGATCCTCGTCCGCTGGCAAGGGTCCCACGTGGCATGCAGACCTCTCCTGCTACAACTGCTGCTCCCCTCAGCAGTGTATTTCGTCAGTCTGTCTGTTCTGCTCCCCACTCTGGCTCTGGTGAATCCTCTCACCCTCCCGCACTTCTGTCAGTACCCAATGCTTGTATAAATAAATGAATAAATTTTTAAAAAACAACAACAACAACAACAAAAAAAAAAACCAAAAATATCTTATTGAACATATAGCATTTAAGATTGCAGTTGACCTCAGGTAACTGAAGCCACAGAAAGTGAAGCCGCAGATAAGTGGGGACTATAATATATAATGAAGAATTTTGCATTTGGCTCTAGTGTTGGCTGAATATTGATTTTGATACCCAGTCAAGCAGGATTTAGTCAAACTGTGGATTCAGTGAACCTCTGCCACTCAGCAGTACCACTGCGCCTCTCTGTGGCAGACAGATTTTGAGGTGACCCCTGTTATCCTCATTGCCTAGTGTTTATACCTGTGTAGCCCTCTCTACTTAAATGTGGATAATATATGTGGCTTTCATGTAACCAGTAGAATATGGCAATATTCATAGGATGTCACTCTGTGAATCCATCACATTCTGTAAGACTCAGTTTTTCTAGCAGACTTGTTTTAGAGCTCTCTCTCTCTCTCTCTCTCTCTCCAATGTTGGTTTAAAAGAAGCAACCTGCCATGATTTCTAAAGCAACAAGGAAAGAAACTCTGCCAACAGTTGAAGTGAAATTACAAGTAGACCTTTCCCTAGTTAAGTCTCTAGATTAGAGCTTAGCCCTGGCAAAGACCTTGATTTCAATGTTACAGAAGATCCAGCTAAACCGTATTTGGATTCTTGGCCAATAAAAACTGTGGTATAATAAATGTGTGTTGGTTTAAGTCATTCAATTTTGATAGGATAGTAAACGAATGCTTTCCCCTCAGCACTTCAGCCCTCTGACATGTTCTCATACTTCTTATTCTTTCAAATTCCTTTCCCTTTACTCCCTTTGCATTTGGGAAATGAGATTTCACCTCACACTGGTTAGAATGGCTTCTATCAAAGACAAGAAACAGATGTTGATGTGGGTATAGGGCAAATCTTCCACCTTCTTCATTCTATTTTTGACTGGCTAACTCCTCAGTGTATTACGTGAATTGTCACTTGCTTTGGAATAATATTCTTCACCTTTGTTTTGGAGATATTCTGCCTTTGAAAAATTTGAGGTGGCAAAGGTGACATACTGGTTTTAAGCCATCCTCATTAGATATGAAAAAATCCCAGATAAGATATTTTTTAAAGAATAATGAAATTAATAATGAAAAATTAAATATGTATTTAAAGGTTATTTTGTTTAGTGCTATGAATGCTAATGCTTCAAACAAGTGTAAGGTTTAGAATTATAATATATTTGGATCTTTATTATTTTAAAACTTAAAGATTTATTGGATTAAAATTGACATGGTATTCTTCCAAAGATTATTTACTGAGTATATACTGTCAAAATTTATGTTAGCTACCATTGCACTTCCTTTTCTATTTGAAATCTTTTAACTTTTATGGAGATAGAATTAACTGTTATGGAGATAAACTTTTATGGAGATAAAATTAACTGTTTCCACAATCAACATTAGTTTTTGATGTATTTTGCTATTGTAATAATAGATACACATTTATTCTCTGACTGATTGATAGAATTAAATATAGAATATATGATTGTGTTTATCCAAGTTACATCTATAGTACTTATCAATGTTTAAAAGTGAATATTGAGATATTAACAAGTCTCAGAACTCCCCGGTGGAGCAGGGGGTTGAACGCAGTGCTGTGAAGCTGTCCGCAGCCTCTGCAGCGCCGGTTTGATTCCCTCGCCAGCCAGGGAGATTCCCACAAGGCACAGCAGACCTCTCTTGTTGCACCTGCTGCTCCCCTCAGCAGTGCTTTAGGTCTGTCTGCCTGTTCTGCTCCCCACTCTGTCTCTGGTGAATCCTCTCACCCTCACACGCCTCTGGCCTGTGTCCCTGCTATTGTGTAAATAAAAAAATAAATCTTTAAATAAAAGATATTAACAAATCTAAATGACCTCATTACTCCTAATGTCCTTATGATGCTAATGAATATGACAGCAGTCAAAGTCTTCACATGATCATTAATCACACACAAGTTTAAGAATACCAGAAATTAGGTTTTTGGTAGATTGTATTGTATGCTCAAAACTTCATTCTTTCCCCACCCTGTAGTTAGAGTATATCTTACTGTCCAGTTGTCCTTGGCTTTGGTCCCAATGCGACTAGCTTTAGTCACTAGTGATACACATAATTTCAGGTTTTCAGGTCTTGTCTCTCAGCCAGGAATGGATTCCAGGCTGCAGTGGAACATTGAGTCCCAGCCACTAGACCACCATGGTTTGGTGTCTCACGAAGCAGCAGCAGGAACTCCGCTGACACTCAGGCAAGCAAGCAAGAAGAGGCAGATTTGTTTAGAGAAAGAAAAGTTTATTAAGAAGAGGTCCTCCCTGGTGGGGCACAGGGCTAAGATACAACCTATGAGGCTCTCCGCAGCAACTACAATAGGAGTTTGATCCCTGGCCAGAGTGCCACCCACATGGCACAGCAGACCTCTCCTGACTCACCCGCTGTTCCCCTTAGCAGTGAATTTCAGTCAGTTCACCTGTTCTGCTCCCCACTCTCGCTGGTGGATAAACTCAACCCCCACATTTCTGGCCTATACCCCAGTTCTTGTATGCATACATAAATAAATCTTAAAAAAAAAAAGAAAAAAAAAGTTTATTGAGGAAAAAGGGAACAGAAATAAAGTGGGACTCCCAGGCCATGGAGCCAGGCCAAGGAGGGGCAAGGAAGCCAAGTGGAGCCATGTCTCAGGGAATATAGACCTTCTTTCCCTGATTGTTCTAAAACTCCTGCAGTCTCTTTGTGATTGGTTAGTTCTTGGTGGCCTCACTCACTATCTTAATGTCTCTGTGCCCAGAACAAAGTCTCTGTGTCCCAGCCCTTATTTTAGCAGACTTGTCTTTATTGTCCTTGTCCAGGAACATCCACTGTCCCTGATCCTGGGGTGTGTGATTAACCCCCTTTGGAAGTTGTTGTCCTTATCGCTGGAGCTTCCCTTATTCCTTTTGTTTCCCTTATCTCAGAAGCCTCTTTAAGTCTCTCCAAGCCCCTGCCTGCTGGTCCCTGAAGCTGCCTAATTAACCCTAACTTGCCCTGGGACTCACTAGAATGTAACTAGCTGTGGTGTACATACTGTTGAATGGCCTCCATGATTCCACCTCCTGGTATTCATGCCGTTGTGCAATCTCTTCCCTTGAGTTTGGATGGGATTTGTTACATGCTTCCAAATGATAGAATATAGCAAAGGGGTTGGTTGCAACATCACATCTGTGATGATATTGTATAAAATCTAGTCTTGCTAGCAGATTAACTTTAGAGACTTTTCTTGCTAGCTTTATGAAGTAATTAGCCTTGTTGCCACATTGCAAGAAACTGTGTGGAGGCCTCTAGGAATTGCAGACAGCATCTAGAATTGAGGGCAGCCTCTAGGAGATGAGGGTAGCCTGCAACTGACACCTAGCAAGTAAATGGTGAAGTCTTTAAGCAGAGAATCCAGTTAAATCACATCCATAGTCCTAACTCACAGAAAATGTGAGATAATAAATATGTGTTGTTGTAAGCCACTAAGTTTTTGGTAACTTGTAATGTAGCAATAGATAATGAATATAGTGGACATAATACATCCTACTTAAGAGCAGAAGTTTTCAATATCCTTTCATTGCTTGACTCTGTCTCCCTTGATTCATGAGGCCACATCAACCCAGCTCTGTCTCCCTTGATTCATGAGGGCACATTAACCCAGCTAAATCCAGCAAAGCTGTAGCTAAACATTACCCACCATGTAAGAGGAATAATAAATGTTTTTTCTTGTAAGATGCTGAGATTTGGGAGTTGTTTGTTGTTGAAACAAAGTTAAGTAATCCAAAGTTGAAGAAGATATTTTTCTATTTATCTTTAATATATCTAAACCAAAGTTGATGGCTGATGTCACTAAGATGGTGAATTAGAAGACCATGGCCTCTGCCCTCCCAAATATCAACAACTACACAGCTATCCGTGAACACAAAAAAGTTCTGAGAGAGCTCAGGATTCCACTTAAAAATCTTCACAACACAATAGAACAAAAAACCCTGATTACAAACACACAAAAAAGGGGGTAAAGAACTTAATTTTGCCTGTATCATCCCATCTCCCTGGCCAGTGATATGCCTCAGTGGCAAGAGGAAAAACCCCAGCTAGAAAGAATTTCCTTTGCCAGGAAAGGGAGAGCAGGACAAGTGACCAGCTTCCCCAGCCTTTTGTGGCAGTGCACAAAAGACTCACTTCAGTTTCACCCCACCCAGAGGTGGACAAAGCTCAGGTGGACAGAGATTGCTAGGAAAAAGGAAGAAAAGCAGAAGCAACCAGTATTAGCTATGAAGTAGGAGAGAGCAAGATTACTGTATGTGTGTCTCTAGCTGACCTTGTTTGTAGAGGACCGCAGAGACTTTCAGCACTGAAGATACCAAAGGCCAACACAGGCTCTGCACCCCCTACAACTATTATTAGTTTTAGCCCATTGGTATTCTCATGTGCAGACCGAGCTACTTGAGTCCCTTCTGTTCCTGCTAGAGCCTGAGGTCCTCACCTCTGCAGTTATGTGGGTTAAAGGTGCCAACTTAGACCTCTGTGACTGACCCTGACTATTATGAAAGCGCTTGGGTTTAGCCCCTTCAGCTGTGTACTTGCACACCACCAGCCTCTCATCACTGGCCTCCAATGCTGTGTGTGTGCCTGTGGCAAGATTCTGCAGGCAAGGCCACCACTGATGGAGGATAAGAATAGAAAAGTTGGAAAGGAAGTACCACAAGACCAGAATCCTGGCTCTGCATGAGATGCAGATGGGTGTAGAAGTGAGTAACAGAGTCATTAAACCAGCTATAGAAGTCAATGAGTGTCAGATTGCTGGGGCCTCAGCCACTCAGCACAAGTTCTATCCCTGGCCAGGGAGCTGCCTACATGGCACAGCAGACCTTTCCTGTCTCGCCCGCTGCTCCCCTCAGCAGAGTATTCTAGTCAATCCGCCTGTTTTTTTCCCCACTCTGTCTCTGGTGAATCCTCTCCCTGCCCTGCCCCTCTGGCCTATACCCCAGCTCTTATATGCATAAATAAATAATTTTTTTTTAAAAAAAGTATCAGACTGCTAGGGAAAGTATCCTGAGGCCTGGACCAGAGGTGGGGATATGGAAGCCGAGGCCATTATAGAGAATCACTGGTCCTTACAAATCAACCTGGTCACACCCTAGAAGTAATTAGGTTAACAAAAGTTAACAACTCCACAAAGGGCTCAATGGAACCCCTCCCAAAGAGAAGACTGTCAGCACAATTTCTGCATTGGCAAGAGGCAGCAGCTCTCCCGCCTGCCTGTTTCTATGCAGGTGCTCCTCGCTGCCAACTTCTTCCCTTTGCAGGGCAGCAGTCCTGTCCACCTGTGATCTATGACCATGCTGATGCTTCTCTTCACTGACCTTCTCCCTCTGCAAAGCAGCAGAGGCAGCTCTCCCCCAAGGCTGCCCGCCTGTGACTATGCAACCTCTTTTAGCAAACCTGGCCTTTTCGGAGGCAGCTCTTTCTGCCAGCTCGTGCCTGTGCAAGCATTCTTTACCATTCCCACCCTTTTATAATAAACCTACCCTTTTGCATATAACTAACACCTCTGCCTCCTGTGAAACTCACCAGGGAAACTTGCCAGTGCAGCTGAAAGGGAAGCTCTGGTGAAACTTTTCCCAGCGTAAACTGAAGGACCCCACTCTCTGAACCCAACATCTCCAAAACCCACTTCACCACCACTGTTTATGGGCCTGACTTTGGCCTTATGTTCAGTCACTGGTTAGCACCAATAGGCTCATCTACACCTAGCATGCCCCTGGTCCAACCCTCATTACTTATCTGCACTGATATTCACACACTTGTGTAGAAGTCCTGTAGCCACAGGAGTGGATACCAATATCCAGGACTTCACAGCTGCTTGTGAGCCTGTCACTGCCTTGGCTCCTGTCATTTGGTCAGCAACACTGGACTCACCTGCAGCTAGCCACTCCAGATTTGCATCTGAATGGCCCTGCCTTATCCCTTATCCTGACTTCCACTGTGGCACATGCATCTGTGGGGGATGCCCTGCAGCCATCTGCAGTTGGCAAAAGAACTTGTTGCTGTCCCTGGTCCTCACCACTATCTGTGTGTCTATGGCTGACTCTGGTGATCACACAGGCACCAGCAACTAGCCCCCACATCCAAGTATGTGCCCACCAGCAGCTCCATCTGCCACCACTCTTTAACTTTGTCTCTAGCTGTGAACTTGAAGGTATAGCTGAGGAATCCAGCAACCCTTGTAGCCACTGTGAACCCCTTCACAGTACTCACCAAGGACCGTATAATTGATGTTATATAACACAGTGACCTGAACTGACAATATTTCATCCCCTCCCTTTGAAACTGGTGCCACAACACACCCTTGAACTTGAGCCCTGTACCACTAGATGCATCATGCTCCAAAATTTTCTACCTCAGGCAAAGAACCTTTCCTTACTAACCCAGTCCATAATGTCTGCACAAGGTGCGTGTTTCTTCAGAAGTGCGGACACCTATACCTATGCAAGACTACAGGATCATGGGCCTCCCCGGTGGCACAGCGGTTGAGCGCTGGGTTGCGAAGGTGCCTGCAGCCTCTGCAGCCCTGGTTTGATCCCTGGCCACCGGGTGAGGGTCCCACATGGCGCACAGACCTCTCCTGCCGCCCACTGCTCCCCTCAGCAGTGTACTTTGACAGTCTGCCTGCTCTGCTCTCCACTCTGGCTCTGGTGAGTCCTCTCACCCTCCCACGCTTCTGACTGTACACAGTGCTTGTATAAATAAATAAATTAATTAAAAAAAAAGACTACAGGATCATGAAGAATCATGGAAACATGGCGCCAACAAAGGTAGAGAGTAAATTTCCAGTAACTGACACCCAAGAAATAGAGTTACATGAATTGCCTAAGCAATAATTCAGAATAATTTTCTAAAGATGTTGAGAAGCTACAAGAAAACACAGATAAAGAATTTAATGAAATCAGGAAATAATACAAAAACAAAACAGAAGATCAACAAAGAGATAGAAAACAAAAAAAAGAGCCAGACAGAAATTTTGGATCTGAGAGTACAAAGACTGAACTGAAGAATTCAATAGGGAGCTTAATCATCAGACTGGACCAAGCAGAAGAAAGAATTGATGATCTTGAATTCAGATCATTTGAAATTATCCAATCAGAGGAATAAAAATAAAAAAAGAATGATAAGTAATTAAAAAAATCCAATGGAACTTATGGAACATTATTAAAAGAAACAATCTATGTATCATTGGAGGACCAGAAAGAAAAGAGTTGTTTTATTTAAAGAAGTACTGGTTGAGTTTGTGACAGTATGGATGGACCTTGAGAATATTATGCTAAGTAAAATAAGTCAGATGAAGCAAAACCAGTACTGTATGATCTCACTCATATGTGGAACATAAAAAAAAATGAACAAACAAAATTAAAACAAATTCTTAGATTATAAGAACAAAGTGGTGGCTTGACCAGAATGGAAAGGGGGAAGGAAAGGTGTGTAAATCAGGTAAAAGGGTCACTTGCATGGTGGAGGATGAAAACTAGACTTTTGGTGATGATCATAATGTAGTATATGCAGATGTCAAGGTATAATGCTGTATGTACCTCAAAAAAAAAAAAATGAAATAATGGCTGAGAACTTTCCCATTTAGATACTTTCCCAGATTTAGAATCCAAGTTTATAAAGCTTATATAGGTAACCTCACAATTTCTTTTCTTTTCTTTTTTAATTTTTTTTATATCATTGTTCATTCTTAAACAATACTTGCTTAGGGCCTCCCCTGGTGGTGCAGGCGGTTGAGTGCAATGCTGTGAAGCTGTCAGCAGTCTCTGCAGCGCCATTTAGATCCCCGCCAGCGAGGGTCCCACATGGCTAGCAGACCTCTCCTGTCTCACCCGCTGCTCCCCTCAGCAGTATATTTCAGTCAGTCTGCCTGTTCTGTTCCCCACTCTGTCTCTGGTGAATCCTCTCACCCCTCCCACACATCTGGCCTATATCCTGGTTCTTGTATAAATAAATAAATAAATATTTAAAAAAAAACAGTATTTGCTCCCCCCTCCCCCAGATGCAGTCCCCATAGAAGTTCCTTCGCCAATGCACCCCTGGACCATCACCTCAGACCCCTGCTCTCCTCCTCCCTCCCTCTGATCCCTCTCCCTCCTCCTCTCCTGCAGTATGTCTCTGATTTATAATTGTCTGTTTTTGCTTTGTCGTGTTTTGTACTGTTATTATTTTTTTACACTGATGTCTTATTTGGATCCCCTATATTTCTGCTATAAGTTAAACCATCCAATATTTTTCTTTTTCCTTCTGGCTTATTTCACTGAGCATAATTCCTTCTAGCTCCATCCATGTTGCTGAGAATGGCATGAGTTTATCTTTTTGATTGCTGAATAATATTCCATTGTGCATATATACCACATCTTCTGGATCCAGTCTTCTATGTTTGGTAACCCCACAATTTCAATCCAAAACAATCTTCTCTAAGACAAATACTAATAAAACTGTCAGAATTGAATACAGGGCTTTCCTGGTGGCACAGGGATTAAATCTCAGTGCTATCCATCTATCGCTAGCCACTGTGGCATGAGTTCGATCCCTGGCCAGGGAGCTAACCCACATGGCACAGCAGACCTCTCCTTTCTAACCTGCTGCTCCCCTCAGCAGTGTATCTCAATAGATACACCTGTTCTGCTCCCCACTCCATCTCTGGTGAATCCTCTCACCCCTCCCCGCCCCCGCACCTGTGGCCTACACTCTAGTTGTATTATATAAATAGATAAAATAAAGCTTAAAAATGAAATACAGAAGTGAATTTCAAAAGCAGGAAAAAAAATCTCATGTAAGGGAATCCCATAGGTTATCAGCATATTTTTCAACAGAAAATGGCTAGGATTGGATGATTTATTCAAAGTTCTCAAAGCAAAAGCTGCCAACCAAGATGATTTGATCCATCAATGCAGTCCTTCAGGGATGAAGGCAGGATAAAGACTCACTCAGACAAGCAAAAGCTGAAGGAGTTCATCACCACTAGGCTTGATTTACGAGAAATTCTGAAAGGTGTTCTGTAAGCTGAAATGAAAGGAGAGCATGAAAGGATGAAAATTCTTTCACAAAAACATAAGAAACGATACAAAATATTGATAATGCCAAGGGTATAGTTAGGTTTAGATTACTCTTGTATTTTAAGATGGCAGTGTATTGACCACTTAAGTATAAAGGTTAAAGGACAAAAATATTTAAAATAGTTGTAGATACAATAATTTGTTTATGGATACACAATATATAAAGATGTAAATTGTGACATCAAATCATAAAACAGGTAGAATTTGTGAGTGTGTGTGTGTGAGAGAGAGAGAGAAGAAATGAGCATTTGTTCTCTTCTGTATTTCATTTTTTAAGCTTTATTTTATTTATTTATGCATAGAAGAATTGGGGTGTAGGCCAGAGGTGCAGGGGGGTGAGAGGATTCACCAGAGAGAGAGAATCCAAAATCCAGTGAGAAGAGAAAAGCAGTTTTTTTGATACTCCGATATTTCATAATGGTGTTCAGCATGATAAACCAGCATAAAATATGTCCAGAATATGAAGGTCAGTGCAAATTTTTCATGAATGCACCCCTCTTATGCCTCTACCCTGTGTTCTGACATCAATTAGTTACTACCTTTAAGAAACCCACAGCCTAAAGGGGATACAAGAAATATAAATAATTACCTTACCCAAATACTACACACTAATATACTGAAAAGATATTTTTGAAGGAGTCTAAATCAGGATAGTGGGATTAATTAAATGGGGGAAGTCAGGGTAGGGATTTTCAGGCAGAAGAACCTGCCTTTGAGAGCAGAGGGATGAGACTGTATGACATGTTTGGGTAACTTGTTGCAGTTAAGGATGAGTGTGATGAGGTTCCAGGAGTTATAGCTGGAGAAATGCATAGGAGATCATGAAGGACCTTTATGTAAGGATTCAGGACTTTATCTTAGGTCTGTAAGGTTACTTAGAATGAGCTAGCCTTGTGTGCCATTTTGGAGGCCAACTTTGGAGTGTGATATTATGTGGACTTTATACTCAAAGCCTGGCACCAGACAGTGTTATTTCATCAGTTTAATGACCACAAAGGTATCCCCATCACAGAACTAGGTAACAGAGAAGGCAGTGATGGCTCCAAGTCTAAGGTTCTGAAAATTCTTCCAACAAGGTCCAGAAGATACGTGGTTTTCCTCATTTTCACATTGTTTCAGCATAACTTAACATGGTTTAGGTTATGTTTTGTCACAACCGAATTTGTTTATAAAAGATTTTGGTAACTGATTTTTTAAATTGTATTTTTAATGTTTTATCTCCGCCCACCCACACCATTCCTTATATTCCTTTGACCCTCTCTCCCTCCCCCTTCCCTCTTAACCCCAGAAACCTCGCTTTGTTTATAAATGTCTGCTAGTTTTAAGTATTTTCTTTGTTAAATCGGTCCACTGTGTTAATGTCTCTGTCATTCTGACTTGCTTTATTACACATAATCCCCTTGAACACCTTCCATTTTGGTGCAAATGGCAATATTTTGTCTTTCTTTATGGTTGAAAGACTGTCTGATACTTACAATAGGTTCACTTAATAGCTACCAACCTGTGGGAAAATGATCAAAATTATATTCCAAATGTGTAGCGTTATCTAATTTATCCATAGCTTCATTACTTATCTCAATCTGAGAGAAACACTGTTATTACTGCCCACTCTTCTAAAAGAAAAATAAAGTTTTCAAATTTGTAAAATGTATTTAAATATATGGTCATTTATGAGACTTCTAAGAGTAGCTGTTTAAGCTTAGTCAAAATAAGATTTCTCTCAATTAGAAATTATCATTTATTGCATCTACTAATGAATTTGGTCTGCTCTTTAGCCTTTATCAAAATAAAAAATATGGACAAACCAGGGTACAAATTGTTATTTTTTACAGCACATTGATATTCACATTTAATCTAATACATTTTCAAGTTGGAATGATTGTTCACTTACAGTCTTTTCCCAAATTACTTACGCTGCCAAAAATATGAACAATTGAGCACCTGAGGAAGTAAGTTCCATTAATTGTCATTTCTAGATAAGAAATCAGTAGCTGGGAGGAAGATAAGAATTCAAAACTGGGTTATTCTACTTAGTTAACAGCGGTGAACAAATCCAGGATGAAGGGCCATATTTCAGAAACTTAAACAATTTACACTGTGGCCTCTTAAGGATTACATTGGAAAGAGGGGGAGAGAGATTTTTGCCAGAACCATTTTGATGGGGGCTATGTATGAACCATGCACAGAATCTGTAAGATTTCCATTTGATGTAAGTTGGTTGTCTTTATTGACAGTGGAAATCAACATTTCTGTCTAAACTATCTTCAAATTTAGCTTCTTCAGTGGCAGGCTTTACCATCTTTTTGTTCGACATTTGAAAAAATCCCATTACAAATCCCATTTAGTGAGAAAATAATATTTTTATGGGAAATTAATTATAAAAATATTTTACTTATCACAATAACAAGGAGATTCATGAATTTTGCCTATTATACTAAATCAAGGGAAAAAGTGCTAAAATCAAAGAAATACCTGCTTTGCACTGCTGCACTAAGGTGAAAAGTGATTGTATATGTGTGTGTATTTTTGTGTATAGAATATTTGTAAATATGCAATCTTTTTCATTAAGATGGAAGCCCCATGAAGGTGGGCACTTTGCCTATTTTTGTTCATTTCTGAATCCCCTGAGTGTAAAAAAAAAAAAAAACCTGGCATATTGTTTTATTAATAATACATACATCATTTTTATTTTACTTATAAACAGAAAAAATGCTGTCACAACTTTGGATTTCATTTTAATAAAGTTTTCTAAAAATCCCAGCACTGTTGTAAAGATTAAAATTAAAAGGAGGAATTTTGGAATCATGCTCAGTGAAGTAAGTCAGAAGGTAAAAGAAAAAAAAGAAAGAAACCACCTATCAGATGGTTTTACTTATAGGAGGAATACAGGGGAACCAACAACAAAACAAAAACAAACAGACAATTATAAACCAGGGGCATCCTGCAGGGGAGGAGGAGGGAGAGGGATCAGAGGGAGGGAGGGAGGGAGGAGCACAGGGGACTGAGGTGATGGTGCACAAGATCATTGGTGAAGGAAATTCTATGGGGACCACACTTGAGGAGGGGGAAGCAAATATTGTTTAAAAATGAACGATGACGTAAAAAATATTATTACTCTGACATGTACTTAATCTTATTTCCAACTGGATTGGGATGTGAATGTGTCTGAATGTTTCAGAGCAATTTATCAGCAAATTTGCTACTGTGGGGGCCTCCGGGTGGCGCAGCGGTTGAGCGCTGGGCTGCGAAGCTGCCCACAGCCTCTGCAGTGCTGGTTCGATCCCCAGCCGCTGGTGAGGGTCCCACATGGCTCACAGACCTCAGCAGTGTGTTTCCTCGGTCGGTCTGCCTGTTCTGCTCCCCGCTCTGGCTCTGGTGAATTCTCTCACCCTTCCGCACTTCTGACTGTACCCAGTGCTTGTATAAATAAATAAATAAATAAATAAATCTTTAAAAAAATGCTACTGTGACTGCATAAATAGTATAATTTTGTAGAAGACCAGAATTTATCACACACATTGAATAATAAAGTTTAAAGCTGAATTTAAAAAAAAAAAATCACACACAAATGAAAATGGAAAAACTGTCAATACCTGATTTCTTCCCCATTTTTCCACTTGCAATCACATACTTATTTTGATACCCCATGGGGGGGAAAAATCTAATGTTCAGAACTACCAATAACAGGAAGAAGAGAATTCTTCTTTTTCTTTTTTGAGAATGAAATGTTTCCCATTGTAGTAAATTCTCTTCAATATGTTCTCTACCTATGTAACATGCTAGCTGGATGTCTTTTGGATAATTGTTACATGTTTGACATGGATAGCACACAAGTTGGTGCCGTCAAAAAGGCCAATAAGATAGGCCTCCCTTGCTTCCTGCAAAGGAATAATAGCTGCACTCTGGAAGGGCAGATCTGTTTTGAAGCTCTGAGTAATTTCTTTCACCACATGCTGGAAGGGAAGTTTGTGAATCAGAAGTTCAGTGGGCTTCTGATAATGTCTAATTTCACCTAGTGCCATAGTATCAGGCTTATAATAATGTTTCTTTGCCCTTCAGGTAGAGGGTGCACTCCTACAAGTGGCTTTGTAGCCAGTTGCTTCCTCTGTGTTTTACCATGGTAGATTTTCAGACAATGGGCTTTGTATGAGCCGTGGTATAGAGACCTCCTTATATGCCTTCTCCTTCAGCTTGAATTCGCTCAGCTAGAGGAGGTGCTGGCATTAGAAAGCAATGATAGCACAGTGGGCTTGTGAACCATGTTTGTATCTTCTTTATTTTATGAGTTTTTTTTTAAGATTTATTTATTTATTTATACAAGCACTGGGTACAGTCAGAAGCGCGGGAGGGTGAGAGAACCCACCAGAGACAGAGCGGGGTGCAGAGCAGGCAGAAGGACCGAAGTACACTGCTGAGGGGAGCAGCGGGCGTGGCAGGAGAGGTCTGCGCGCCATGTGGGACCCTCACCGGTGGCCGGGGATCGAACTAGCACTGCAGAGGCTGCGGGCAGCTTCGCAGCCCAGTGCTCAATGGCTGTGCCACCAGGGGAGGCCCATGTTTGTACCTTCTTGATCTTATTATTTGGAGCACAAGTTTTAAATTTTGACTTATTTATATTCTCTTTGGTCATTTGTTTGTTGTTTGGGGGTACTATTCAAATAATAATTGTCTAACACAGACCAATGGAATCGAATAGAAAATACAGAAATAAACCCACAGATTTATGGTCAACTAATCTTGGACAAAGGAGCAAAGACTATGCATTGGAGCAAAGAAAGTTTGTTCAATAAATGGTGCTGGGAAAACTGGGTTGCTACATGCAAAAGAATGAAGCTTGACCACTACCTCACAACATACACAAAAATCAACTCAAAATGGATTAAAGAACTAGACATAAGACCAGAAACCATAAAATACATAGAAGGAAATATAGGTGAAACACTATGTGATATGCACATCAAAGACATCTTTATAGACACATCACCCAAAGCAGTGATAGTAAAGGCAAAGATAAATAGCTGGGACTACATCAAATTAAAGAGCTTCTGCACAGCAAAAGAGACAATGGCAAAAACAAAGAGAAACCCCACCAACTGGGAGAACATTTTTGCACACAACACTAATGATAAAGGACTGATCACAAAAATCTGCAAAGAGCTGATGAGACTCAACACAACAAAGAAAATAATCCAGTCAAAAAATGGGCAGAAGAACTAAAAAGAAACTTCTCTGAAGAGGAAATGCAAATGGCCAACAGGCATATGAAAAAAATGTTCAACATCACTTGTAATCAGGGAAATGCAAATTAAAACTACCATGAGATACCATCTTACACCAGTGAGAATGGCACATATTAAAAAAACTAGCAACAACAAATGTTGGCGAGGTTGTGGAGAAAAAGGAACTCTCCTGCACTGTTGGTGGGAGTGCAAACTTGTCCGACCACTATGGAGAGCTGTGTGGAGATTTCTGGACCTACTAAACATAGAACTTCCATATGATCCAGCAATTCCACTCCTAAGTATTTACCCAAAGGACACAGAAACATCCATTCCAAAGAGCACCTGCACCCCTATGTTTATAGCAGCACTATTTACAATAGCTAAGCTTTGGAAACAACCCAAATGCCCAAAAATAGATGACTGGATCAAGAAGATGTGGTACATATACACCATGGAATATTACTCTGCATTCAAAAAAGATAAACACATGCAATTTGCAGCAACATGGATGGCGCTGGAAGGGATCATACTCAGCGAAATAAGCCAGAAAGAAAAAGAAAAATACCGGATGGTCTCACTCATAGCAGGAATCTAGAAAACTTAAGTAAGGGACCAGGAAAATGAATAACTATAAGAAAGTCAAAATCAAAATCAACAAACAACTATGAACCAGAGACACTCTATGGGTGGTGGGGAGTGGGGAGGGGAGGGATTGGGGTCAAAATAAGGGGATTGCAATTGTATGGGGAATATAAAAATAAAATTTATTAAAAAATAATAATTGTCTAACTCAATGCTAGTAAGGTTTACTCCTTCATTTTTTTTCTCAAGAGCTTTATAATTTTAACTGTTATATTTAGGTCTTTAATTCATTTCAAGTTAGTTTTTGTGTGTGGTGTAAGGAAGAGGTTCAGCTTCATTCCTTTCCATATGTATATCCAGTTGCCCTAGTACCATTTGTTGAAAAACTATTATTTCTCCATTTTATTGTCTGGTCATAAATGTGAGGGATCATTTCCATACTTTCAATATTATTCCACTTATTTATATGTGTCTTTGTGTGTGCACCATGTTGTCTTTATTTCTGTAGCTTTGTATATAATTTTGTAAACCAACATTATCTCAATAAATAAAATAATGCAATAAAAAAGTTAAACGTTTTGAAATCAAGAGTGTGCTTTAACTTTGTTTTGGCTTAAGATTGTTTTGATTATTTTCTGGATCCCTTGTAATTCCATATGGATTTTAGGTTTGATGTTTCAATTTTATGTGATGAACCCAGCTAGGATTTTCATAAGAATTGCACAGAATATGTACATCAATTTGGGAGTATTGTCACCTTAACAACATTAAGTGTTCCAGCCATTGAACAACGAATGTTTTTACATTTATTTAGATCTTCCTTCTTTCAAACACATTTGTAGTCTTCAGTGTAAAATTCATTTTAAAAAATTAAAAAAAAATAATTTTAAAATAGTCAATAAGTCACTTTATTGACTTGCTATTTGTTTACACAACTGTGTAATTTCAGTAGCATAACTTCACACCGTAATGTCCACATTCTTCTCTTACCATCCAATAAGTCCCAGTGCTACTACACAATCACCTTATTCCCTAAATCCTCCATACTATCCTACCTCCTACCCACTGTCTTGTAACCACTACATTTTTCAGAGTCTAAGAGATATTTTTGTTAGGTTTTGTGATTTTTTTCTGTGGATATCTATATTCCACAAATGAGTGAAAACATACAGTAATTGTTTTCATCTTCTGATTTATTCCAGTTATCATTATCACCTCAAGATCCATTCGTTTTGTCACAAAAGGCACTAGTTCATCTTATTAAATTGTTGAGTAGTATTCCATTGAGTATATATACCATAATTTCTTTATCCAGTCTCCTGCCAAGGTTGATTCCATGGATTGGCTATTGTGAATAATGATGGTATGAATGTAGGAATGCATACATTTTTTTCCATTAGTGTTTTAATATATATATAAAGAACTCATACAACTCAACCACAACAAAAATAACCCGATCAATGATGGGCAAAAGATCTATACAGACACTTCTCCAAAGAAGACTTACAGATGGCCAACTGGCACATGAGAAAATGCTCAACATCATTTGTTGTAAAAAACACGAAACCATGAGATATCACCTCATTCCTATGAGAATGGCCTACACAAAAAAAGACAGGAAACAAGTGTTGGCAGTGTTGTGGAAAAATAGGAACACTCATTCACTGCTGGTGGGAATGGAATTTGGTGCATCCTTTATGGAAAACAGTATGGTGCTCCTTTAAAGAACTAAAATTAAAAAAAGAAAGAAAGAAAGAAAGAAAGAAAGAAAGAAAGAAAGAAAGAAAGAAAGAAAGAAAGAACTAAAATTAGAAATACCACATGACCCACAATACCACTTCTAGGTATTTACTTGGTGTAAAATTCTTACACTTCTTTCATTAAATCTGTACCTAAGTTTTCATTCTTCTTTAAATTTTTAATTGAGATAACATTAGTTTAAAATACTGTATAAGTTTCAGGTATAAAATTTCACATCACATCTACTATAAAATATTCGGTAATCATCCACCACCAACCAATTGATTCCCTAAATCCCTTCCCCCTCTCCTTCACCTCTGGTAACCAACATTATTGTCAATCTAAGGTTTTGTTTTTCTTTCTTCATACTGTATAAACCATTTGCCTTTTTATTCTTTTGGATGTTATTATAAATGGAATTGTTTTCTTAATTTTGTTTTCAAATTACTCATAGCCAGTATATAGAAATGCAAGTGATTTTATATATTAACCTTATATCCTGTAACATCGCTAAACTCATTTAGGCAGATAGCTGTGAGCAGTATGTGAAAAGCAAGAATATGTTTGATATTAGGAAGAGTGGATTGAATAAATCAGGACTAGAATAATACCACATACTTAGCATATTTGTGATAGGTTGGTGCTTATCAACCTTTAATATGCATACAAATCTTTTTTAAATCTACATAAAATGCAGACCATTGCTACTGGGTCTGGGGTGTAGCCTTTAACAATATCTTGGCTAGATATTTACCCAAAGAAAATGAAAAGCTTAATACAACAAGACGTATGCACCCTGTCTATAACACCACCATCCACAGTTGCCAAGTCATGGAACCAACCTAAGTACCCAAGGACAGTTGGCTAGATAAAGAAATTGTGGCATATGTAGTCAATGGAATACTACTCAGCTATTTGGAAGGATGAAATGTTGCCTTTACGGACAAAATGGATGGGCCTCAAGATGATTGTGCTAAGTGAAAAAAGTCAGAAGATGAAAAAGAGATATTGGATGGTTTCATTTGTCTGTACAATATAAATAACCAAAAAACATATACTGACAAAGCACATCAAAAAGAATTATTAGACTTAGTGAAAAATATAATAGGATTAAGCCTTTCTAACAATTAGGTAGATAGATAGCAGGTGGCTTTCATTTATTATTCTTTTTTTTTTAAGATTTATTTATTCATTTATACAAGCACTGGGTACAGTCAGAAGCACGGGAGGGTGAGAGAATTCACCAGAGCCAGAGCAGGGAGCAGAGCAGGCAGAAGGACCGAAGTACACTGCTGAGGGGAGCAGCGGGCGGCAGGAGAGGTCTGCGCGCCATGCGGGACCCTCCTCTGGGGCCGGGGAGCAGCCGGGGATTGAACCAGAGCTGCAGAGGCTGCGGGCAGCTTTGCAACCCAGCGCTCAACCACTGCGCCACCGGGGAGGTCCCTCATTTATTATTCTTAACCCACAGCAACCCTACAATATACATATCATTGTTCCTATTATAAAAAAATGAACTCAAAAGTTGGGCACATAACTCAAGTTCATAGACTAATTAGCAAAACCATATTTTGAACAATTTATTCTTATGACAAAGCTGGACTCCTTTTACTATACCATATTGGATCTGGGTTAGGAGGAGGTCAGTTGGGATATGAACAATGTATGCATTGGGTGAAAGAGTTAGAGTTGCTGCCACAGTGCATTTGGGTCTAAAACTTGAGGTTATCTTGAAATACTGATAGGTCAGAACCTTGCTTTTCAGGTTGCTAAAAGTAAAGGTGTAAGATTAAACTCTCACGTAGGAGACAATAGGTATCTGGGAGGAGGTCTTGAAAATGGCTCATCTTTGATCAGACTAGACTCCAAAACTGGGCTCTGTATACTACTGAGGTCTATACTTGAGATTAGATTTGTTGTTGACTCTTCCCGAATTAGAAATTATTTTACTGGTGACAATGAATGATATAGCATCCATGTTATCCCCAAGGGGCCAGGGCAAGGACTTAGGGATGTAGGTAAGGCCCTGTTCATATGGCTCTCTATGAAGTACTTTGGATAGGTGATCAAGAAATTCCTTTCCAACACTTTTTTAGCAGAACATTAGTGGATTTCTATCACCTTAGTCAAAACACGTGAGATAAATTGTTTTGTCCTTAGCACCTTTTATTGAAGTACAACCCTTGATGACAAATCTGGCAGGCATCTCAATGTCAACCAAGAAGGGAGTGGTGGAGGACACAAATTCATAAACAATAAGATTCAGAAAAAGAATAGCTTCACATGGTATAGATGACCCCCAACAGTTGTACAACAAACACTGGTTCTTTATCTATAGAAATTGCCCCCTGCCCCACCCCCCAAAAAAATCTACTAATCTTCAAAGAATACAATGCACTGTTGCAGAAATATTGTTGACATAGACAACTCCTTTGGCAAAGGCAATGGGAGTCACCAAGCTCCATGTGAAAGGAAGTGGCCAGAAATGTATCCAGTTTTCCCCATCTGGGGCTTGCTACTGGCAGAGCAGCACCTTCATGGAGACTGGGGTTCAGGTTGTGACTCTGGCATCCATGGGCAGGTTTTTGGCACACGAGGTTAAATCGAAAACAGATCCTGAATCTCACCTTGAAAGAGGTCTTCACTTTTTAACCTTCTCTGTTCCTTTCTCCCTTTGTAGGTCTTTATTCTTTCTCTCTCTCTCTCTCTCTCTCTCTCTCTCTCTCTCCTCACAAGTTCTTCTTGAATATGTCTTGCTATCCATTGGCTGAGTCTGCAGCTGCTGGAACTCAAGGAGACTCTTATCACCCAGAACCCTGGGGAGGGGCAGGAAGGAACACATGACAGTAACTTGCACGAATTCCTTTCTATATAGCAACTACTTTGCTTACCTTTCACCCACTGGGGCTTGTGTGAGTATTTGAAGAGGGAAGGCATAAGTGAGGACTAATGACAGTCATTGGGAAAATCCCCTGGCCTGCCTTCTGGCAGGCTTTGGAGGAGCTTTGAGCCCAGTAAATGAGAGTGGGGTAGAGACTACATCTTAATTAATACCAGCAGCTTTGTGGCACTGTCACACACAATGGGACTGCCTCATCAGCAGTGCAGGGCATCAGTGCTTGTTTAGTAGTTAATCTTTGTCTGCCAAGCTTTACTTCTCAATATAGTTTTAGGATTATTTTAGTAAGTGCTTTGGAAACTGTCCCCTGTGAGAAAATGAGCATCCTTGTATTCTAATTCCAACTCTAGAATAATTTGCGGTGGAATGAAGGACAAAAGTAACAGTCAATAGTACTTTCAGTGTAGTAAATTAAGGTACAACCAGCCTAATGCTAATTAAAAGAACCCAGACCCATTATCATGGTGTCCAGGTAAGTGACCGTTCTTTCCTTGCACCTATATACCCCAAAAGCTGTTCAGCCAAAAAAGAAAATAAATAAATCCTAGAATGAGGGGACTATATCAGCTTCATGCCCCCAATGCAGGACACCTTCACTTGCTCATTGTTTTCCTAGAGCCTATTATTTTTTAATCAAAAAATAAAAAAAGATGGCAACCACAGTCTCTATTCAAAGTACTCCACCACCTTTCTCAACCTTGGCTTGGGTAAGCCTAGCCCTTTACAAGCCATCAACTTTCTGAATAGAAAACTTCACTTGAAGAGTTGACATTTTAACAGCGACTCTGACAGCAGCAACGCACTAAGAGGCTATCCAGGGCCCCCCACTCTCCCACCCCAGCACACCCTGCTGGCCAAGATTCTTTCATTGTTTCCAAATACAATGAAAAGGAAACGGAAGCTAGGGGCCAGTATTTGTAGCAGCAGCAAAGTTCTTTGGCAAATACTTTGGTTGATTGAGGCCCTTCTGCTGCTGCAGTTGACCTCCAAAGGCCCGATGAACTCAGCAGCAAGTAGAGGGTTACCTGAGCCGGACTGTACAACATCAAGCACGGGCCCCAGCAGCAAGGGGTAGTTTCGTTAACAGTGAAGTTTGGCTACAACTCCCTTTTTGCCATCACCCACCTGAGGGCTATTCCAGAATAGAAACAGGCTACTGGTGTAAGGGCCTTGGCAACAGCAGCACTGGTTGTGTGCTTCAGCTCCTGGTGGATTGTAATTTGCTCTGGTGCTGGCCAGGGCTGAAGCTCACAGCTCCCATGAGTTTTCATTCTCTGAGCCCCGCCACAGGTGAGGGAAGCAACTTGTGGACAGAGGAGCCCCTCCTGCGCTCACCGCCACCCACCCTGGGCTCAGAGACCGAAGAGAAATGGGTGAACCTTTGTCCCTTTTATGTTTCTTTGGTTTCAGGGGAAAATGGACTATTGCTGGGAAATGCTAAGTCATCCTGACTTCAAGGGAAGTAAAGGGTGAGGCTGCAGGAGGGAAGCACTGAGTTCAAGGTGAGAGCTCCTTTCTCAGGCACTTGTCAGCTAGTAAGGGGAAGAATTCAAAGCCTTGCACACACAGCCACGGTGGAGTCAGGCTGATCTGCAGAAAATGCTTTACTTCTGGCCCAACTTCCCTCTCCAATTACCGTCCTCTTGCCTTGTTAGTTCATAAAGAAATAATCAAAACATAAAAATAAATAAAATCAGAAGGTCATTTAAAATATAATAAGAAACTCCCTACCCCCCCTACCCCATAATGAAACACGAGTCCAGAAATCAGCTTTAGTAGAGTTATTGATGACCTGTGGTGTGGATTACAGGTAAGTATCTGTAACCCCTGGTGGCAAAGGAAAGGTGAGATGAAATAGGAAGTGCTAGGCCCAAAGTCTTAGAAGCAGAGGAAGGGTCACACTAGCCAGAGTAGGGCTGAGAGTAGTCCTCTTCATTCTCAACCAAATGCTGGGGAAGTTGGGGTGGAGGCAATGTTTAAGCCTAGTTTCTTCCAGCAGGGCACCTGGGGATCCCCAACTTTTGTTCACATTCTGTTAAGTGTAATTACTCCTCTGTTTCCCACTGCAGAACAAAGGTGAGACCCAGGAACTGGTGATAGATGAATGCCCTCAGGAGAGCCAGATCTCTGTGGAAAATGGCTGGGCCATGAACTTGAGAAGCTGATTATGGTGTGGGTGGGTGGTGAATGTATGACATCTTTGGGGTCTGAGCACAAAGAAGAATGAAGGTATTCTGTTGGTTCTGTGTGTGCTGAGTGTTTGCCCGTGCAAACCATGAGAAGACAGTGTGGCTGCATGATCATGCCTTGCTGCAGCTCCTACTTCTTGCTTCTACTCTTCAAAGTAGACCTTGGCGCTTCTCCTGGGTCTCCGAGGTGGCTGGGAGCACTTCTAGGTAGCAGCAGTGAGCACCTTCAGGGTAGGGAGTATGGAGCAAACAGCTAACTAACAACTATCTACTTCCTAACAGACTGCTAATGAAGATTGAAAGCACTTCCCATTGTGGTTAGGCAGAGATGACATGGCAGAATGCTGGTAGAATTAGAAATTGCTGGGCCCCAGGAGTAGGCTCTCCCTGAGACATTTGAGCTGCTCTTCCCCAAGCTTGATCTTTTCTTCCAGCTCTCGCTGTTCAATGATGAGAGCAGATTTCATCTTCACAAAGTGCTGGTAATCTTGGCGCTGGTCCTCAAGCAGGTAGCGGGAGACCATGCCAAATACCAGCTTCTCCCGATGATCGACATGCTCCTTCAGCTCCTTGGCATCGGCCAACTGCCCTGTCAGCTGCTGCTTCTTTTCTAGGAGCACCAACTGGAGAATCAGAAGACTGATTAAACACCATCCTGATTTGCAGTTAGTCATCTGCCTAACCTACCGTTCCACCAAGGTGCTGCCACAAAGCAACTACCCGTTTGCTAATTGATCAGTAATAAATTTCCTTTCCTGGAGTTCACTTTCATGCAAAAATCTTTCTTTTCTGTAGTAGGAACAGGATAAACACAATGACTCTGGACCTCTTTCCATCTCTAAGCTGTCTTGAATTCATGGCCTACCACTGGGGTTGGAGTAGGGGAAGGCTCTGATAAGTCAACCCATGTCCCTTCCATCCAGTGAACAGTCATTATTATGACAATGCTTTCAAAATGGTGTGTCTTTATGTGAGCAAACTCTGTATGTCCATTGTATGTATGCATAAGTAACTCTTACTGTGGATTCCAATTTGTATTCACTTGTACAGGGAAAGGTTTGGTTCTGGAATGTTCCATTTTGGTCAGGAATATATGCAGTGACCCAACTTGTGAAACTGACAGACTGCCAATATCTACTTGGTGAGCTCTTCCCCTCCAACTTAGTAAGTGGGGGGAAATTGTTGCTGTTGCTGATATTGCTGCTACAACTACTCTCACTCCTACTACTGGCAGCTACAGCCCTGGCAGCAGAGCACAGAGCTCCTCGCTGAGCCCTGAGAGGCCGAGGATGGTTTGGGTAGGTGGTGAGGGTATGATGGTGTCTAGTACTGATTGAGTGTTCATCCTGTTCCAGGCCTGGTTTTAAGGAAATGACATGAATTATCTAATTTATTCTCACAACCCAGTGAGGTTAAGAAAGCTGCCCACATTGGGCCTCCCTGGTGGTGCAGGTGGTTAAGTGCTGTGCTGTGCTGCTGTCTGCAGCCTCTGCAGTGCAGGTTTGATCCCGGCCGGCTGGCAAGGATCCCACATGGTGCGGCAAACCTTTCCTGTCATGCCCGCTGCTCCCCTCAGCAGTGTATTTTGGTCATCTGCCTGTTCTGTTCCCTGCTCTGTCTCTGGTGAATCCTCTCACCCTCCCACACCTCTGGCCTGTACCTCAGCTCTGGTAAAAAAATAAATAAATCCTTAAAAAAAAAAAAAAAGCTGCCCACAGTCACACAACCAGTTAGTGTTAGGGTCAGAATGTCAAGGTACTTAAAAGCCACTGCTTATATTCTTAACACTCTGTTCTGCTGCCCCCGAGATTAGGCAAACTTGAGAGGGCACCCTGATAAGAATAGATGGCATTTCCCTCCATCTACACTCCAGGGACCCAAACTCTACCTTCTCCTGACTGGCCTCCGAATCAATGCTGTTGAGAGCATTCTCCACCCGGGCCAGTCGTCCAGAGAGTGACAGCAACAGGTTCACCACCTTGTCCAGGTCCCCGATAAACAAACGGTATTTTTCAAACTCATTGGATTTGCAGACGGCTTTTAGGTTGGCTTCCACCTCCTTCCCAAGGGCAGAATTGGCACTGATGTCCTCCAGCAGCCCTCGCTGGGCCTCCCGCAGAACAGAAAGCTTTCTGCCAATACTTTCAATAAGCTGCATCTAGGAGAAGTAAACAGGAGACAGCAAATGAGAATGTGCCTAATAGAAACTGATCTGGGCCTCCAATCTCTGTTTTGGGATCCAAGTAACAGATGGTAGATTCGCCCCACCCCACCCCAAATCACCGGAAATAAGAGAAGCCCGAGTAGACATGAGGAGCAATCCCAGTTTTCTAGACTGGCACGTTGTCTCCTATCTCTTCTGACCTGGTAGAAATTTTTGTTACCACCAAACTTCTTCCCTTTAGATAAATGATACCCTGGGTTAAGCTACACTTGCCAAATGTAGCTTAATAAATACGTGCTTAGATTATTTAATAAACAGGAACTGGAATGCTTATGACATCAGTCTCCTTCAATCCATTTAAGTACCTCTTCTGTTCATGGCATGGTGCCAGATCTTTACTCCCTCAGTTTGGCTTTTGAGGCAGCTTGGATAAAAGTGTGAGTTCTGCAATCATGATGACTTGGTTTGATTTTTAACTGACACTTCCCCAGTCATGTGTCCTTAGGTGAATGACCTCAGGCAGCTTTACTTTATTGGTAGAATGGAGGTTATCAAAATGCCAACTTTATGAAATTGTAATAAGGATCCAATGAGAGAATGCAGGTGAAGTGGCCACCTAAATGCTCAAGAAAAGCTACTCTTACAGTCATGCATCACTTTACAATGGGGAGACCTGAGAAATTTGTCATTCAGCGATTTCATCATATGATCATCATGGAGCGTAATTACCCAAGCCCAGATGGGAGTAGCAGCTGCACACCTGGGCTCTATGGCAGACCAGTACGTGCAGTCTGAGTGTCATGAAGCGACCCATGATCACATTATTATTCATTCTGGCCCCACCAAACCATACTAATCTCACCCTAGAGCACCTTTAAGGGTTATGTCCTCATGCTCCTCTGTGTTCATGACACTCATTTTGTGTCCCTGATTTTCTCATGCAGTTCCACCTGCCTTTTATTTCTTTCTTCACTTTGGCTATTCCTGTTCTGTTCAGGGCCCAGCTTTGCTCCATCCCACCACCCCTGCCTTGCAGGGATCCCCTGCCTCCCTAACTCTTCTCTCAGTGATAGTTTTTATTAAGTCTCCAGTCTTTTAGAATTAGAACCCTATAGTGTCATATGAAGTTGTTCACTTTCTGTTTTGTGTGTAAGCCTGATACTCTCTGTTCTGCAACCATCCCAGGCTGGGTAGATTCATCGTCGATTCAGGCAGCGTAAACAAGAAGCTTGGAGGCCTTGGCATCATCCCCACAGGTTAGGGGAAACAAGCCAGCAGGGAGACAGCAACTTGGGTCCCCCTGAGAATCTATGCGTTCTTTCCTCTCATAGCCTCTCTCCGCCACTTTCCACTGCACTCTGCCTCACGGTCCTCTGCCGTGCAAAGTCCTCTGTGACGCCGCCCTTATAGGCTCATTCTCTCGGCTCAGGTGTGCCCACTTACACATGTTCACACCATATTCCAGGTGCCCGCTATCAGGCATTTGTGCCCCGAGCTCATGCTCCCAAGCGCCTCCTGCATTCAAGGCCGCAGGTGATAGCCACAGAGGTCAATGGCGCAAAAGCCTGAGCATTACTTATCCCACACTCTCCTACTGTTTACTGATTATAGGTTTTGCAGAGAAGTGCTACCTGTGTCTTGATTTTTCTCCCCTATAGGCCCGACTAGTTTTAACGCTGTCCTCACAGAAAAGTGGTGTGGTAGAGGTTTTGAGTCGGAGATGCCTGCATTCCAATTCTACCTCCTTCAAGTTGTGTGACCTTGGCCAAGATACCTAATCCCCCTGAGACTTCAATTTCCTCACCTGTAAGCAGAGTGTGCCTTTTCCTCTTCCCTCACTACTGTTTTGAGGGCTAAATGAGATCGTAGAGGTAAAATACTTCATATTGTTTGTGGCACATTAAGTGCTCAATACATGTTTACTGATGTTGCTATTATTTTATTATTATCGTTGTTGTTATTGTTATATTTTACCACCAGGCACTCTGAGCTAGTGGATAACTTGTCTAGTTGCAAGTTCCTCACAAGACTAGACCCATCCCAAGTTGCCTGCAGCCTTTCAGTTACCCCCTGCTGGTTAATGCATGGACTTTTGTGCCAGACTACCTTGGGGGTAAACCCTTCTTTGCCACAAGTAGTGTGACATGTAGCAAATTACCCAATATCTCTGTGCCTCAATTTTCCCATCTAAAAAATAGGTTAACAAGAGTACCTACCTCATAGTGTTATTATGAGAATTAAATGAGTTAACACATCTTAAATGCTTAGAATCATATCTTGTATATAGGAAGCATGTTTCAGGGTTTATTATTATTCTCACCTAGGCACTCTAAGTGCTCAGGGCCCAGCTTGTAGATTTCTGCAGTGTGTCCTGTCTAGTAGTTTATTTAGAGTTGTCCAAGATGACAGATCAAGGTAACCTGCTCTGGGCCTAGGGACTCTTGTCATATTTCATAACCGCTCAAAAGTCAAGAGACCACCATGCCCTTAGTCTGAAGTTTAATTGGTTAACATTTGGGGAAAACTCAAAAACCTACTGGGAAATAGAGATCAGTGAGATGAATGAGGCAACACCATTAGATGCCAAGAGGCTTCCAGTTATAGTCCTACCTTTTGCTTTCCCAAATAAAACTCAATGTCAGGGACATGGGATGATGGGTGGTCAAATGATCAACTTGGACAACCACCTACGCATCTGAGGCTCCGCAGATCTGGAAGGAAGAAAGTTTTCTCGGCACTTGGGCTTTTCAGCTGAACTTCAACTCTGGGGAAAGTGTGACAGACAGAGCTTGGAGTCACCACAGCTGCAGTTAGAGCTGAAATGCTTTCCTGGGGTAGGGCAGATCAGTGACTTCGTGACTTATCTTCTGCAGAGACAAGACACTTTCCTAGCCCATCCACAATCACTTTAAATCACTATCTGCTCTTCTGTGCTGTACCATCTCTGATCTTTCTGCTTCCTACTGGTCAGACTTTTATTAGGTTTTTTCCTAATAAAAGGTCTGGAATAAACTAGAAATGGCCCTGCCATGCTCCGGGAACATGGAACCCAAGGAAGTAGGCATCTCAGTCAATGCAACTTCGATACCGCCATACTTCCAATTATTTTCCTGACATTTTGCTTCCAAATGGAAAGTGGTAGTGGTGGTGGAGTTCTGACAAATGGCCTTGAGCCTTCCTATGGGTCACATTCTGAATAAGAATTATGAGCAGAAGAGCAATTTACACTGAGTTCAGATGTCCACAAAGTGGTAAATTGGGCCTTTGAGGTTGCCATGGAAACCCTATTTGCTTATGAAATAAAATGGGTAAGTGCAGGAGGGAAAAGTGATTCCAGGAATTTGATTAGAAAACCAGCCTAGTGGTACTTGGAAGAAGAAAGAGTAGGCTTTGGAACAACATCTCTCCATTTATTTTAGTACTTTTAAGAGATTATTGACTATCCTTGCAAATAAATACTAAAGTTTGCCAGCCTATATTATGTCCTCTTTTTTTTTTCCAGTCAGTCTATTCTCTTTCCCAGAAAGTTACACAGAGAATACAATCAATGACACTGCCATTGGTTTGTGCTCAGTGTCAAAAACTCTTATGTGTTGTAGGTGGTGAGTTACTTAGAAGGCAAGCTTATATCAGAAGGACAGTGTAACAGAGTGAAAGTCAGACAGATCTGACTTCAGATACTGGATCCACCACTTAGTCTGTAACCCTGGGCAACTTGGCCCTCTCAACTGGTAAAGAAAAGAACAGTGATATCTCCTTTGTAGAGTTAAGGATTAGAGAGACACTTTTATGATGATGATGATGATGATTACCACCACTGTTATTACTATTATTGACTATATGAAAGAGAGATGCACCACCCTTGTAAGAAACTCTGAGAGGCTACTTGATTTCCATACTGAAAATACAGGAAGGCACCAAGATGTTCTGGATAAGGTGGGGGGCAGGTCCATCTTCAGACATTCTGAAGCTAAATGCTGAAAATCTCTAAGCTGTATTAAAAAATAAAAAATCACCTTTTTTTGATCCAGTTCGTGGTCAACCTCCTCCTCTCCCAGGCCAATTTCTGCCATCTCGGGTTGATCCTTCAACTTGTTTAGCAGCTCTGCCTTGGCCACAGAAATGTTGTAATAAGTTGAGTGAGAGGTAGGGATCCCTGGGGCCCCCTGAGGAGGCGAGACATGCTGAAACTCTTGTCTGTGGAAACAAACAATGACCAGTTGAGCATCTCTGTGGAGAGGTAACTGACCTTCCTGCTTCTTAATTTCTTCATCTGTAAAATGGGACCCTGATTCACAAAAGTGTTTTATTTCATTTTTTAAAATTGTCTTATATCATTGTTAATTTTTGTATAGTAACTGGTTTCTTCCCTCAAGTGTAGGAGCTTTAAAATAAGAAAATAATGGATGGAGCAGCACTGTTCAAATGTAAACAGGCCACACGAAGGCCTGTTTAGAAGCCAAGTCAAGGCCATCTTCAGGAGCTCAGAAGGCTATTTCTAAGCTCCTCACTTCCACAGCTACAGCAATTGCTCTAGAAATAATTTGGTTGGGTCATGAACACCCCCACTAAAGTCCAGAAACTGGCAATTCCCTAAAGTGTTCTGGGCTTCCGACCATTAACGAGTGATTTCCCTTGGTTTATGGCTTTAGTATATGCAGCCCAAAGGAGGGGTTAGGTTGCAGGGATGTAGCTGAGACCTTGGCTATCTGTTCTCCAAGTCTGGTGGTGCCCCTCCTATTCATCACAGACATCCTGGCTCTGTCTAGCCTGCTTGCTTACAAAGGCACCCTATGGCTTTCCTGTACACTAGTCATTTCATGGTGCCACTCTCGATTGAAATGCCCCCTCCCCCACTGAAGGTCTCCCACAGCAAAGAGGATACCCATGACCTCAGCAGGAGTCAACATGTTGAAGGCTGGGGTTAGCAGCACTGCCAGGGACATGTCACAGCCACCATATCTCCCATCAACTCTTCAGAGACTGCCTGCAGTGTGGCAAGCCTGAAGCCTGAGGAGTGACACCCCACTTCTGGCTTATCACCAATGGTCCAGCTACTCTATGGTTGCAGAATAAAGTGCATGGGGGGAAAGGGACTAGTGGCACCCAGGGTTTTGACAAGCCTAGCAGCAGACCCTGTTGCCTTGGGTTCACCATAACCCGCAGGGTTGAGGTGCTGCTTCTCAGAGCCCCAGCCCATGAACGAGAACTGCTCCTCAGGAAAGAAGTAGCTCTGGCTCCATGCTGGCTTGGGTCTGGACTCTTCTGCCATCAAGGTTTCTGGTCTGGCATGAGGAAGAGAATAAAGAGAAATGCTTCAATATCAGCTTTTAGCGATGGAGGGGCAAATAATTCTGTCCGTGGTTTATGCAAGATGGGGGCTCACCCCCACTACATCCTTGTGGCCTACCACAACCCTCACCTTCCATTTCTTTGTCACTCCCCCTTTGCTAACCACCAGCTGTTTGAAAGGAAAAAAAAATAGGAGAAACTCATTAGTCATTTTTGCAGCTATTTGAAGCTCTTAGATAAAGGTCAAAAATAATGGTTAAAAGGCGCCATAGCTATTTACTGATTCATGCTATGCTGTCTCCTGATTCATGACACAAAAGAAACGGGCATGTCAATATCCCTCATCCCAGACATTCATTTTACATGTAGGATTTTAAGCTAATAAATGAACTGATAGACTCTGCTAGCTAACACTAATATGGTGTTTACTATGCCCCAGAAGGTGTCCTAAGATGTGTGTGGAAGTGTGAGAGTGTGTGTATAAATGTAGATATAAAAGTTAAAGCTAATGACAACCATTTTACAGGTAAGGAGCATGGGGTACTGAGAAGTAAAGTGAATTTTCCAAGGTTACTTGACAGCAGAACTGTGATTTAGAGCTGCTTTTAGTCACTATGCTATACTGCCAAAGGGACGACTTGGCATCATATTAAACTTTGCATATAAGCAATTTTCTGGCTGGACTGTAGTACAGAAGAAAGAATATTCTGGAAGGAATATGAATGCCTGAAACTGAGGGAGTTCCCATCTACAAGAAGAATATCTAGGGCATGTGTGAGAGGTCTGAGTCAGAATGTGCAGAAAGTACACAACATTTTTTTTTTCATTAAAAAAAGGATGTGGGGCCTCCCCAGTGGTGTAGCGGGTTGAGCGCAGTGCTGTGCAGCTGTCTGCTACCTCTGCAGCATGGGTTCAATTCCCTGCCGGCCAGGGAGATATCCACATGGCGTGGCAGACCTCTCTTGCCTCTCCCGCTGTTCCCCTCAGCAGTCCTGCCTCTCCCACTGATCCCCTCAGCAGTGTTTTTGGTCCGTCTGCCTGTTCTGCTCCCTGCTCTGTCTTTGGTGAATTCTCTCACCGTCCCACGCCTCTGGCCTGTACCCCAGTTTTTGTATAAATAAATAAATCTTAAATAAAGGGTGTGGCTTAAATAATACCTTACACTTGGAATTCATATTTGTTTTAAAATGTTAGAACATGATTCCCAAATTCATGTCATAAAAAAAAAATAAAAGACTCGTTTCCAACAACAAAATTAAAGATGGGGGCTGTATGTCACTTTTATCTCAATAAAATTAGAAAAAAAATAAATTAAGAAAAGGATGTAGTAATTAGGGATGCAGTGTCCCAGAATAAACACAACTGTATTATATTAGGCATTATGGTCTAGACTCTTTTCCTTATAATCTCCATTAATAGGGCAGGAGTTATGAGAGAGATCTGTGAGAACATAATCTGGCTTTGGTAATGAACATTGAAGTAAAAATCAGAATACTAAGAGGAAGTGCAGAGTCCATAAATCAAGTTATACCTGTACTTGAATCAAAGTTATTAGACTGAACCAACACTCAAGGATTCCACTAACTTGCTTCTATATTTTGTAACTGAAGAGTATGTGGGTTATGGACAGTACTCCAGTTTGGTTGAATAACTTTGATACAAGTACAGGTATAACTTGGCTGAAATTAGGATATATGTAATATATAAATAGGCTATATAGTATATAGGATATATATTATATGTAATATATAGGATATATGTCATATAATATATAATATAGGATATACTATATATCACACACATGTATATAATATAGGATATACATAGTATATAGTATGTTATATATGTATATAGAATATAGAATATACAAGATTTATAGTGTATATGATATACGATATATTACATATAGCCTATATTACATATAATATATGTATCCTACATACACAGTATTGCTGACTCAAAATAATACACATCTACTTATCCCTAACACTATTCTTCCTTACAAAATCTTGAAATCATTTCCTACTAATTAGAGTCCTATACTCTCCAAGTGTCTGGTACAGGATCTTCTTGAGGATCGCAGAGATCCTGTGATGATTGTGAGGGCACAGTGAGCTAAGTAACCTGGGTCTGGCTACCTGTGATCTTGTACAAGCTAAGTAACCTGGGTCTGGCTACCTGTGATCTTGTACAAGTGACTATTTCTCCATGACTTGCTTTTATCGTCCAAAAACATGGATGAGACTAATGGTATTTAATTCATAAATTTGTTGTGGAGATTAAATCAATCAGCACACAAAAGTGCTTAGAACAATGCTTGGCACATAGTAAACAGGCCAAAACTATTAGCTATGTTGAGAATGATGCTGTTTCTTAACTCTCCATCCCTCAAAGACGCATCTATAATTGATTTTTATAGCCACAAGTCAGGATTCTATGGAAACAAATGTTTCCCTTTGCTTCCCATAGTCATTAAAAAAACAATCTCAAGCACAGGTTACAAGACCTCCAGTAGTAACAATTTCCTTTTCTTTTCCTTGACCACCAGACCCAGGTGAATGGTGGTGCATAAAAAAAAGGAGGAAGGGCCAGGAGCCTGAAAGTGTTAAGGCTTATCCTGTCACTACTGCCTCTGGTACACATTGCCCTCTGGGAGACAGGAGGCGTTTGGAAAGGTCTGACTTACTGTTAGAACAAGATCTCTCTGAGAGAGTTTGCCTAGGATGGCCAAAATGTGTGGGTCTTCGAGTCAGACTCTTCTGGCTTTGAATCTCTGCTATGCAATTCAGACTGAGCTAATTTCTCATTTCCCTCAGTTTCTCATTTCCCTTTGTTTCCTCATCTGCCAAATGGGAACAGTAGTGGCCCACAGAACTGTTGGTAGGATGAATGAAATAATGAATATAAAATACTATCAGTGTCTGGCATATAGAAAGTGCTTAATACATGTTTATTCATTCTTCTGAAATAGTAAGTGCCAACTATAGAGTGGGTTACATTCTCTAATTGCTGTGATAGGTAACAATTGGAGTTGCTTTCTATAGAACTTTCCTAGTTACAATAACAATGCTTCCCAGCTATTGATAGATGGACAAATAGCTTGAGAAGAAGCCACCAGGCATCTGATATGGAGAGTCTCACAGCTTCTGGCAGCCAGGTCCGACAAGTGCTGTGCTTGTGGCACCTTGGTCTGGAAAACTTTTCAGTTAGCTCCAAGTAGCTCAGCAATGGATTTGTCTATCAGTAAAAGACATGCTAAGAAGGGACTGACTCCTAATAGCAACAAATCTCACGCAAGTTTCTTCTCTACAGGGATTTAGAGAAAGCATCTAGGGAACAGACACCTGCATCTACCCCCACCCACAGCACAGTGTGATGTGCTCTGTGTAGAGGACTGGCGGAGTTGAAAGGCTAAACTCTTGCTTTGGAGCCAGGAGGGCAACCCTGCATGGCAGGCATGCAGATGAACACTGGCACGGTCAGGGGAAAGGCAGTCCCTGGCCATACTATTCCCGCTTTGGCCTCCGTGACCACCTATTGCCCACTGAGGCCAATGCAGAGAGGCTGGGAAAACAAGGGTGGGGTGATGGAGAAAGTGGAAGAAGAAAAGAATGTCCTTAAATGTCGTAAGGAATGACCAGGGCATTAAGCAGACAACCCCAGGAACAAATTGGATGCTGGGGGTGAAGAGTGTAGAAGTTCCAGGAAGGACCGGAGCAGAGGCAGGTCAGGCTGTGAGCTGGCCTCTGTCTCTTGAGAGCAAGGACACAATAAGGCAGGAAGGAGCCAGAGCAAGGCTGCTGGACCACACAGGCAGCACTGGTTTAATGTCCCTGGCCCATGGGGCTACAAACAGATGCATACCTTAAAGACAAGCTGAGAAATAATACAATATTCTGCTAATGGTATTTGGGAATAAGAACATCAACAACTACCACATAGTGAGCACCACTATGTAGTAGGCATGGGGGGTACACCATTCACATAGATTATGTTCATGTTCCCTACAACCATGTGAAATAAGTAGCATCATACCCATTGTCCAGGTGGGGAAACTGAGGATGGGAAGTTTAATTGACCGGGCCTACGTCATACAGCTGGAAAATGGTGAGGTGGAATTTGATCTCATGCTGCTTGCTTCTTCAAGGACATTATGTCTTTCATAAGCACTTACGTGGGGGAATTGGTGGCCTCTTGCTCTGATGTCCTCCAAAGCCTGCCAACGCCATAGTAGCCAGGGGGCTGAGTGTTCTCAGGTGCCGATCCTAAGTATTCCCTTCTTGGGGGCAGAAAATCACTGGAATGGAGAGCAAAGGACTCTTGCTCTGCTGGGAGACTTTGTGAGCCCTGCCTTGAGGCCTCTGGGTGTCCAAAGCCCAGGGGTTGCGGCTGCTCCAGGGCCTCCTCGGGATTGAGGGTGCAGGAGCCAGTGGTTTCTGAACTGAAATACTGGGGTGGCAGCTCCTCCTCCCCAATCTCCTCCTCTTCTGCCCCTTCTTCTTCCTCCTCCTCCTCCTCTTCCTCTTCTTCCTCTTCCTGCTGCTGTTGCTGCTGCTGCTGCTGTTGCTGCTGCTGCTGCTGCTGGGCTGCCCGGAAGAGCCTGTACTTCTCCCAGTTGGGAGGAGGAGGCCGAGGAGGAGGAAAGGCCTTCTTCCTGGCTCCCAGAGTATCCAGCTGGGTCTCCTCAACTTTGGTAAAGAGCTCCCTCCGATGCTGCCCCCAGGCCTGGGAGCTCTGGGGCTCCAGGCTGATGTGGCTCTCAGAGAAGGCTCTGCTGCGCAGGGGGCGGGGTATGGAGGCCAAGGAGCCCCCCTCCTCATAAACTGAAGTTTCCTCTGTTTGTTTCAAGGAGTGCTTGAAGTCTCCGAGGAGGTCAAGAGAAGAAACTGCTCGGTAACTTGACAAGTCTAACGTCGGGTTCTCAAGGCTAGGATGGAAGGGGGTTGTCCATGAAAAGTTAGCCTTAGAATGAGGCATTTCCCTGAAAAACAGTAAATGAGGGTTGTGTAAAACAAGGGAGTTACAGTTTTTGAATGCCTGTATTTTGGGTATAATTTATGTAAAATTTCAAACTTCCACAGAACAATACATGTAGTAAAAACATGTAATAATAATAATAGTGATACTAATATATAATATTATAGCTACCACTTACTGAGTATGTACTAAATGTCACATACTATTTTAAGTGCTTTCCATGTCTTTTATTTAATCCTCACGATGAACCTAGGATGTAGTAGCTTTATAAATGTCCTGGTTTTACAGCTGGGGAAAATGAGGTACCAGCAGGTTCAATAACTTGCTCAGGGTCATAAACCTAGTAAATTGTAGAGGTAGGATTTAAACCTGGGCACTCAAGCTCCAAAATCTGCACACACAGAGTAGCCCAGTCTTTCTGTAGCACCCAGATTAAATGTGATGTGTTCTAGGGCTCACAAGCCTGGTTATCCTGCTTCATCTCTTCTTTTTGTTTGCTTGGTTTTTAATCATGAAAAACTTCAAATATTTGGAACATACAGAGATATCTGTAATAAATATTCATGATCCTACCTATCACCCAGAATTAGCACATTTTAATACTTTACTTCAATGTCTCATGAATCTTTTTAAAAAATAAAGTAATACCCTTTGTTTTACTCCCCGTTTCCATTTCCTTGCTGCCTCTATAGATGCAAGCTGTATCAGCAATTTGATATGTATGCTTTCTATCCATGTTATTTTACTTGCACCAAAAAACATCAATCAGGCCATTCAAAAATATCTGCTATATTGGAATTTAAATATCACCTTCTAATGAAATTCCAGTCAGAACATGAATTTCATTCTCAACAGGAATTCTAAACTATATTTAACTACAGAACATTCTTTATTAACTTGCAAAATGAGGCAGGATATAATACTAAAGAATATTTGCTGCAGAAAAAATAGGAGACTCTAAGGGATTAAGTATATCATCAAGCAATAGTAATTAAAACCGTGTGTTACTGATGAATGGGACAGAACAGACAGTCCAGAAACAGATAAAACTATCTATATAATTGGCTTCCATAACAAGGAGATTATTTAATAATTTTTTTGAAATAATAGCAGAGCAGTGTTATTTGTAGATACACCATCTATTACATATCAAAATAAATTCCAATTTCAAGAATTAAGGGTATGTGCATGTATGTATGGGTCTGTACAAATTATACATATATGTATTTATATATAATACAAAAAATTTAGAAAATTAAAAAGCTTATCAGTAGCGAGGTGAGACAAAAATGTCTTGGATGAAAATATCCAAGGACAAGGAGTCCAGATTAATTTGAATATGTATACAAATATGTATTAAAAAGTCAAACTTCTGTATACTAAAGTGTGACCAAGTCAAAGGACCTGTCTTTAGCTTCAGAGTAAAAAGAGTTAAGCCCTAAACCAGAATATCTGGTTTCCTGCTGTAATTTGTGAGCAATCAGTATCATGCTAAGTACTGCCTAGTGACAGGAAATTCCAGCAGTTCAATTAAATCATCAGAAAGAACACTCATTTAATAGTCACATTGAAGACTGAGAATATTTCTTTAAAAACTATACATATATATTATATAAGTGTATATATATATATATATATATATATATATATATATTATACAAACACTCAGATGGAATGGAAAGTAAAATCCCCTTTACTTCCTTCATCTGCAGTCACCATCCTGGCTAGGTTATCATGCACATGGATCAGAAATTTATATTCACACATCCCCATTCTCTTCTTCTCTGGGCCTTAGCCTACCTAGAGTTCCTTAAGATTGTAACAATATCTTTGTGTGTCAACTGTTTCTTCTGGCATTTCCCCCTCAGATGACAAATGCTATATCAGACAAGGAAGCTTTTCCTCACCACCTTATCTGAAATAGAGAAGACTTATCCTTAATATTCCTTTTCTATTTTGCTCTTTCTCAGAGCATACACCCCACCCTGAAACTATATCACATACCTATATTAACTTGTTTATTCTGTGCTCCATTCTCAAACTAAAACATAAGCTCCATAAGGACAGGGATCTTTTGTGTCTCATCCATCTGGAACATAATGTCTGCCACGTAGTAGGTATTCAATAAATATTTGTTTGTAAATTAATTAATTTCCCAAATAAAAAATACAAAGTCATGAAACTCATATAATAAAAAGTTGAATTAAAGGTAAAAATTAAGAAACAAGACAAAGAAGGGTACTATAATACTAGATTTGAACACAGGATGAAGATCTAACTACCCTGAATCTTTAATGTACTAAATAACACAGCAACAAAATTCATAAAGTAAAATCTAGGTAGAAAAAAGGTAGAAAAAAAGCAGAAACAAAATGGGAGATTATTCAGTTGATGACAGATATGACAGTTAAACACTAAAATCAAGGAAAAATCTATTTTTAAAATACACTAAAAAGAGACTATTCTTTATTTTTTATTTTTTTAAAGATTCATTTATTTTTATTTACTTATTTATACATGCACTGGGTACAGTCAGAAGCGTGGGAGGGTGAGAGAATTCACCAGAGCCAGAGCGGGGAGCAGAGCAGGGAGCAGAGCAGGCAGAAGGACCGAAGCACACTGCTGAGGGGAGCAGCGGGCTGCAGGAGAGGTCTGCGCGCCATGTGGGACCCTCCTCCAGTGGCCGGGGAGTAGCCGGGGATTGAACCGGCACTGCAGAGGCTGCAGGCAGCTTCGCAACCCAGTGCTCAACCGCTGTGCCACCGGGGAGGTCCTAGAATGTTTTTTAAGGAAAAAAAAAAAAACAACAACTCAAAACTGATTACAGAAGAATGAGAAATCTAAATTCAATAGTTTGCATAGGAGAAAATACTGATAAATTTGACAAAATATTAGCACATTCATATGGTCTTATGTTTGTTCTACCAGCCTTTAAGGAACAGACAACCCCAGGACTATTTATACTTCCTAGTCTAGAGAATAAAAGAATCCTGCATAACAGCCACACCACAACACAAAAGCTACAACTTATGTAAAAGAAAACTAGAGACCATACTCCTCTAAGACACCGGTGCAAAACTCTTACCATTTTTGGCATTTAAAAACAAACATTAACTAATATGTGGGATATAGAGTAAACTAAGGGTCAGATGAACACCCTTTTAAAAACTAAACCTTGATAGCTGACTACAGAACTGAAGCACCCAGAAGGGAGTGGTGGGGGAAGAATGTGTGGAGGAAGGATGAGGGCAAAGAGGGAGGGAAGCACAATGGTCTATGCTGGTGAACTATGGGTGATTTGGTGGTGGGTGCTCTATGGTGGCAATACCTGAAGGGAGTATCCTAAAATTACCCTGATTAATGATTGTTTAATTGAAAAGAAAAAAATTCTGTATCCCTAGTTATGGAATCTACCCTTCTTCCGGATGTATCATGTTTAATAGTTACTTATATGACCTTCTAGAAATTACATATAGAGTATATATAATGTATGTATATGCATATAGAAATAAATATGCATCTTTTTCTCAATAGATGATAGATAGATGCATATATGTAAGTGCATTTATGTATAGGTATATATGCACATGAAATATAAATTTAGTGATTACTGAAATAATTATCAAATGAAACAAATTCTCCTTAAAAATGAAAACAAATATTAGGACATTAGTACATAGAAGAAATTTGTTAATAAACTACAAGCATTCATTGAAGGAGATACTCTATCTGAGATGGGTACATGATCCAAAAGGTTGGAAACCACTGGTCTGGGACAGCTCTTCCTAATAAAAGTGGCTTCTAATTAGAATTTCTATGAGAGGTTGTTTAAAATACAAGTTTATAGGTCCCACCACCAGAAATTGGGGTTTAGTTCCTCTGTAGTGGGGCCCAGGAATCTGCATTTTAACATTCCAAGGGATTCTAGTAAAAGTGGCTCAGGGCCATACTATGGAAGCAAAGGTCTGGGGTAAAAAGGAAGGGAGTGTTATGGTTTAGGGGTGGCATTTTGGGAGCAGAATTATTTGTCCCTCATAGGTTGATTTCCGATCTTTACATCCTGTCCTCCCACCCCTCACCACAAACTTTACTATCTTCTGTCCCTACGCTCTCTCCCCTTCCCCACCTTCATCTTTAATCTAGATGTTAATAAAATTCAGGTAGGGGCAGCATACTCACTAAAGATCCTAGTTGGGCCAAGGTCCTGCAGTTGTAGTTAGACGAACCCTCCTCCCTGATAGTCATCAACTTTCCCAGTCTTTCCTTTTTCTTAGCCACTGCACAGCAAAGGCAGAGCCAGACAGAACAGTGTCAGAGAGACTTGGCTCTGAAACCCAGCAAAATTTAAAAATCTGACTCCGTAACTCAAAAGCTACATGGCCTTGAGCAAAGTATTTCAGTTTCAGTAAAATATCTATCTTACAAAGTTGCTGTGAGAATTAACTATAAAAATAGGCCCTAGAGCTGATGCTGGGTAAATGGCGAGGTGATTAATAGGTGACAGAACTATGTTTATTGTTCGAGTGCAATTCTTCACTCCGGGCCAGTGTGGATCAGTGTGCAAGTTATGCGCCTTCGCTGCTGTAAGCTTCAGCCTCGCTCCTCGTTGGACTGTCTGCCCCCTGGTTACTGCTCAACCTGCTCACTCAAGAAGCCAGGAGACCTCAGGCTCAGTAGTCCCATGGTTGCCTAGCAAAGAGGGCCTAGCTAACCAAGGATTTTGACCCTGGGCTCACTCACTCGTTCTCATCTACTAAAAAGGGAGAGGAAGGGCCTCCTTGGAGGCACAAGGGGTTGTCTCAGCACTATGAAGCTATCACCGTCCACTGCAGCATGAGTTCGATCCCTGGCCAGGGAGCTACCCACATGGTGCAGCAGACCTCTCCTGACTCGCCCGCTGTTCCCCTCAGCAGTGTATTTCAGTCAGTCTGCCTGTTCTGCTCCCCACTCTGTCTCTGGTGAATCCTCTCACCCTCCGCACCTCTGGTCAGTACCCCAGTTCTTGTATGCATAAATAAACACAATAAATCTTAAAAAAAATAAAAAGGGAGAGGCAATAAAAGGCAAGTTTAGGCTTAAGAGCAGCAAGAAGATCAAAAGGACTAGATAGTCTGAGTTGTCTTATTTAAATATTGCCCACTTCTGTCAACCTTACAGAATTTACCTGTAATTAGACAACTCCAGAATCTGTTGGAAGAAAAGAACATGCTCCTCTGGGGACACAGAGTGCTCCAGCTCATGGTACAGTGACCAAAGTGGAGGTACCGAGCCCTAGCAAGGTGCCCTGGAAATTGCTGTTCTTTTCATCAATCCTATTGCTGAAAGCACCATCCTGTTACTTATGCAGCCTGTGTAGGACCAGCTTGAGCCCTGAGGAGTCACTTCCATCAGGGGAGTAGAAGGAGACAGGAGTTTAGAAAGGGAAACACTACCTTCAATGCCATCAGCTGGTCCAATAACTTGGGTCATTCCAAGTCTTTAACAAGTATTTCCCTGGGCCTGGTGACCAGATCAGAGGTGGGGGACAAAACTGATATAGCCCCTGCCTGCCTGACACTAACAGCTGGAGCAAAATGATGCCTCGGAGACTTCCACTGACATGTGTCAGGCTCAAGCCAAGGGTATTGGCCTCTAGAGGTCCTATTTTCAAAGGGTTCCTCTATGCACAGAATGTACAACTTCGCTCTGGGGCCAAGTAAGGATTCTTCTCTGGAATAGAGGACAAGGAGACTCGTGAAAGGAATAAAGCTAAGCTTTTTAACTTCTTACTATGTTTTAGGCACTGTTTTAGGCACTTACATGTACACACATCTACTAATCTTCCAATCAGCTCATAGGAATATAGTAGATACCATTATTGCCAGTTGTTGGATGAGCATCCTGCAGGCCGGAAAGGGTAATTTCCCCAGCTAGTAAGAAACAGTAGTGTTCAGACTGGAACTTGCCTTATCTGCCTCCAAGGGACAGTCCCACTGAAGCAATAACTCCTGGGGTGGGGAAAAGGTGTTTGCACTACATTCATTCCTAGGTGTCCGGGAAGACTTGAACTCCATGCTGAAGAACAGGGAGGAAACATGGTGGCTAGGTTTGCGAAGGGGCTTTGTTGACACCAGCAGGAGACCCTATCTCCAAAATAAAAACAAACTGCCTGCCAAGTCTTGAGCTGTTCTTCTCTTTTCCTTTGGCACAGGTTGTCTTTTCTTCTGAGGAATAGATTTTTCCCTTTTGTTATAATCTTTTCCTTATTTTTTTTTTTTTGGCCTAATAGTAATTCAAAATGAAAACCAATTATTTGCAGAGACTGAAAATCTCCTGCCTCCTCCTCAGCCCTTTTGAAGTTTTCTTGTTGGGAAATTTTATTTTTAAACTCATTACAATAGCTTGGCATTCCAGGATCTCAGCAGCAAGAGTGCACAGGTCCATCCCCTCTCCCCTTTCCCTTTCCTCAGCAGCCAAAAGATAAGACCGGGCCAAAAGAAACAGCCACTCCCAGGTTATTGCTGAAGGAAATACTTGCAAGATCCAGGAAGTGAGACATAAGGAGGCCACACAGGGAGGGGAGAAGGGCCCAGAGAGGCTGTTGTTGCCACCCCTCTGCCTCTGGGTCCACAGAGGAATAATTAGCCTCTCAACAATAAATCCAAGTGGCAGGACTTGCCCAGAGCCTTCTATACTCCCCAGGAGGCAGGTGCAAAGTATCTTTTTAAGAAATCAGAGAAGTCCTTGCATTTTGGGGGTTGTCCTGGGTGAAGCTTTGTTCCCTCTTTCCAATGACCTCAACTTGGAATTTCTAAGAAGGGCTTCCCAGTACTCCTGTGGCCCTTACATCATGCCACAGACAGGGGGCGAAGGGGTGGTAATGATCTCTCTTGTTTACTAAGTGTCTGTGTGTCTAGCACAAGGCTGAACAATAGACAGACTTGATCTCACTTAACCCTTGAGACAATATCCTGGCATGGATATCCTCTTTTTCATGTTAGAAATAAGGCCCCCAAAGATTAAAAAGCTGAATACAAAGAGAGTGAGTGGCCAAGACAAAGTTCCAGCAATGGTCAATCTGATTCCAATGCCCATGTTTTTGTCAGTATAATATAATGCCTCTCCAATGTTCCCATAACCTTCTCAGGAGATTTAATAAAGGAAATTTTAGGGATATATAACACACTGCTAAGGCATCAGAAGGGTTTGATATCCACAAGAAGCATTTAGTTGAGGATCAGGCTGGCCCAGGTTATTAAGAAACATATCTGCATCAGAATCACCTGGAGGGCTTATTAAAACACAGGTTGCTGGGCTCCACCCCTAGAATTTCTGATGTATGAGGTCTGGGATAGGGTGGAGAATTTTTATTTTTAACAATTTTCCAGATGATGATTGTACTGCTGAGTTGGGAACACCCTTTGAGATCCACTAATCAGTGATTATCTTCTAGGTTTCCAACTCACCGGGGTACCTTAAGAGAGATAAATTCATTAAGGAAAAGCTCTCAAAACAATATGCATTTTATTTAACTATATACATACCACTCGTGTTAAGTGGATTATAAAATCAAATAATGGGCATATTGGAGCTCCAGGATGCTCTGGGAGTCCTGATACTATTTAAGGAAATTTGGTGCCCTATCATGGTTAAGCAATGGACAGGTCAAGAGGAGAGAGAAAGTTTTGTCTATTTGAGTCCTCATGTGCAGCATACATTAAGGTACTGGATTTCAAAGACCCAGAATACAATAGACTAGATTTCATACCAAAGTCCATTAAGAACATGATTCTTCCTTGGATACTCAGAAAGGCACTCTGGGTGTTCAATTCTGAATGATAATTATTATCATAGAGTAGTACTTTGGTGTGTATGTATTTAACATTTAAGATTTTAACCCTTTGAGAGTGACCCTGAAGATATATAAAATGTAGTAACTGGCCTTTCTGCAAAGAGTGTGAATTTCACTTGCAAGGCATTATAATACTGGTTTGTAGAGCAAGTCACCTGGCAAAGTAGGGATCCTTAGTCAAACCCTTGGTGCTCCTATGGCTTGATGGGCCTCTGTTGTTGTATACAGCTGCAGTAACCATGGTAGAGAAAAAATGTGCTTCTTTGTGAAAAATGGCACTGAAATGCCAACTAGTGCTGGTGATGTGGTGAAGAGAAACACAAAGTTCTTAAGAAGAAAATTCTGAGCCAGATAATAAAATGTTTACTGGGGGAGCGGGGTGTTCTATGTAGTGGTGGTCATGACAAATTTGGATATTCATATAGATCTAGTGATGTACCCCCCCTCAGAAAAAAAAATGTCATAGTTCCTATAGATAAAGAGCTGTGCTAGTTGTTGGATAATTCTAGAAAACCAAATTCTAGCTAATAGGCACGTCTGGTAAGTAACATGGTTATTGATATGGGATTCATCCAAGCCTTTGATCTTTAACTTCCCAGGTCTAAATTAAACCAGTGTGGGCTGATTCTTCTTTAGATTTTCTTTTTTATTATAAATTCCAGCAACTTGACATGTTTCCAAATAACACCATATGAATTTAACTGCAGCTATTTACATTTTGCCAGATGCCTTTCTGAATTTTCTTTTTGCATGGCTACTATCAGATTCAACATGTGATTTAAGATTTACCTTTTTTTTTGGTTAATATTGCAAATACCCATTTCTGTGCAAAACCCAAGATTTGTATACCTGTCACTGTTAAAGGCTATATTTTCTTCCATCATGATGATATATTAGATTGATAAACCTTTTCCAGGATTATAAATTACATCACTGTGGACTTCTTTAAATAAATTGTTTTTGTCATTTTAGGTTATTTCCTTGGGAATCTGAACAGTTTTGTGACTCTTGTCACATATATTTATATTTCTAGACCATTATCCAGGAAAACTGAACTACTTTACACTGTTCCCAGAAACACATATTGTTTTTTCTTGGTCTTGCCAAGACAGGGTTTTATAATTTCTATTTATCATTCTCATTAATTGTTGACAGTTTAATAGGAACATTGTGATACTTGTAAGTTGTTTTTATTTGCATCTTCTTAATTGCTAGAGAGGCTGTACTTTTCTATGCAGTCATTTTACTGCCTTGATTTCCTCAACTGTAAATTGCCTGTTCATTTTCCTTGTCCTTTTACGAAGCTGAATCTGAAAGCTGACCTTCTATAGCTGCAACCATTCTTTATACTTTTTGGACATTATCCTGTTATCAGCAATGCTGATCCCAGACATTTTTCTCATTCTGTTTTTTACCTTTTTATACATTTTGTTGTACAAAGTTCCTCCCTCCCCCACCAATTTTTATACATTTGAAATCATCCATCTTGTCTCTCATGATGTCCTAAATTTAACAGACACAAATTTATCTCCCATATATAGCTGGAGTAAATATGCTATTCCACTAGTCTGCTTTTTATTTTTTTAAGATTTATTTATTTATTTATACAGGCACTGGGTACAGTCAGAAGCGCAGGAGGGTGAAAGGATTCACCAGAGCCAGAGCGGGAAGCAGAACAGACAGACTGATGAAATACACTGCTGAGGGGAGCAACGGGTGGCAGGAGAGGTCTGCGCACCTTGTGGGACCCTCACCGGTGGCCGGGATCGAACCGGCGCTGTAGAGGCTGCAGGCAGCTTCACAGCCCAGCGCTCAACCGCTGCACCACCAGGGGAGGCCCTAGTCTGCTTTTTAAAATATACTACAGAGTAGTGTATGTGCTATGGATCTAAATTAATTATTCTCCATACCAACACTTAAAATCCCAAACATTTATTAAAGGAATAATGATCACCTTCCCCAGTTCAGGCTCACTTCCAGTATGCCCTTTATTCTTTGAATAGCTTGAATCTGTTTCTCAAATCTCTCTCTTTGGAATGCACTATCATATGATTTTGATAATTGTCACTTTATGACAGTCTTTAAAATCTGATAGGGTAAGTCAACCATCATTAACTTTTTAAATAAACTTATTCTTTGGTGTTCTTGCCCACTTAATCTTCCAGATAAATTTTACTATGAATGTGACAACTTCCATAAGTATCTCATAGTGATTCTAATTAGTAGTGTATTATTTATATAGTAACTTGGGAGTATTGTAATCATGACTATTTCAGTCTTCCCAAGTTGAAGCAAAGAATAGATATGAATTTATTCATGTATTTATTTCTCCCATTAGAGTTTTATAATTTTCCTTGGATCAGTTTTGTGTGCCCAGGATTAAATTAATACCCAACCAAGTACTTAAATTTATTTTGATATACTTTTGACAAATCCTTCTGTGCCTCTGAAGGTTGTATTCTTCTTAGGTGGCAAAGGCTTCCTGAAAAGTATAATCTTTCTAATGAAATGAGATTTAGATCTGAATTATCCATTTGATTTTACCCAATCATTAAATAGGAAATGTGCACTGTATATTCCACACTCTGCTATATTGTGGCATGACAGATGGAAGAAAGAGAACCTTAGGCTGAATGCTGAAAAACCTGGGTAGTGGTCTAGCTTCATCACGTGCATGTCATAGAACCACAAAAGTAATGGGCTCTGGAGTCAGGCATCTGACCTTGGGCAAATAACTTATAATCTGTCTGTGAGTCCATTTCCTCATCTGTAAAACTGGGTCCATAAATGGCAACTATGTCATGAGGTCATGATAAAAAATAAATAACTTAATTCATATGAAATGCATGCAGCAAATCCTGACACATAATAAACACTTACCAAATCTTAGCTATTAAACACTTTGTTGTTATTAATAATAGTATACTACCCTTCCTGAATTTCAGTTTCCTTATCAATCAAATGGGAAAAATAAGGCTTAAGCTCACAGGGATGTTGTGAGAATTAACTATAGCCATACATATAAAAAATGCCCTACACATTCCAAAAGTCTGTGCAGAGAGGAAAAATGGAAAAGCTCACAAGAGCCAATCATAAGTACAGAAAACCAAAAGAGATCACCCAGAAAATAATTTCCTCAGGCTTTTATCATCACACTTTAGTAGCTTTTTCTCCCGCCAGACCTACTCACCAATTTCCCCCTCCTGCTAATATTAAAATGCCTTTGCATTCTCTGCACACAAGCCAAATAACAGTGGAGGTAGACAACCAAGAGTGTAACTACCTGGAATTAAAATTCATTGCAGGCTTCCAAGCACAAGGAGAAGCTCAAGAGCATACATTTGATTTTCCCACCTACACTTATCATTCAGGTTGTGATAGAAATGACATAAAAAAAGTTAAAAATATGTGTGTGTCAGGTGGGAAAGGGAAGCAGAAACTCCTTCAGGATTTCTCTTCTTAAATGTCATCTGTACCCTTGACCTTTCCTAGGTCTTTTCATTTTCCCTGAGATCATAAACTGCGATCTGCCACCTCTATCTCAGGATCAATACTCTTTCCCATTCCACTGACCCCTGCTTTCTGTTTTTAAACATAAACCGGTTTCCCAAATCCTGATCAAATCTTCATTTATACCAGTGGTTCTCATATTTAAATGCATCAGAACTGCCAGGAGAGATTGTTAAAACACAGATCATTGGGCCACATCCCAGTTTGGGATTCAGGTCTGAGTGGGACCTTAGAATTTGCATTTCTAACAAGAAACTCTTAGGGCACTAGGACCACATTTTGAGAACCACTAACTTAAACCCCATAGCCCCCTCTAACTACCCCATTTCTTTCCTCCCTTTCCCTAGCCAACTTCTTTTAAATAATTTTTTAATGTTTAAACATCTTTTAAAACATCCTTTTTAAAAAAAATATTTTTCAGGCCTCTCTGAGGTGGTGCGAGGGGTTAAGCACCGCATTATAAAGCAATTCACAGCCTCTGCAGCAGCTCGAGTTTGATCCCCTGCCAGCCAGGGAACAACCCACATGGTGAAGCAGTCCTCTCCTGTCTTGCCCACTGCTCCCCTCAGCAGTGTATTTCAGTTAGTCTGCCTGTTCTGTTCCCCACTCTCTCTCTGATGAATCCTCTCACCCACCCCCCCTCCCCGTATCTCTGGCCTGTACCCCAGCTCTTGTATGCATAAATAAATAAATCTTTAAAAATATTTTTTCAAATCACACTGAAACACATATTATATTAAAATTAATGAAGAGAAACTCAAAACTTTCTACATTGCTATTGAAAATGTAAAATGGTACATATAGCTGCTTTGAAAAACAGGCAGATCCTCAAAAAGTTAATAGAGTTAATACGTGGCCAAAAAATTCTGCTCCAATGTATGTGTCCAAAATAATTGAAAACATATGTCTACACAAAAATCTGCACATGAATGGGCATGGCAGCATTATTCACAATAAGCAGCTAAGCAGTGCAAACAACCCAAATGCCCAGTGATGGATAAAGAGAATGTTGTCTGTCCACACAGTGGAATATTATTTGGATAAAAAGGGAATGAAATGAAATGCTGATACATCTACAATATGGATGAACTGGTAAAGCATGCTAAGTGAAAGACGCCAGACACAAAGGCCACATATCATGTGACACTATGTGTGTGTGTGTGTATATGTGTGTGTGTATATATATATATATATATATATATATATATATGAAGAATAGGCAAATCCATTGTGACAGAAAGTAGGTCAGTGGTTGTTTGAGGCTGAAGGCAGAAACAGGCAGTGACAGAAAATGGCCACAAGGGATCCTTTCTGCAATATGGACATGTTCTAAAATTGGATCGTGGTGATGATTGTCCAGCATTGTAAATTTACCAAAAGTCATTTAATTATATACTTAAAATGTGTGCATTTATGTGTAAAGCTGCATGCATTTCTTTTCTTTGCATCCTTCTTGTAGACCATTATGTCACCTACTTTCTATGTCCACCATTTTATTTAGTTTGCTTTCTTGGTGGACAGTTGTGATTATAAACTGTCTAAGCCAGTAGCAGCTGTCTCGTCGTTACTTCCTGGGATGGTGTGCTGACCTACTTTTCCTACCAGTTGAGCTCCTTGCCCCTTCAGTTTCCTTTGCTGGCTCTTCTTCCTCACCCTGACCTCTGGCAGTAGGAACTACAAGCCTCCTCCAAAGAATCCACTGTCTCCCTCATTAACTCCAAATTCAGCCCATCCCAATTCAATCTTCTCATCTCCACCAAACCATCTCCTCTGCTCATCTCCCCAGCTATGTCCATGGCTTTCTCCAAGTTCTTGGGTCTCAGAGCTACTTTTGTCTTCCTTCTTTCCCAAGATCCAGTCACCAATTTCTCTCTACTTCTCCCTCAAAAGGTGTAATGTATCTGTGAGCAAATAATCTGAACAGACCAACCATTCATATGAGAAGCAGTGCAAATATTCAATAAACACGTGAAGCATTCAAACTAGAACAATCAAAGCAAGCAGATTAAAACTGTAATAGGTACCATTTCCACCTATCACATCAGATAAAGAAAATGTTCCCTGATGGCAAAATTTGGGGGGAACTGGTATGCTCATATATACCTAACACAGTATAAAATGCATCCTAGGAAAGCAGTTTGGTGAAATCTGCCAAGAAGAATAAGAATGTTCATATTCTTTTGGCAAGTAAACTCAACTCCAGATAATTGTTTTTAATGAGATAATTCAAAATGAGAAAAAGGTTATAGCTACTAATTTTTTTTTCTGCAGCATTACTTTATAATAGTAAGAAATTGAAAACAATCTAATTATCCAACAATTTGGGAATGATTAAGTAAATTAGAGCACATTAAGCTGGTGAAATATTATGCAGACATTAAATGTTATAACTATAGCAACATGAAAAATTGTTTACCAAGTAATGCTCAGTGGGAACAAAAGAATCAGGACACACAGAATCACATCTACATAGTTAATATAGCAGTGCCTCCCAAATCTCTACCTATAGATAATAGAAAGCAGAGAGATGAAAACAATCAGGGTGTCCGGGTGGTAGGAATAAGGCTATTTTTTTTCTGTTTTTAATTTCCTGTAATTTTGTTTTCACAATGAATAAATAGCCCCTTCTCCCTCGCAATAGTACACATACTCATCTATCCCTTCTGTTCCATTCCTATTGCACCTCCACCTTCCCCATCTGGAGCCACACACTTTCATGCCTGGATCACTGCCCCTAATTAGTTTAAAAACCATCTAGGCTGCGAATATTGCCAAGTCACCTAAAATGCCACACTTATCTTGTCACTTAGCTGACCACTAACCTTTAATTGCTTCCGTGTTCTTATGTAGTTTTCAAGGTGTATATAGCACTTCATTACTCACTCTTTTTCTCTACTATCACTTTTATTGTTGCTGCTACTGCTGCTGTTACTCTTGCTCTTCTTTCTCTTCCTCCTCCTCCACTTCCTCCTCATCATCATCATAACCATCCTTTATACCAGATTTTGTTCTAAATGTTTTTCATATATTAACTCATTTAATCTTTACAACTACCACAGGAGGTAGGTACTCTTATACCCTATTTTACAAATAAAGAATCTGATGGGTCATGTGAAAGAGAAAGAAGGGTGAAAAACAGAGGGGGTGGGGTAAGAGGAAGCCACTTGCTAAGCTCACACAGCTAGACAATAGAAGAACATGGATTTGAACACAGGCAGCCTGATTCAAAGGCCAGAACTCTCAACCAGTGGGGATTATCCCTCTAACATACTCTGCTTAATTTCCCCTTTGAGCTTTTCTGCCTGTAGGTTCCAATCTCCACTTTTCTTGGCCACTAATGAAGATAAATAGGGCACAATAATATTTATCATCCATTGGCCCCAATCCATGTGCCAGCCACTTGTTTAAACCTTGCATTTAACACTTTTCATCATATAACAACTTGGCTGAGTAAACGAAAACTGGGTTCAATCCTGGCTTCTCTCTTTAGTAGTTCTTGGGTTCTTTATCTGAGTCAGTGGTTCTAAAAGGCAGTGATCCCAGGACCAGCTGCCTCAGTATCACCCAGGGAGATTGTTAGAAATGCAGAGTTTTGCGCCCCACTCCCTATCTACTGAATCACAGTCTCTGGGAGTTGTGGTTTGACCAGCCTTCCAGGTGTTTCTGATGCATACTCAAGCTTGAGAACCATTACTCTAGTAATAACAATACTACCTGACAGTTGGGGTAAAACATAACATAGTATGTGTAACTTAGCTTGTGGCCCATAGGTTATTTTTGGGAATGGTAATTTATTATTACTGCTACTTAACTTTGTGTGGGTTAGTCTTCCTTGCTCAAGCTGTGGGTGGTTAGGTACTGTGCTTCCAGATGTTCATTCTGTAATATTCTCGGCCTGCCGGAAAAAGACAGTCCCTACACTAGGCTTTAAATGAAATCCTCTGAGGGCCTCCCCGGTGGCGCAGCGGTTGAGCGCTGGGTTGCAAACCTGCCCGCGGCCTCTGCAGCACCGGTTCGATCCCTGGCTGCTCCCCGGCCACCGGAGGAGGGTCCCACATGGAGCGCAGACCTCTCCTGCTGCCCGCTGCTCCCCTCAGCAGTGTACTTCGGTCCTTCTGCCTGCTCTGCTCCCCGCTCTGGCTCTGGTGAATTCTCTCACCCTCCCACACTTCTGACTGTACCCAGTGCTTGTATAAATAAATAAATAAAAATAAAATCTTTAAAAAAAAAAAAATGAAATCCTCTGACTTCACTGGCTGATTGGTGAGAGAACCATTTCAGAGAAGCACTATACTGAAAGGCTGCCTGGGTCTATCAACTTACTAGTTATGAGACTTAAAGCAAACAGTTATCTGTGTGTGCTTCAATTTCTCTCTATATCAAATGAAGGATCTAGTAGTACCCACCCCTTAAGGTTTTGGTGAATTGCTTTGAATGGCATCTAGAACAGAGTGCTGTGCTGAAGAAATTGTAGTTAGCATTATAATATTAGAGTCATTTTGTTTCTTCATTTAACAAGCAAATGATAAGTTCCTCTTGAACAACTCCTCTTTGTCACAGAGACTCAGGCTATCACTAAGGTGTGGTTTTCTCTTAAAGGTCTCATTCAGATCTGGGGCACTCAGCAGATCCACTAGACTGAAATGATTTTTCCAAGGATATGGTACATATTAGTCCACAGTAGTGGTGTCAAGGCCAGCCATAGCATCCCACAGCATCCCCACCCAGGCCTTAGATCTCTGAGTGACCCCCATGGAGGATTTTCTTAGGGATCCTAATAGAAGCATAAACTTTGCAGCCAAACAAACCTGGGTCCAAATCCTGGTCCCATCATTTACTAGCTGTGTGAACCCAGGTAAGTTATATCCTTATGAACCTAACTTATGAAATATGCAGTAGAAATGATCTGTGGTGGAGAATAAATAAGTTATAGGGCCTCCCTGGTGGCGCAAGTGGTTAAGATGCAACCTATGAAGCTATCCACAGCAACTGCAGCATGAATTTGATCCCTGGCCAGGGACAACCCACATGGCACAGCAGACCTTTCCTGATTTGCCCACTGCTCCCCTTAGCAGTGTATTTCAGTCAATCTGCCTGTTCTGCTCCCCACTCTGTCTTTGGTGAACCCTCTCACCCCCACACCTCTGGCCTGTACCCCAGTTCTTGTATGCATAAATAAATAAATCTTTAAACAAACAAATAAATAAATAAATAAAGTTATAGGGGTAAAAAGATCCAGCCCAGTGACTGATGTGTAGTAGATCATCAATAAATGTTGGGTTCTTCCCTTGTCAATAAGAAACAAAATGAGAGTTTCCTAGACTCTGGAGTCAAAAGAAAGCCAAATCACAGGAGAATAATGCAACCAAATCACAGGGGAATAATGGAGACCCCTCCCCAAAGAACCCTGGACTCATCAGGGGTCAGGAGACTCTGATTCTGGTCCTCTCCCTTGGTACCCCCCAGAGGTACAGCTTAGATGTCCATTCTGTAATATTCTCTGCCTGCCCAGAAAGGAAGAGGCTTCTTCCTTGTCCCTGCTTCATTCCTGGAGTTTGAGTTAAAGAATCAATATAATTCAGGGGCCTCTTGTATAATATGTCCTGGAGAAAGAATGACTGAAAAAGTATATCAAGGAGTTTCATAAAAAAGGCTCCCGCCAGGCTGACAGAGAACAGCCCAGAGAAGGTAACTGCTCCCTCGCAGTCACCAGTGGCAGGCAGGCTGCTCTGTAGGGAACATGTGTGCTGGGCACCATGGTGCTTGCACTACTGGAGCAGATGCTCCACTCTTGGCATTTTTATCCCTCAGTGGTGTGCCCAAGCAAAGCTTTCCCTTTTTGCCTCAGCAAATTGTGTCATTTATTAAAATGCCCTTGCTGTCTGCATTCTTTTATCCCACCATTAACAGCATCTGCCCCTGCGCTTTTAATGAGCAAACCTTAAATTCTGCACAAGCTCTAGAAAAAGGAAGGGGGCAGAACTCAAGAAACAAGCACCCCCAACAGCTCTGAGGCAGAGGCACAGCAGTGCTGGTCGATCTTACCTCCTTTCTGCCCTGTCTACCTGTGCAGGGCTGCTGGGAACAGTGGCTTAGCTCACGCCTTCTTCGTTATGTATGTGGCATGGTCTGGTCGTTATGTCTTTGTGCCTAGGCAGGCCTGCCTTGGGTCTCTGAGCTGATGGCACGGTGTCCCACAACTCTGCCTGACGACACATATCCCAAATGTCCTAATGCTCAATTTGGTTTGTAGCCCAGCTGTCTGAGGGCAGGCTGGATTACAGCTATGAAACCCTTTGTACAGACACCAGATTGGTTTCCTCAAAGGAAACTGAGTAAACAGAAGATCTTAACAATTTCCATAGAAGCATCAGAGGCACCAACTCACCCCAAATCCCTGAGTGGTCACTTACCTCCCTGACTGGCTGGTCTTCCTGTTTCCTGTTATTGGTTTCCATTTGTCCCCAGGAAATTCCTGCAAAGCAAAATTCTGATAAATTAGGGAGCTCAGAGCAGCCAGGTATCTAGATGGCCTTAAAAATATGAGGAGGTTAGGAGTCTGTCCCCAGTCAGGTCACCTAGCAGGTTCCTTCCACTCTTCCACGCAGGCTAGAGAAATATGTACCAGTAGGTCTGCCTTTCTACCACGAGGCCTGTGGAGCTGCTGAGGGTGTGCAGTGCAGAGCAGCACTCAGGAACCTGGACAGTGTGGTCTAGAAACTCTGTTTCCCTCTCTCTCTCCACTCCCTTCCCAAACCACGTTAAAAACCAGTTTAGTGTGTTTGCTGTTGGCTCTGGCTTTTGCAAAGGAGGTCTTTTTGTTCTGCCAGATGAACCTGTTCATTCCACTTGCCTCTTCCAACATAGAAAGCATCTTCTTGGAAGACGGCCCTCAAGGGGATTTTGAGGCCTGAAGCTCCCACTGTGGCAACCCTCTCTCAGGGTGCAGCAGATGGCGAGGACTATGCCAGCACTCCCTTGGACTGCAGGGCCTCCTCTTACTCTTCCCAGATCCATGGCTGGGGGCTGAGACAGGCAAATCTCCAGCAAATTCTCCATGTTACAAGATTCTTTACTCTGGGCATTTTTTTCTTTAAGGGCTTTGCCCCAACAACTGTTTTCCCTCTAGCCCATGTCATGTGTGCCATTTGTAAAAATGTCCCCACCTTCTTATTCTAGCTGCAAACTTACCCAAATTTGCCTTTGATGCCCCCCCCCCAATTTTGCATCCAGAACTCTCTATCTAGTGACTTGGAGCTTAGCCTAAAGGAGATGTATCATTTTTTCCTTAACCTCAGTGATCTTCCAAGTTCCCTCTTTCTCCAATGCACTTATTGGACACTTTCAAAGCTTTATTACATTCGCCCCAGTAGGCCTCCCTTTTGGGACTAAAATGCGTGATGTCTGCTACACCAGCTAAGACATTTTTTAGCTGTGTTACTGGAGAGAAGTTATGTTGCCATCCTGAACCTCAGTTTCTTATCTGGCAAATAAAGACTGTGCCATTCAGCCTTGCTGGTTTCACAGTAGTGAGGCTAAAGAGATGGCCTAGAGAGAATGCCCAGCGCACAGGAGGCTCTGGAGGCTAGGGACCAGAGAAAAGTTGAGGCTCGGTTCCCAGCTCCTGCTCTCACAGGACAGGAGCCTCGCTGCCTGTATGTTAGAGGAGTGCTAACCACGGGCGCTTCAGCCTCGGCCTCAGCACCCTTGTGAGATGTCTCTGCCCGCAAAGACATTATTACTTGCTCAGCCACAGTGGAAGCCAGGATTTCCTGTCCAAGCCCTGTCTAGCCCCGTGGAAGTGCTCAGTAAATAGCAGTAGCCAAACCAAACAAAGTCCTATGGCAACTCCCAACCTCCTTCCCAGGACGAGGAGCACCTTACCATTTTTCCTGATTCATTTAGGTTGCTGTGAATTGCCTGCACGCTTGAACCCAAGAGGCAATTATTTCCATGTCTTGTTATGTGTGGGGATTGTGATGGGAACTTGCTACCCCAGTGGAAGTTATTCTGCTGGAAGACATCTTGCATACCAGAGAGGGCCTAGGTTTTGCAGTTGGCTTTCAGACAGCCAGTGTGGCACAATTAGGAACTTGGTCTCTGCAGCTAGCATAGGGACTCAAGTCCCACACCTGCCCATCACTAGCTGTGTGACCTCAGGCAATCTCCCCAACTTTTCTTTATCTCATTTGCCCCAACTATTTAGCAGTGTATCATGATAATATGAGATCTGTTTAACTGCTCTGAGGACTAAATGGTTGATACCTGTAAAATGCCTAGAAAAGAACCAGGTGCACAGCAGACACTAACATTTTAGTTGTTATGATGTTGTTAGAATCCTGGCTTTGTCACTTTTTAGATATAAGATCTCACTCTGCCTTAGCTTCCTCAGCTATAAATCGGGGATCCTGTCATCACTTATCTCATATCATTGCTAAACGGTAATATTATTATCATATTATGCAAAACTAACTAGAACGACCCAGGAGGGATATGAGTGTGTGCTGGTGTGCTGGTATTGGTTCTTAACAGCTTCCAAGGGCCATAAAGCACAGGATCTCAGCCCTAGCTCAGGCAGCCACCATCACAACTACCTTCTTTATCTGAGCTGGGGTGTCCAAATCCATCCTGTGGGTTGTCTGGGCTAGGGGTGGGGTGTTCAGGTGGCAGGACGAAAAATGGGCATGAAGTGGCCCCTAGACTGCCATCTGCATGTCTGAAAGTCTAGGGCCTAGCAAGGCTGGTCTGTCTAGTCTAACAGGCATTAGGAACCCCATGTGTCTCTCTGGAGAGCACAGGAGTGGAGGCAGGTGCACCTGTACAGCTGCTGCCAAGTCATGCATCCTGTGTATTGTACCTCCCTCCCTTATAGAGTGACTTGTGCTGAGTTGACACTTCTGTTGCTCTCGTATATACCCTGCACCCTAGCTTCAGTCCCTTTTCTAGATCATCTCCCCTTACTTTAAGAGATAATAACTCACACTTATAAGGTGATTGCTATGTGGTAGTCACTGATCTAAGTCTTAGACATTTACATCATTTAATCCTCACAACCAACTTATAAAGTAGATACTGTTATTAGCTCTATTTTTTAGATGGGAAAACTTGGGAATTTGAACTCTGGCAGTCTGGTTCCAGCATCAGTGACACCCATCTATCCACCGCCTAGATTATAAAATCAATATTTTACTATATGTGCCTCTTTGCATATCTATTCACTCCTCTATCCATCTAGCAAGCTATCTAAATTTCTTGACACATTTCAAAGGAAATTACAAACAACTTTATCCCCATAATACCGCAGCACTCTTTATAATAGCCAAGATATGGAAACAACCTAAGTGTCCAAAAACAGATGACTGGATCAAGATGATGTGATGTGTGTGTGTGTGTGTATGCACACATACACAATGGAATACTACTCAGTGATGGAAAAAAATAAACTCATATGCCATTTGTGGCAACATGGATAGAACTGGAAGGGGTCATGCTAAGTGACATAAGTCAGAAGGAGAAAGATAAATACCGGATGGTGTCACTTATATGCAGAATATAAAATAACTGAACAAAGGCTCAAAAAGAAAAAATTAAAACCCACTGTTAAAAGCTGACCATAGATCTGAGGCATCTATAGAGGGAAGTGGAAGGGGACAGGGAGGGATGAGACTGGGGAGGGGAGGGGGAGAGCACAGTGGACAATGGTAGAGGACTGTGGGTGCTTTGGTGGTTGGGAGTGCTATGGTGACTACACCTGGGGTGGGGGGAGGGAGCAGAATCTTATACTGCTAACATATTAACAAGGATGTAAAACAACGGTACTTCATTAAAAATAAAAATTTAAAAACATCGATAACTTAAATGAGATGAATTTCCTTGGCAAACTACCAAAGCTCACTCAAGAAGAAACAGATAATCTCAGTGACTCTGTATCTATTAAAGAAATTGAATTTGTAGTTAAAAATATTTCTACAAAGAGAGCTCCAGTCCAGATGACTTCAATGATGAGTTCTGTGAGACACTTAAGGGAAAAATAATACCAATTCTACACAAAATCATCCAAAAAAATAGAAGAGAAGGGACTACCTCCCAACTCATTTGGTAAAGCCAGCAACTTATTATGAAAACCAGGCAAGTACATTACAAGAAAATTGCAAAGTAAAATCCTTGACCAACATAGACACAAAAACCCTTAATCAAATTGAATTTAGTAACATAAAAATGATAATGTATCATGACCAAATGGGATTTAGCCTAGTAAGGTTAGACTGGTTCTTATTTCAAAAAACAATCAATGTAATTTACCATGTCAATAGACTAAAAGGGAAAAATTATAGGACCACCTCAATAAATAGAGAAAAACTCCTGATAAAAGCTCACAGTAAACCAGGAACACAGAAGAACCTCCTCAATCTGTTAAGGAACATGGTCAGGAACAAAGCTTTCTGCTCTTACTGCTTCAACTAAAATTATCCACTCTTACCACCTCTACCAAGCATTGTATTGTAGGTTCCAGGCAGTGTAATAAGGACTTCCTATTCCCTAGAGAAAGCATACACAGTGGAAAGAAAGACAAAATTTTTTTTGTATTTGCAAATGACACAGTTCTATGTAAAAATGATTTAAAAATCTACCACATAGCTACTCAAACTAATATATGACTTTGGTAAGGTTGCAGGACACAATGCAAATGTAAAAAAAGTTTAGTTGCACTTCTATGTAACAGTAACAAAGAATTTTAACTTGATATTAAGAAAACAATGCTATTTACATTAGCACCAAAAACTATGAAATCTTAGGAACATATATAACAAAATATATGTAACATTTGTATAGTGAAAATTAAAAAAAAATAAGTTGTATATACCAACATACTTCAAATAGTTCAGCATATCTATCATTAAGTAAAGTTCAGTATTTGTGTACAGTATTTTAGGCCAAATTTACTTCCACTGAAATGCACACATATTTAGTGTACCTTTGTGGAGTTCTGATGCGTATACACTTTGTCAATCTAAACTCTTATTAAGATGTAGATCACTGTCATCCATCACCCAACAAAGTTCCCTCTGGTCCTTTTCTAACCAGTTTTGGTGCCACTTCCCATAGGCCACCAGTCTTGAATTCTTCCCATAGAAGAGCTGTTTTAGAACTTCACATAAAATAAATGAGGGAGTGACAGAGTATGCACTCTTTTGGGTAGCCTGCTTTCACCCTTAAGGTTCCTTTTGTCAATGAACATGTGCTGAGCAATTTCATACATTAAGTCACTCAGAAGTTTCTGCCTGTTTAACACAGGCTCCACACAAGAATTAACTTCTGACTTGATTGCACCAGTCAAAAGGTGACACTAGGGAAGCCTTGAGGAAGAAATCTGGCAGTGAACTGACAAAGACATGGTGGGGTGGGGGGTGGTTTCTTCTACGACAACCCTAGGAGATGGTGGTGGCTTTTATTACAGTGGTAGGTCATAACCAGGGTGTAGCATCTGTCAGTACAGGTCTGGGTTCTCAGACAGAGGTAGAAGTGGGGGAAGGATTTATTCTTCAGAAAACTGGACAAATCAGAACTCTGAAAGCAAAGCTTGGGAGACATTTGGAAATTGTGCAACTCCAAAATTAAACCAGCATTCGAAGGGAATAAATATTATTTTCCGTTAGGTATTGGGTCTGGCACACTACATACAAAATCTCATTTGATTCTCACAACTAATCCATGAGGCAGCCATTATTTTCTCCCACTTTAGTGATGAGGTGATAAGACTTTTCTTAATAATGGCCATTTTATGAGGCAAAAATGCTTTTTTCCCCTTTAAACATCATGGAACTGCAAATTTGGGTGGTAAATGATTTGCTTAGGTCACTTAGATACCAATCACATAGACCGGATACACATTTCAGTTCTTTCCATTCTACGAAGGAAAAGTTAATTTCATCTAACTTTAAAGATGAGGGAACTGCAATTTTGGTGGCTGAGTGTTTTGCCCAAGGTGAATCAGGGTTGTATACTTTTAAAGAACGATAACTTACATTTTCAAAAGATTTACCACATATTCTCTTCACAAAGGGAACAGTGAAACTCACCCATTGCAAGAACCAAGGCCTCACCTGCACTGTTGGCTTCCTGGGTTTCCAACTGTTGCCAGGTGCCAAGCTGCTGTCCTCGAGGGGATTGTGCTGAGGATTATGATAACAAGCTGAACACCGGATACACTGATGGTGGTGGCACCGGCAGTTGTAGCAGTTTGGCATCATATTTCTCTTTCGCAAAGCAGGGCAGATTTCCCCAGAACAATAAATGCAAGGGTCATGGACTACGGCTCCCTGGACACTGCAGGAATAGGAGCAGATCCTGTGGTAATCAAAATCACCACAGTGCAGTGGCTTACAACACATGGGTTTCTCTAGACCTTTGCTCGCAAAACATTCTGAATAACTGGGAGTTTCTGACTGAGAGGGTGACATGGAATGGTATGAGTGGCTTGTGGCATGATATGGTTGGTCCGTAGAATGATACAATTGATCCAATGGATGGCGCCTCAATTCCCTATAGCTGGAGCTCATTGGCTGGAAGTTTTGGTCCATGGCTTTCGGTTTCTGGGTAAAACTCTTGGTGCTATGAGTAGTTAAACCTGGCAAGTGAGACGTAGATAAGGATTTGCTACTCTCTTCAAAAAACTTTCGTCTGTCTGCAAAGGGCAAGAGGATGGCTTCCTCCCCAGCTTGGGCTGTAGAAACCTTCAATTCCTTGTTGCCTCCTGGGCTGGAAGGGCCTTCCATGGCTACTGCCATATGGGACTGCAGGTTGTGCTCTGGAGACCATCTCCAGTGACCTCCCCGGGCTCCACTGTGAACATTTGTTTTCTCAGAGTCTGAGGAGGATGGGTCAGAGACTTTCCACCAGGAGTTTAGGCCCAAAGAGATCTGGCCAGGACTCTGGGCAGGACTTATTCGTCCCCCCAAGCCTGTCCTAGGTTCATGGATCTCAGGGGTATGACTAAGGCACTCTGAAGACCTAGCCCTGAGCATCACACTCTTATTGAAGGCCTTGTCTCTGGGGCTCGGTGGTTTTTTATAAGAAGATAGGAAAGATGAATTAGAGGCAGGAAGTGGCGGACTTTCTGGTGGCTCCTCAGTTTCTTCCACTGGCTCCTTAGTATCACAAAGCAAGGGACTCTTGCTTTTCTGGAGCTGGGCCTTCCGCCTCTGAATTTCATTACGCAGATTGGTACAAAACGCTCACTCTTCCGCCGGTTTTGGATTGAGCGGCCCCGGGCCCCTCCATTTCGCTTCCCACCCATCTGGCTGTACCCCTTGGGCTCATCATTCCCTTCTTCAGTTGCTTCTGTGCCACCAGCTACTTTGGTGATTGAAGAACAGTTTCTGGTTTGTTGAACAAGGGAGCCAGAAGTGGAGGGTTGCTGGTTGGCCAATTCGCTGCCTGCTCGGCTTGCTCTGTTTGGGTCCAGAAAACCTCTTTCTGGAGGGTGTCCATCAGCTTTACCATGTTGGGAGCTGCCTGGACTCAGGTGCCCTGAACCCAAAGGCCTATCATCCACTGGCCTGCCCTTTTTCTCTTTGTTGGGCTGGTCCTGGGCACCTCTTGCAGAGAGACATGGGCTTTTCTTCCCCAGGTGGCTACTATGCAGAGGGGACAGAGTCCACTCATGTCCATCCTGCCCAGCTGGGAGTTCCAATCTCTTGCCATCTCTGGTCTCAAGGTGCATGCGCTGCAAGTGGGATGCCAGCAGCTGTTCTGGGGCACTGTGGCGATGCCCTGGGGTCCTGTGATGGGTGAAGGGCTGCCAAAGGAAGAAGCCTTCACTAGCTTGGCTGGAGCCTTGTTGAGTGAGCTGGAATCTGTGCTGGAAGTTTTGTCATATTTCCCAATACCTTTGGTTGAAGCCTCTAGCATTAGATGCTTGGAGTCCTCCTGGCTGGAATCAGGAGACTGGCTGAGCTCACAGTTCTGATGGCCCTCACTTGTCACTTGGTCCTGCCCACTGAGGCAGCAAAGCCTGTTAGGGATCCTTGGGGACAGAACAGTCTCTAAGTTTGGCTTCTCTTGCTGCAATGAGTCCACAGGCTCAGAAGTCCTACGCTGCTCTCCATTGAGGAGTTGGGCTCTGGAGGCTTGAAGGCTGTCTCGTCTCACTGGAGGTTGTGGTGGGCCCCTGGTGGCCTTGGTAGGCCCTGAGTGGTGGCTCTCTTGTGGGCAGGATGACATCTCGGAGCTGGGAGTCAGGTGGCCCCCATTGGCGCGCTGGCTACCTCCTGAAGTCTCAACCACATTAGGCCGGCCACTGGGGGCCTTAGTTGGCCCTGGGCCTTGCATGATGCAGTCTGCAGAGGCTGGCTCCTCTGGCCTGAGGGAAGGGCACAGTCAGAGGCATTTGAGCTGGCAGAGAAGGAACTGTAGGCTGAGTCACGCTGGTTGGGGTACACATTCTGGTCAATGGGCAAGAGGTGGCCCTCATAGGTGGCTTGGCCTGGTTGTTCCAGGCTCTCCATGCTGCCAATGGAGCTGCTTTTCTCAGTGCTGCAGTGCCGGGAAAGTGGACACCACTGCACAGACACGTCACTACAAGACACAGGGCACACTGGTTAGTTAGCCAAATTACCAGATTTCCTTCCCACTTTGGGCAGTCCTGCCATGGGAGAAGGTGGAATAAACCAGAGGCACCCACGCCACAGACAAGAGGGAGACAAAGCAAGGAAGGAAAAAAAGAAGGGAGGGGAGGTAGAGGAAGGAAGGAAACTGGGGAAGTCATGGACAATGAATGGGGTGCCACAGTGGCATGGTGAAATGAGATATAAGATGCCATAAAATATATAAAATTTAAAAAAATAATAATAAATAAATTTAAAAAATTAATTCATCGTATTTTGATATAGATTTTATGTATACTATATATTATTTGTTTATTGTCTTATAAGTTCATGAGGACATGTGGTATACCTCTTGTTTACTGATACATTCTCATGCTGAAAATAGTGTCTGGAACATAGTATTTATTTGTTTTATAAGTATTTGTCAATAAATTAGTATGTTAAAAGAAAAAAAAAAAAGATGCCATATGGAAGAAGGAGTGGAAAGATCCCAAAGACCAAAAGTGAGGACACCGCTGGGGGTTATGTTCCGTTTCTCTGCTGTCAGTGAGTCTAGCACTGCTTCTAACCTCTCTGCCGTCCCTGGGAGTCAGCACGTAGCTTTCTGCCAGGAGAGGCAATCACAGAGTATTAGCTTTGGAGAGGGGCCCCGAAGGGCTGATTCCATTTCAGCCAGCCCATTTTGCAAATCAGAGGTTCTCCAATTTGAGTGTGCATCAGAATCCTATGGAACACTTGTAAAAATACAAGTGACTGGGCCTCATCCCCAGAGTTTTAGGTCTTGGTGGACACTGAGAATTTGTCCTTCTACCAAGTTCCCACGTGATCCTGGCACTATTGGTCCAGGGGTCACACAGACCACTGTCCCAAAGCAAGCTCTACAAAGGGAAATGATTTTTACTACCTTCGAGGAAGGCATTTTTTTCAAAATCAGCCAGCTCTACATTCCAGAGGCTGCCACAGAAAGCCTTCAGAATAAGGACCTCCGTGAACAACAGGGTCTACCTGCCATGAGGATCACTCAATTCAAGGAAGTTGGTATTTATTTATTAACTGTTGTTGAAACAGAGGCCCAGAAGAAGCTGAAAACTTTTTCAGTCAGCTCCCAGTCAGCAAACCTGCTGGCCTTGGCTGCCTCTTCCCTTCCAAACAAGACCTTCCATCCAAGAAGTGATTTCTGTTGAGGAGGCTCAAGGAAGCTAAGGATTGACTTTACCCCCATGCAGAGACTACTTGGCATCAGAAACCAGGAGTTCAGGGTAGAGGCAGAGGCAGTTTTGTTCTGGAAGAATACACATTCTGAGCCAGAGTGGGGGTGTGGTTGTTTTCAGCAGGAAGGGTGGGGGATGGGTAGCAGGTCCCCTTGCCAACAAGGACTTGATGGATTCCCAGTCCAGAGGTCAAGTAAGCAGAGTGGCTAAGGGGCAAGGCAGGCAACAATAATTAGGGGAGACTGACCTGAGGACCTCGCAGCTCCTATCATTGCTCAGCTCTGGCTTCTGAACTGTGACCTTTCTGAGAACAGCATGCAACCTCTGGGGTTCTAATCAGAGGGAGTTACTGGCATGACTTGGCCTAGTTTGGCTTTGTGGTTGGGAAATGGTACTTGAAAGTCAAAATTGTGTCTGATCTTACTTTCTCCTTGGTTTCCTCAATTTGGTTTTGCTCTGGGGGATGAGGGAGATATGGATGGCAGGTACCATTAAAGTCTCAGTGGTAGTGTTAGAGAGGATGTTGATAACAATTGCAATGAAAACAGCAACCGAGAACAGCACCTATGAGGTACCAAAACTTTGAAAAGTGGTTTTAGCTCTGTGACAAAGTGGGTGGACACTGGATGAGAGTATCAGTCACCACAGGGAAGAAGAGGACCAGAAGTGAGTAGGTCCTGGGGTCCTCCTACATTAAGAAACCAGGGGATGAGGAGAATCAGGAAAATAGACTGCAGAGGAGCAACCAGGACAACAGGATGAAAAACAGGAGAGTGTGGTCTCTTGGCAGCCAAGTAGAGGAAGTATTTTAAGGAAACCTTTTCCAGAAGGAAAGGGGCCAGCTCGTCAGTGAGTTAGCTGGAGACTAGGGTTAGAACCCAGGTACTCTAGCCTCCCCCTCCATTTCCCATTACACTGCTCTGGGCTCTAGAACGTCCAACAGAGACTGGAGCAGAGGAAGAGTGGCAAGGTCTAGCCTATACCCCATCTTGAGGGGGAGGTTCTAGACTCACCTTGTGTTGCAGCCGGAATGCCAGGACAAGCTGAAGGCTTCAGAAGGGAAATGCATGGTGGTAGCCACTTCAGGGCATCCCTCCAGCAGCTTGGCCACATGCCATGAGTGCGGCCTACTGACAGGGGCGTTTCTCCTACAGCAAGAAAGGGGCAGGAAGTCAGCTTAGGGAACCAGAGTTGAAATCACTTCCCAAGGCAGCTTCCTCCCCCACCCCCGCTTTCCCTTTAATGAAGTAGAACATCTTGCAAGGAGCTGGTGTGGGAATCTTCGTGGCCCTCCTAAGCTCTCAATACTTAAATATCCTTCATCCTAAGAGTGATCCCTGGAGATATGGGTTGTTAGTTTCATAGGGTTGTTTTGCTCATGGATGTACCCCAGACACGTAAAATAGCGCCAGACACATAGAAAATGCTCAATAAACATCTGTGCAATAAATTACAAAAAAAAAATCAATCTGCCAATATTCTCATTTTTTTCTAAGGAAGGAAAAAATAAGGGATTAAGAAGTTCAAACAATTCAATAGTGGGCTATAAATTCTCTAATTTTTGCTCATTCATTTGATAATCATTTGTTGTATATTTACAGAGTAAACATCTTTGTTTTGCTCTGGGGACAGAGAGATCAGTTAAATATAATCTTTGCCCTTTATGGTTTACAGATCAGTGAGAGAAACAGAGCTAATTCCAGTATAAAGCATGGTAAAGGCACTGAGAGAATGAAGGGTAAGATGGGCACAGAGACACCTGAGTTTGTAGGCAATGTGGCAGCAAAGAGCCTCAACTGCAGCCAATAAATAGAACAATGTGGTAAGTGATGCAGCTAGGCTGACAGAGGAGACTGGCTGCTCAGCAGCAGGGGTGACTCAATGGAAACGGGTCTGAGGCCAGGGCCCTATGTGCAACCCTGGGGTCTGTGTAGTGTTGGAAGCTGGAGTCATGACTCTTGCACTGACCAGCTTATACAGGACCATCCTTGCCTCTGGTATATCTCATATGACTAGATGCCACCCTTGCAAGTGGGGAAGGGTGGTATAGGAAGCAGCATGTGTGGTGCATAGGTGGTGCTAAATAAAGAAAAGAATGATGAGAGAGAGTGGGTTGGGGGCTGGGATGAGAATGAGAGAGGGAAGGGGAGAAAGAGAAGAAAGGGAGGGAAGAGGGAGAGGGAGAGAGGGAAAGAAGGGGAGACAGCCAGGGGAAGGGAGAGAGAGAGAGGGGAGAGAGAGAGAAAGAGAGAGGAGAGAATAAGAAAAGGTAGGTGATGGAAGGGACAGGTAGATGGCAATGAAAGGAGAAAAAGATGATACAAAACCAAATGTCAGAAAGGGGACAAACTCTGAGAAAGATTAATACACAGTAGACAGAAAGGGATGGCAGAGAGATGAATGGCAAAGATAAAGAAACGGACAATAAATAAGTAGACAACAGAGAGAAAAAGATGATCACTTATTGACTAATGTATCCACCTATTTACTACAGAAGGCTCTATACTAGACACAGAGCTTACAGAGTTGACTAAGATAAGGGTTCCTGTTTTCAACAAGTGTGTCATAGGCTGGGATAAATCATCCCCATGCCTCCCAGGAGCAGTGGTGGACAGATAAGCTGAATTCCACCCAACTGGGAATGTCCCTCACCCCAGCGGAAGCACAGAATATCCCAGTAGTGCAAGGCTCCAGAGGGCTAAAGCCTAAAAAGGTAGTCCTGAGGAGAATGGCATTGCTGAGGAAAACACAGGTTGAGTGGTAACAGGCCAGACATAGACAAGGAGGGGTAAGAGGAAAGACGGGGAAGTTGCTTGTCAAAGGTCAGGAACCAGAGCCATAGGTCAGCAGCAGTGACTAAGATTTATGGGGAAGAAAGCCAGGTGAGGCCACCACTTTAAACCACGTTGTTATTTTACGAATGTCCAAATGCCCAACAGGGAAGCTGAAGGCAGAAGATGGCCTGGTGTGGGGATTGTCTGCTCCAGAGTCTTGCACAAAGCCATGATGCTAGAAAGCTCTCCAGCAGCTATTACTGGGTAGTCATCCATCAAGAATTAAGTATAAAGCATCTCAAAGTAGCACTAACTACTACCACTTTGGACCCTTCTTCCACATGTAAAGTTGCTGAAGTTCTGAGTCCTGGGTTTGTAACATATGGTCAGCCACATTATCACCTTCTCCCCAAATATCTAATCCCTCTCAGAGCCCCACTGAATCTTTTATGTCTCTTCACTGAGACTGTTCCCCATACCCACACTTCTCCTACATGGAACCTGCCATCAAGTCCTCCTGCTCTATTCTAGGTCCTTAGCACCTTATGTACAAAATACTGCATCAGTCTGATCAGTTTCCCCTTGTCTCACTCCCAGTCACTGATTTTATTTTTTAGGAAACTTTTTTTTTTAAGATTTATTTTATTTATTTATACAAGAACCCGGGTACAGGCCAGATTCGTGGGAGGGTGAGAGGATTCACCAGAGACAGAGTGGGGAACAGAACAGGCAGACTGACGAAATACACTACTGAGGGGAGCAGCAGGCACAACAGGAGAGGTCTGCCGTGCCATGTGGGACCCTTGCAGGCTGGTGGGGATCGAACTGGCGCTGCAAAGCTGTGGACAGCTTCACAGCACGGTGCTCAACTGCCTGCACCACCAGGGGAGACCCTGATTTTATTTTTAAATATATTTTATTTATTACATATATTTTACATTATTGCTCATTTTTGTACAATGTTTGCTTTCTCCTTTTTGGTGTGATCCCCATAGAATTCCCCCTACCACTTCATCCGTGCACCATTGCCATAGTCCCTTTTGATCTTCCCGCCTGTTTTTATCCCTTTCCCTCCCCCTCCCCTGCAGAATGTCTCTGATTTATCATTGCCTATTAATTTTTTTGTTATTATTTTTCCCCTGATACCTTATTTGGCTCCCCTATATTCCTCCTATAAGTGAAACCATCTGATATTTTTCTTTTTCCTTCTGACTTATTTCACTGAGCATAATCCCATCTAGCTCCATCGATGTTGCTGTGAATAGCATGAGTTTATTTTTTTGACTGCTGAATAGTATTCCATTGTGTATATATACATCTTCTTGATCCAGTCATCTATTTTGGGGCATTTGGGTTGTTTCCATATTTTATCTATTATAAATGGTGCTGCAATAAACATAAGGGTGCAGGTATCCTTTTGAATTAATGTTTGTGTGTCCTTTAGATAAAGAACTCACACGACTCAACAAAAACAAAGTGAACAATCTAGTCAAAAAATGAGCAGAAGAGCAAAAAAGGCACTTCTCCAAAGAAGAAATACAAATGGCCAATGGGTATATGAAAAAGTGTTCAACATCCCTCATAATCAGGGAAATGTAAATCAAAACCACAATGAGATTCCACCTTACACCAGTGAGAATGGCACATATTAAAAACAAAAAAACAAAAAACAAAAAAACTAGCAACAACAAATGTTGGTGAGGATGTAATGAAAAAGGAACTCTCCTGCACTGCTGGTAGGAATGCAAACTGGTCCAACCACTATGGAAAGCTGTATGGAGGTTCCTCAAACTGTTAAAAATGGAGCTACCATATGACCCAACAATTCCACTCCCAGTCACTGATTTTAGATCACATCCTGTCAAACATCAGTTGAATTGAGGAACTCTCCTAGTCAAGACTCTTCACTGTTTCCCTATTTCTCATCCTGTCCTGTTTCAAATATAAACTAAATGAGACCTTCAAAGTCTTCTATAAACTATTTTATATAGACCGAGTCCAATCTCTCATGCCTCTGCTCTCATGTCCCTGCAACCAGTTTTGTGCCTTTGCTGTTGGTTTTCCACTAGAATCTAGCACAGGAACTACAGTTGAACCAACTTGGTTTGAATCCCAGCTCCACCATTTTTAGCTTTTCCATGCAGTAAAATGGGGATAACAGTACCTAATTATTGGGGTTATAAAGATCAAATGAGACAATGCATGTTAAATGCTTAGAACAAGATGTTGTAGCTCTTACCCAATTTTAGTTAATACTGATTGCTCCTGCTGCCTAGAATGCTCTCCCATTCTATTGACCTAAACCCTACCTATTCTTCAAAGTACTGCTCAAGGACCATCTTCTCCAGGGAGCTTATCCTTTGTAATCTAGTCCTAACAGTCTAGCCCATGATAATATAATGTTTTATATGGCTCATCATTATTCTACATATATTAGGTTCCTCTTATCAACTATACTGAACCAGTAGGAAACTAGTCAAAACTGAGTGAGACAAATCTAGGTTTGTATACGAACTCTATCACTTTGGATGTGTGATTTTATGCAGGCCACATGATCCATTTGAGCTTTGGTCTTCTTATCTGGAAAAGGGAACAATTGCCCTTACCTGGTTTGGTTATGGTGGGGATTAAAGATAAGACTCTCAAACATTTGGGACACAGCCTGATGCATAGCAAGTAGTCAATGCATAGTAGGTACTGCGATAAGCATCATCAACTCTGATTTGTCCCTCTCACTAGATTTGTCTATCCACTCTCAAGATTCTGACATATCACAAGCTTGCCACATTCTAAGTTTTCTCTCTCTACTAGAAAATGATCCCAAATGAGACAGAAGCAAGGCCATTGGGGCATGGGTGGGGCACTAGGAGACAACTATGAGCTGGGAAGAGGACAATCCCAGTAGAGGAAACTAAAGTCAGAGCTGGAGCCTTCTCTCCCTAGTTTGGGAAAGAAGAGGAAAATAGAGGGTCTAATGTTTGGCCTGTTACTATTCCCAAACTAGGAATGAGTCCATACTTTCATTCAAATTCTACCTATATCACCTTGGGCAAGTCACTTCTCTGAGATATAGATTATCTGTAACATGGAGTAGATAACCATCCCTTTTTCATGATTTGTAGTCTCTGATTTAATACAATCCCATGTGTGAAATCACTCAACAGAGTGTCTGCCATACTTGAAAGAAAATGTAACGAGGAAAACTTAAGATACGTCAGGCACCAACCAAATTATACATATAAACTGGTTTCATCTTCACCCCAATATTATGTGACAAGACCTATTATTATCCCCACTTTACAGATGAGGAGACAGATACACAAAAGGTTGAATTGCTTTTCCAAGACTATACAGTTAATAACCAGCAGCTGGGAATGATTTCTAGAATACCACACAACCCCTCCTCCTTAAGGGAGGACCTGTCTCAAAAAGTTTTATACCTGCAGCTACTCCTAGTCATTCCATCAAGAAACAGTTAGTAAATGGAAGTCTCGGTAGTCCAGGAGTCCAAACCATCTCCTTAGGCGGTGGGGACAGGGATAAGGTGGAATAAGCAGAGAGGTAAGAAAACACGAATCATCAACCATGCAGCTCCAGACCCTGGCGTGGAGGCAACGCCTGCCCTTTCTCCTAAGGCCAGATCAGATAATATCATTCAAACATATCCCATTATTCAAATTTCTTTCTTAGGAAACAGAAAGAAAGGGATATTGAATAAAGAAAGCAGGAGGGGGAAGAAGGGTGTCCACTGCCACCAGTAGTACCTACCATGGAAGTTGCCCAGGGTTGCGAGATGGCTTGGGAGTGAGCAGGGTATCCAGTCAGCTCAGATGCTCATCAACAACCCTTCCAGATAAGCCCCCGGGCTTTTTTCTGCAGGCTGGATCCTCCTTTATCTGAGACCCGTCTGTCCTCTTTTTAAGACCTTCTAAGATGTGGGGCCATCAGCCCAAGCTTCTGAGTGTGACCCAAAGGGCTCAGGCACAGTCAGAAAGGAGTAGCAATGAAGGCGAGGTATGGTCATCAGCTCAATTGGGCCTAGTTGTGGCCACAACCTTGGGGAATGGAAGCCAGAGTCTAGAGCTGCATAGGAATGAAGATGCCGCTCCAGAAGCCAGCCAGCATCCTGGTGGTGAAGGGAAGGATGAAAGCCCTTTCCAGCAGCATAAACAGCCCCCCTGTTCCCAACTCCATCCTCATCTGAGCCCTGGCCCGGCCCCTTCCACAGCTTAGAGGCCAATAAGGAAGCTGGGCCCCCAGCCACTGCTAGAACTCAGGAAAGGAGCAAGGAAATGATGTTTGGGAAAGATAAAGCGGGTGTCTAAAAAGAATTTTTAAAAATACACGTAAGTGAGAGAGAAAAATACCACAGAAACATACACTTAAAAGAATTCCTGTGCTTCCTGGACTGAGTTGACCCCACCCAGCCATCTCCGTAGGGTCCTCTGGGCCCCAGAAAAGCAAAGCCCAGATCAGCCAGGCCTAGCTGTCTCCAGGTCCAGAAGTGTGAGCAGCACTACAGCTGATTTTACACAGCTGGGGGCAAGTGACCTAAAGACTTTACAAGGTGAAGGTCCTAATAAGATATCAACACTCACACACTCACAAACTATCCTGGGTCATATTTAATGTCTTGCATTTCCTATGGGCACCTGAGCAGATCCAAATAAAACTACATTTCACACCAGAGATTCCAATTCCTGATAGCGGTGCTTGAAGTTAGCATCCCTGGCTCTGCCATGAATTCCCGCTGACCTCTGGCACCTTATTCCTCCCCCCTTCTATTTCCTCTTTGCAAAATAAAATATTGGAATGCACTGACACCAAAGATCCTCCCAGCTATAGCATGCTAGAATTTAATCATCCTAGGCCCCAGCCTGGGGCTCCAGATGAAGTCCCCATGACATGTGCAACAGCCAGAACCCTGAGCAGCCACATATAAGATTCTTGCACAACCTTAGCTTGAGCTCAGGCATCAGAATTTAATTTTTCTTGAGGATTTGGAATGGAGTTTTCCCATCAAAAAAATCCTGATTCCCCACCCCAGTTTCCCTTGGTCTCTGGCGCGAATTCCAGTAATTTTTGACCCCTGAGCGGGTTTCCTCATACTCCCTCAAGACAAGAAGTATGCAAGGAAATCATGCCTAGAGGTCTCTTCCCTCTGTACCCCCAGGGAAGTCTGGGTCAATGTTCCTCAAATATAATACAGGCAGATGCCATCCAAGTAAGCCCATCAGCCTTCCCTGTTAGCTAGAAGTACTGTATGAGGAACTTTTGGGGATTTGGTAGACATATGGCTCTGGGTTGGAGCCTCAGATTTATCACTCACCAGTTGTTTGACCTTGGGCATGTCACACAGCCTCAGTTTTCTCATTTGCATTATTGACATTATTACTATGAAACTCATAGTAATGATATTAACATTATTGATGAAATATATTATACAGTATAATTACTGATACAATTCATAATGGTTTATACCATTATTTTAATTATTTATTAATTGATATTTATATTATCCTTTATCTCAAATAATAATTCTCTATCTAAAATAAGAATGCACAAGATACCAAAAAAAAAAAATAGTTTCTTGACTCCAAATGAAAATGAGAATGAGGGCCTCCCTGGTGGCACAAGGGATTAAGATGCAACCTACGAAGCTGTCTGCAGCCGCTGCAGCATGAGTTCAATTGCCAGCCAGGGAGCTACCCACATGGTGCAGCAGACCTCTCCTGTCTTGCCCGCTGCTCCCCTCAGCAGAGTATTTCAGTCAGTCTGCCTGTTCTTTTTTTTTTTTTAAGATTTTTTTTAAAGATTTATTTATTTATTTATTTATTTATTACAAGCACTGGGTACAGTCAAAAGTGCGGGAGAGTGAGAGAATTCACCAGAGCCAGAGCGGGGAGCAGAGCAGGCAGAAGGACCGAAGTACACTGCTGAGGGGAGCAGCGGGCAGCAGGAGAGGTCTGCGCGCCATGCGGGACCCTCCTCTGGTGGCCAGGGAGCAGCCAGGGAACGAACCAGTGCTGGGAGGCTGCGGGCAGCTTCGCAACCCAGCGCTCAACCGCTGCACCACTGCGGAGGCCCCAGTCTGCCTGTTCAAACGTTCCCCACTCTGGCTCTGGTGAATCCTCTCACCCCCCACACACACACCGCTGGCCCATACCCCAGTTCTTGTATGTATAAATAACTTTAAAAAAAAAAAAAAAAAACGAAAATGAGAGAGGGAGGACTAATTAAGAAAAAGTTCAGAAGCCAGCCTAGTACTCTGGAGCAACACTTCTCAAACTTTAGTGGGCAGACTATTTGCCTGGCTGGCTCGTCAAAATGCAGATTCTGATTAAGAGCTCTAGAGTGGGGTCCAGATTCTGACTGTCTAACAAGTTCTAGACAGCAGTTGATGCTGCAAGTGTGACAACTTCAATTTGA
>NW_023601543.1:55857624-55873474 GCF_014898055.3 Talpa occidentalis | reverse complement strand
CAGAACAGGCAGACTGACGAAATACACTGCTGAGGGGAGCACTGGGCATGACTGCATGATTTTATAATATTGATTTTATCTTACCATATTGAAGGTCTTTCTTTTTTATATTTATTTGTGTATGTGGAAGAACTGGGTGTAAGCCAGAGGTGTTAGAGGTGAGAGGATTCACCAGAGAGTGGAGAGCAAACCAGGAAGATTCACGAAATACACTGCTAAGGGAGCAGCAGGAGAGACAGAAGAGTCTGCTGCACCATGCATGGATCAGTTCCCTGGCAGGGAATCAACTCAGGTCATGGCAGTGATAGTATGCTCTGACTTAACCCCTAGGCTACCTTGGAGGCCTTTGAAGGTGTTTTAAGCAAGACAGCAAACCTCGAACCATAAAGGAAAAATAGGTAATTTGATTATACAAGTTAAATTTTTACAGCACCATAAAAAATCATAAAGAAATCCAGAGACAAAAGCCTGGGGAGAAGGTTTTGCATCTTATATGTGAAAAGATGATTCCCTTAATATATAAATAACTCTTGTGTTTGAGGATCACTAGAAAAATACCAACAAACCATTACAGAAGAAATAAAGGACTTAGGGTTCTCCCTGGTGGTGCAGCGGTTGAGCGCTGTTTGCGAAGCTGCCCATGGTGCGCAGACCTCTCCTGCCCACCTGCTGCTCCCCTCAGCAGTGTACTTCGGTCCTTCGCTACTTCTGCTCCTGCTCCCAGCTCTGGCTCTGGTGAATTTCTTTCACCCTCCCGTGCTTCTGACTGTACCCAGTGCTTGTATAAATAAACAAATAAATAAAAAATAAATAAAATAAATAAATAGATAGATAGATAGATAGATAGATAGATAGATAGATAGATAAATAAATAAAATAGAAAAAAGAAAGAAAGAAAGGACTTACACAGGGAATCCAGAGAAAAAGAAATTTGGTTTTTAAAAAATAATGAAAAAGATGTAAATTAGACATTGTTGATGATGGTGACATGATGTAGTATAGATAGATGTCAAGTTAATAATATTGTACATCTGAAACTTATATAATGTGACCACAATCACTGTGACCACAATGAAAATAATTAGAAAATAATAGTATAAATGAAAGATATCAATAATACTCACAATTAAAGAAACAGATTAATTTCAGCATCCCCTCTCACTTTAAGCTGTAAGTTTCATTTATAAGAATAGCAGGCATCAATATACATTTTTTTGGCAAGCATATGGACAAATGCACACTCATGCCTTAGTAAATGCCTTGTTATCCAAGTATGATCCTTGGACCAGTAATAGCTGCATCAACCTAGAGCTTGTTAGAAATGCAACCCATTCCCTGGTCTACTAAATCAGAATCTGCATTTTAATGAGATCCCCAGGTGATTTGTCTGCACATGAAAGTTTGAAAAGCATTGCTCTAATATATTGTTTGGTAGAAGTGTAAATTAGCATAAGCTCTTTGGATTTCAGGTGACTTGATCACAATTAAAAATCCCCACACTCTGAACCAGAATTCCACTTGTAGGTATTGATCTGACAGTTTAATCATGTTGTATGTGTGTGAAGACATACAAAACATTAGTGGAGCATTATTTGTATTAACAAAAGTTAAAACAACCTCAGTATCATTAATTGGGTAGAGGCTAAATCAACTATAAAAAATTCACACATTGCAATATTATGCAGTTATTAAAAATTGTGAAAAAGTGCATGATATGAAATTGCTTCTAAGATATATTGTTAAGCACAAACAACAAGGTTCTAAACAATATTCTAGTATGATTTTTGTATGAGCTATTATTTAAATCCCATTTTACAGGTAATGTTAGTAAGGCAGAAAAGCTAAATAGCCCAAGGCCACACAGCTACATGGTGGATTTAGATATAGATTGTGGTTCTGTAACAGGGTGGTCCCAGAAAAGGGGAGGTTCCCTGCCCCACCCAAGGAGGGTGGAGGTGAGCAGGAAGAGAAGCGGCAGAAGAGACTGAGGAAGGAAGCAGGATGGAGCCAGGAGACCTGGAAGAGGCGCATGGAGCCTAGAGACACGTGAAGAAACTATGCTTGTCTTTTGGTCGTGGACTGTGTGACACAGATGTGGGTGAGACCGGTGGAGGTGACAATGGCAGCTTTTATCTTGATGTTGATTTTGCTCTTTTCCTTCCGACTTGTCCGGTTGTTGTTACCCTTTTCTGTGGGTCCCACTGGAAGATGCTTTAGACTTTTAGCAGGCTTTGGGCCTTGTTCTGGGCCGATCCATTGGATGGACTTTTACCCACGAGGGGATGGTAACTTTGGGTGCTTCATTTAGAAACTAGACTCTGCTTACCTGTATTGTTTCCTAGTTTTATTAAAGTTCCTTCCCATTAAAGTCTCCTATGTTTTGTGTTGATGCGGCAGATGGCAGAAACCCATTTAGAATAGGCAGGTTTGCGGGGTTTGGGCTGCCCTTCTCCCTGTCCTATAACAGTCCATAGCTTGTGATCTTAATATTATGCTATATCGCTACTCTGGGATAAACAGAAACTATTAATGGTGGTTCTCTCGAGTGTAGGAGACTAATTTTTCATCATTATGTCTTTGTACCATTTGAATGGTTTGCCTTCTGCAAGTATTGCTTTTTAAAAAATAAGTACTTTAAAAATTAACTTAGCCAAAATTGAACTAATCTCCCTCCCCATTCGTGCTGGTGTCAGTGACAGGCTGAATCATTATTTGAAGTGAGAAATCTGGCACAGTTTGACAATTTGGACTCATTCCTCTATTTTACCCCTCACATCTGTCTAATCAGTCACCAAGATTATATTCAGTTTTACCTCTTTGAAACAGAAAATTCTCAAATCTGCCCTTTACTCTATCTCTGATTCACTGATTACTGGGACTATTGCTTTCATTTCCTAATGTTTGCTCCTGCATCTTTTCTCCCTACAAAATGCCAACAGATACATCTTTCTAAGATGCAATCTGGCCCTTCCACTTAATGCTTAGCATTCTTGCTGGCTGCTGGTGCCTATGGAAAAATAAAACTAATTACATGGCAACCTAGATCTTCTGTGTTCTGACCCTGCTTGACTCTCTAGCCTTACCTCCCACCATTTCCCCTCTTACATCCTACCCCGAAGACACCATTTTCCTCACATTTCCATGATTTTCACATACTATTCCTTCTACAGCTATACCTTTTATCTGGATCAATTCCTAGCCTGCCCTTTAAGCCAAACATCAAATATGATGTAGCTCATGTAGATTTCCTTGGTTACTGGTTATTAACTGACATTGTTTCTTCTATACTGGGACATAAGGCTATCCTAAGGACTGCAGTCTCTCTGGTCCCACAGGATATGTCTCTAGTATCAAGCCCAAATGCTATGTATCACACTCCTTGTGGGCCCCCATTGGATGCAGTATCCCACAGCCTGTTTCCTTAGCCCTCCCCATGAGGAGAGGCTTGTAGGATCGTTTCCCTAGTTCCCCCACAGACTCCAGCACTCTGCTTCGTCATCAGGGTATCTGGGAGACTTTCTCATTTATTCTTAATTTTAAGATCATTCACCTGTCCCTTCCCACATCTACTCTTGGGGAGGCAGGATAGAATTAAATAATTAAGAACATGGATTTTGGAACCAGGTTGCCAGGATTTCCAATAACATCTCTGTGACTTTAAGTTCTGCCATCTTGGGCTTCTTTCTCTCAACCCCTCCAACCAGCTGATTTTCCCCTTCTGAAAACTGGGGATGATAATAGCAGCACCTGCCTCATAGTGTTGTCATGAGTATTGAATTTTTAAATTTGTGATACATAGCAAACACTGTAAAATGTTTTTGAGATTAAAATGCCTATAGTATGAGGTGGGAAAATTTTCTAAAATTAGAATAAAAGGCAAGCCATTTTGCTCTTTAGGGTTCTTCTCTGCTAAATGTAGCTTATTAAGATTAGGAACAAGACATGAAACAAGAAGAACCCCCTCCATCTCAAGCCTCTGTACTGATTTGGATATATTTCCCCCAAATGAGTGGGCTGAAGGCTTCTGGGAGGCAAGAATCATAGGCCAGACTTTTAAGACTCCTTGATACCTACTAGACACGTGGTAGCCAGAGTTCATTCCATCACTCTTAAAATGATAATCCCAAATCCTTGGAATGACCCGTTCACCAAGCCCTGCCTCCTTCCCCCAACTCATCTCCTCCCCCTTTTGTCTTGTTCATTCCACTGCAGCCACATTGGCCTTCATGCTGTTTCTTGGGCCTTGTCAAACTGATCTTGTCTCAGGACCATTGCCCTCTGCCTGGAACACACTTCCCTCAGATTCTGGCTTCTTCTCTCACTTCATTTAGGTCATGGTTCTTATATTACCTCCTGACAGAGGCCTCCTGACCACACTCTCAAAAGACTGTGCTGCTCTCCCTAGCCCCTGTCAGTCTACCATCACCATACTTCCCTATCTTCACAGCACTCATCACCCATGAGGACTAAAGTTGTGTCTGCTTTGTTCATTTCTTTGTTCCTAGTACTTTGAGCAGCACCTGCTTCGCTCTCAATAGTCTGAATGAATGAATGAATAGTCAATGACTAAATAAATGAATGGATTCAATGCTAGTACATGTGTAGGAAGGAAAAAATACAACCATTCTGTTCATTTAATGAGGTGTGGCAGCATACATCTGAAGAGATGGGTACCTATTCCCCTACGCAGTGATATCAACAAAAAATAGAAATAAAAACTGTTCACTCCTAGAATTTTGAAAACTTTATGATTTTTCATTTTATGATTCTGTCAAATTTAGAATTGTGAGATAAATCTATAACTATGGATGGGCTTTGTTTTAAATTTACTGGTACTATCTAATAAAAACTAAAACCCAATTGAAATCAAGTTCAGTTTTCAAAAATAACAAATTGCTGATTTGTGTGACCCCAAGGGTTGACTGAGTGTGTGAGTGTGTGTGTGTGTGTTGTGTGTGTGTGTGTGTGTGAGAGAGAGAGAGAGAGAGAGAGAGAGAGAGAGAAATCTTTTCTCATGCAACAGTAGTACATGTAGAAGATTTGGATATTTTAAAAAGTGTAAAACAGTAAAATGATCCTTAATTCTATAACACATAGATACTAATGAAGAAGAGATTAGTGCATTTGCATCCAGATTTTGAAATATGTATTCTTATATATGAATAAATATGTATATGTACATAGAGTTTTGAATTGGGCGGGTATTATATACAAGGTGTATATTACGTTTTCACTTACCACTATCACTATATTGTGAATGTTCCAGGACATTAAATGGTCTTCAAAAAAAAATGTATAATGGCAGACAATTATTCCTTCATGTGAATGTACAATATATTACCTAACTCTTCCTTGGTGTTCTATTAATTATCATCATTATAAGAAGCCTGCAATGTATGCTACATCATGTACATAAACCAACGTGTGCAACTCTAATAGATCTCATCATAGAATCCTAGAAGTATGAATACTGGATCAAAGGATTTAAGGATTAAAGAAACAGACAGACACACAGACACATACACATACATGCGTGCGCACACACACACATATATAGTTGTTGTGGTGACATTGGTTTACAACACTGTATATAATTTAGCAGAATAGGCTCATTTATCCTCAGATGTGTATGACCACATCACACCCCATCAATATACCATATCCCTTTGCCATATACCATTAGGCCCCCTCCCTTTTTGGTTCCCCCCCTACCCTCCCTACAACTCAAGTAGTCTCAATTCTGCAATCAGATTTCTAGGGCTCATTTTGGTTTAAATTTGTCAGTTTCTTTGCTTTGTTTCTCTATATATCCACATATGAATGAAAACATCTGCTATTTGTCTTTTTCCTTCTGACTTACTTCACTTAGCATAATATTCTTCAGTTCCATCCATTTATCATGGATGTTCAAGTTTTCATCTTTTATATAGCTGAGTAGTATTCCACTCAGTAATTCACTCATCTGTTGTTGGCAGTTACTTAGGTTTTCCATAGTGTTGGTTATTTTAAGTAGTGCTTCAATGAACATTGGAGTGCATGTAGCCCTTTGAGTTAGTGTTTTTGCATTCTTTGGATAAACACCAAGGAATGGAATTCTAGATCATATGGATACTTACTTTTAATACTTTATTCCTAACTTTTATTATTTTGAGAAACCTTCATATTGTTTTCCAAAAGTGTGTGGAGCAGTCTACTTCACACACTGGAGTGGATAGCATCTTTTTTCTCTATACCCTCACACAACATTGTTTGTTCTGATAATTTCTTAGATTTTGGTTTGTGTTGTTTTTTTTTTTTTTTTTTTGTTTTTTTTGCATGTGTAGGCAATCCTCATAGTGAGAGTAGGTGGTATCTCATTGTGATTTTTGTCTGCATTTCCCGAATAAGTGATGTGGAATTATTTTTGTGTACCTGTAGGCCACCTGTATATCTTCTTTGGACAACTGTATATTTAGCCCTTTTGCCTATATTTTTTTTATTGGATTCTTGTTTTATTTTCATGAGTTTTTGAGTTCTTTGTAGGTCTTGGATACTATCGCCTTAGATATATGATGTGCAAATATTTTCTCCTAATTGGTTGAATATCTTGTTAATGATATTTTGCTTTGATTTTATGGCTCACTTAATTTTAAGATTTTTTTATAAGTATTTATTTATTAGATATATAGCACGAGTGAAAGATTTTCTCCAGAATTGGTTGGATACAGAAGAGCACGGAGGTGATTTCTTAAGGATTACCCAGCATTCAGAAGCAGAAGCATGATGGGGAAAAAAAAAGGAGATGGGACCAGACAAATTCACTGCTGAGGTGAGCAGCGGGCATGGCAGGAGAGGTCTGCGCGCCATGTGGGACCCTTGCCAGTGGCCGGCAATCGAACCGAGCTGCAGAGGCTGCGGGCAGCTTCAGCCCAGTGCTCAACCGCTGCGCCACCAAGGGAGGCCCAAGGCCATTTTTTTTTTTTTGTTACTGAGGTAACATTGGTTTACAAAGTTGTTTATGACTTAGAGGTACAGTATATCCCCCTTCAGGTGTTGTTACCACACCACCAGCCACCAAAATACCCATAGTCCACCACCACAGTCCATTGTGCTTCCTCCCTAATTTTTTTTCTCTTTTTTAAAGATTTATTTACCTATACAAGATCTGGGGTACAGGCCAGAGGCACGGAGAGGTGAGAGAGAATTCACCAGAGACAGAGCAGGGAACAGAACAGGCAGACTGGCTGAAAAATGCACTCTGAGGCAGCAGGTGCGAGACAGGAGAGGTCTACTGTGCCATGTGTGTATCTCCCTGGCTGGCCTGGAATCGAACCCATGCTGCAGAGGCTGCAGACTTCACAGCGCTGTGCTCAACCCACTGCGCCACCCGGGGAGACCCCTAATTTTTTCTTTCCCCTTCTCTTCCCCATCTTGTAGCCTCAATTCTGCTACTAGATCTGTGGGGTCTCCCTTGTTGGGGCTGCTTCCAGGTCCTGGAACTCACTGGGGCCTGCCAGGGCTTTACACATCAGGGTCACTGGCCAGTTTCACTGTGCTGCTTTCACAGTGTGCCAGGCTACTGGGGCTCACCTTGCCCTCTTAGTCTGCCTGCTTGGCCTGTTCCACCGCTCACTGGGCGCACTTCCTCTGGTTGGTGCTCCTTGTGTGTGCTGTGATCATCTATTTTTCCTTCAAGCATTTTTAGCTTTATGCTGCTGAGTCTAGCTGTGAGTATTTGGAGGGGGTGAGCCCAGAATTTTAATTCTGCTACCATCGTGCCATTCTGTCCTAGGAACATTTTAAAAACATTTCATTCACATACCATAAAATTCATTATTTTCATTTTAATTTAGTAAAGAAATCATCTTTTGTATTTTTTAATGATTCTGTTATTTTTTTAAACATCCTTATTTATTTTATTACAGTGTAGGATTACTCCCCTCAGGTGTAGTCACCATAATTTCCCACCACCAAACCACCCATAGTCCTCCACCATAGTCCAAAGTGCTCTCCTCCCTACTATTTTCTACTCTCCCACTCATACCCTTCCTCTCCTGAGTGTCTCAGATAAATCACTACCTTTCAAGGTTCAATTTTACAGTTGTCTTTGTCTGAACCTTTGGTTTATCTGAATTCCACACATAAGTGAAATCATCCAGCACTTCTCTTTCTCCTTCTGGCTCACTTCACTTAGAATAATCCCTTCTAGTTACATCCATGTTGCCACAGATGCATGAGCTTATCATTTTTAATCACTGAATAATATTCCACTGAGTATATGTTCCACATCTACTTAATCTACTCATCTCTCCTGGGTCATTCAGGTTGTTTCCTTATCTTGGCTATTGTAAAATAGTGCTGCTGTAAACATAGGAGTGCAGATTTCCTTTCGAATTAGTGTTTTTGTACTCTTCAAATAGATATCTTGGAGTGAATTTGCTGGATCATCTGGTAAATCCATTTTTAGTCTTTAAGAATCTCCACACTTCTTTGTAGATTTTTGTGATCAGTCCTTTATCATTAGTGTTGTGTGCAAAAATTTTCTCCCAGTCGGTGGGGTTTCTCTTTTATTTTTTTTTTTTTTGGTATTGTCTCTTTTGCTGTGCAGAAGCTCTTTAATTTGATGTAGTCCCCGCTGTTTATCTTTGCCTTCACTATCACTGCTTTGGGCGATATGTCTGTAAAGATGTCTTTGAGGTGCATGCCATGTAGTGTTTACAATAGCTAAGCTATGGAAACAACCCAAATGCCCAAAAATAGATGACTGGATCAAGAAGATGTGGTACATATACACCATGGATATTACTCAGCAATGAAAAAAAGATAACACATGCAGTGTTTGCAACATGGATGGAGCTGGAAGGGATCATGCTCAGTGAAATAAGTCAGAAAGAAAAAGAAAATACCGGATGGTCTCACTCATAGCAGGAATTTAGAAAACCTAAATAATACAAAGTAAAAATCAAAATCAACAAGCAGCTATAAACCAGAGACACACTACAGGGGGTTGGGGGAGGGAAGGGGAGAGGAAGGACTAGGGTCAAAATAAGGGGGATGTGCAATTGTATGGGGAATATAACCAAAATGAAAATGCATACATTGTGCAAAAATGAAAAATGATGTAAGAATAATATAAAATAAAATATTAATTAAAAAACAATCTCCACACTTCTTTCCATAGGGATTGGACTAGTCTATATTCCCACCAACAGTGTAATAGTGTTCTTTTTTCCCTACTCCCTTGCCAACACTTTTTCTGGTTTGTTTTATTGTTGTTGTTTGGTTTTGATATGGGCCATTCTCACAGGTGTGAGGTGGTATCTCAATGTGGTTTTGATTTGTGTTATCCCGATGATTATTGATCAGGATGAGCATTTTTTCATATGTATGTTGACCATGTGTATGTCTTCACTGGAAAAGTGCTGATTTAGCTATCCTAACCATTTTTTGATTGTGTTGTTTGATTTCTTTTTGTTGAATTGTATAAGTTCTTTGTAGATCTTTGATATCAATCCCCTATCAGATATATGGTGTGCAAATATTTTACTCATTCTGCCTTTCTTTGGGTGCCATTTGCTTGCAGGATTGTTTTCCATGAATGGGTATCTCTTTGTTTTGGTCACTGTCTCTGTCACTATGCAGAGCTTCGTAGTTTGATAAGAGTTCCAGTTGTTTATTTTTCCCTGGTTTTCCTTGCTGCATGAGGTGAGTCCATAAAGATGATTATGTAGTTTCTTTCATGGAGTGTTTCGTATATATTTCTTCCTTGTAGTTTATGGTTTCAGGCCTTATATCCAAATATTTTATCCATTTTAAGTTGATTTTCATGCATGGTGTGAGATAATGGTCTAGTTTCTTTTTTTTTTTTTTTTTTTTTTGCATGTAGCATTCCACTTTCCCAGTATCATTTATTGAAAAGACTTTTCCACTTCCAGTGAATATACTTTGCTCCTTTGTCATATATTAATTATCAATAAATGTGAGATTGTATTTCTGGGATCTCAATTATATTCATTAGTCTATGTGTCTGTTTTGTTCCAGCATCATGCTGTTTTAATCATAGTGGCCTTATAGTATACTTTGAAGTCCACAAGTTGATACCTTATTTTTTCTCCTTTTTTAGTCAGGAGAGTTTTAGATACTTGGGGTTTTTTAATGGCTCCATATGAATTTCAGTAATCTTTGTTCTATTTTTTGAAGACAAACATTGGAATTTTTATTGGAATTGCATTAAGGTTGTGTCCTCATTATCATTTGTCTCAAGGTACTTTTTGATTTCATTTTTGATCTCTTCAGTAATCCAGTGGTCATTCAGTAGTGTATTATCAGTCTCCCCATATAAACTATTTCCCTATTTTCTTTTTGTATTTAATGTGTTGTTCAGAACCTTTACAGTACAGAAGATACTTGGTATGGTTTCAGTCTTTATGAATTTGTTGATATTTTACTTGTGACCCAGGATATGGTCAATCTTGGAGAATGAGCCATGTGCAGGTGAGAAAAATGTGTTTTTGGCTTTTGGGGGATAGAATGCTCTGTAAATATCTATAAGACCAATGTGGTTTAGTTCTTTTTTAGGGCAACTATGTCATTTATTTTCTGTTTTGTTGATCTTTCCATTGGTGAGAGTGGAGTGTTGAAGTTTCTAACCACATATACATTTTCTCCAATATCTGTTTTCAGATTTATAGTAGTTATCTAATGTATTTTGGTGCTCCTTCATTTGGTGAGTATATTTGATGAGTATTATGTCTTTCTGTTGTATTATTTCCTTGACCATTATATAGTGTCCACCCTTGTCTCTTGTTACCTTTTATTTTTTAAGCTGGAAGCCTGTTTTGTCTAATATAAATATGGCTCCCCACCTTCCTTTTGTTGTCATTTGCTTGCAGGATTGTTTTCCATCTCTGTACTTTCAGTCTATGTTTTATCCTTGGTACTTACGTGTTTTACCTGGAGACAGCAGAAGGTGGATTCTGTTTTCTAATCCAACTATATACTGTCTTTTTATTGGTGAGTTCAAGCCATTAATATTTATAGTGATAATTGACATGCAAATGACGATCACCCATTTTATTCCTAACTTTGTGGTTCTATTTAATTCCTTATTCGGTATATTGTGTTTGTTCTTCTCTTTGGTATAAATCCTTTAGCTCCTTTGAATTTTTCTTGGGGGGAGTGGATTTTTAGATGCAAACTTCTGAGGATTTCCTTTGTCTGAAAAAGGAAATTTTTCTCTCATATAGAGAAAGGAGAGCTTTGCAGGATTGCATATTCTTGGCTGACTTATTTTTGGAATATTTTGAATATTCGTCTCCATTTTTTTCTTTCCCTTAGTGTTTCTATGAGAAGCTTGATGTTCCCTAATCATTGTCCCCTTATAGGTTATATGTTTCTTCCCCCTCATCAGCTTCATTATTTGTGTGTGTGTGTGTTGAACTTTTGGAAGTTTTACTATTATGTGCCTTGCTGTATGTAGTTTTTCTTTTATATAGGCAGATTGATGATCTACTTGCTTCTTATATTTTCTATGTTTACTTCCTTCTTCAAGTTTGGAAGTTTTCTTCCATTATTTCTTTACACAGTTTTTTTTTTTTTTTTCCCAGTTCTCTTCTCTCTCTGTTCTCATTTTGGAATGCTTATATTTCCTTTCCTCATGGTGTCAGATAATTCCTGAAGGGTTTCTTCTTTTTTTATTTCATTTATAGATATATTTTTCTCGCTTGCTTTTTCATCTTCAGTATTACTGATTCATTCTTCCATTTGATTTATTCTACATCCATTGCTTTCTTCCATTACTGAAGTTTTGGCGTCCTTTTGCAGTTCTGTTATTTTCTTGTTTAAAGTTTCAATTTCGATCTTCTGTTTTGATTGTGTTTCTCAGTATTAATTTCTTTTCTGAGTTTTGTTTGTATTGCTCTAATTCTTTAATTTATTCGTCATGGCCATTTTGAATTCCATGTCTGAAGGTAAAGATCTTCATGTCTTTGTGGTTTCGTTCTGAGGTTTTGTTTTCTCTCTGTGGTATGTTATTCCCCCGAGAGCTTGCTTGGCCCTTTATATATATTTTTCTCCCCATTATTTGTTTTGGGTTTTCTCTGCTGTAGTTGGGCCTTTTGTTGTATGTAAGTCCTTCTCTCTCACTGCTCTGGGTATTTACTTGATGGTGGACATAATTGCTCATGTCTATTAGATCTGGAGTGTTGCTAGAACCTCCCCTAAAGCACTTCTGGCCTAGTTCTAGTGACTTGTTGGGTTGGGGTGTGCTGGGCCAGAGGCCTAGTTGCTATGACCTCTCCCCACCAAGGAGTAGTGGCACCAGGCCTGTTTCAAGTGGCCAGAAAGGTGGAGTGTTGCTGAAGATCTCTGATATAGAACAAGGCCTTAAAGGGCTGGGATGGGCTTATATCTACTCCTTAGACACTTGTGGCTGGACTGGAATCAGGGGTGCTTAACCAGGAGCTTGCTGAAGGTCCCTGATATAGAGCAAGTTCTTGTGTGGCCCAGTCTGGGGAGCAAACTTGCTCGCAAAGCACTGGAGGCTTAACTCTGATTGGGATGCTCTTCCCAGGTGTGGCTGCAGTAAAGGGCTACTCACTACACAGCCAAGATTGGTGTGTGCTGGATTTTCTTCTGCTCCAAGGTGATGGTGGCTGAGCTCTAAAATGTATTAAATACAAGTTTGTAATTTAATGGGTTTGCATATGCCACAAAGTTGTACAAAAAAGTACACCAAGTCACTGTTTAATTTCAGGAAAAATATGAAGCATTTCACATCTTTGCACAGGAGCAATGGTAACCTCCTCTGTATATTTCCTTTTTTTTATGTTTCATCTGAAACAAGCACATAAGAACATTTTTATGTCTCTTGATAACATAGGCTGATTACCCTTTACCATATATGTACCATATCCAGTCCTATCTAGCAATGTCTTAAGAATACCTATTTCCTACATGTTTGATAGCACTTAGTTGAAAACACATTTTCAATATAATTGAAATAGGCACTGTACTGTTTTGTCTCTTTGATTAGCTCTTCTTCCTTTCCCACTTGAACTGTAGCTGTTCTATAGAGGTCTGACATCCACTCTCCTTCCACTTTGCACATTCACTGTGGGCAGTAACATTTACTGCAGCAGCTTTGGCTTCTTCCCCTCTAGGGATAATGACCACAAGTCTATACCCTTCTCTATCCTCCTTCTAGCAATGTAGTCATGACATCAAGCTGTTTTCTGAACCCGCTATCTACATTATTTGACAGCATAACAAAATAAACTCATGTCTAAAATCAAAGTCATCCCTCCTGAAGCCAGTTCCAGTTCTCGGCTTCCCTATCTAGATTAATGACACTACCATCTCCTAGGTTTTGTGGTCACCTTAAATCCTTTATTCCTTCCATATCTTATTAGCAGTATAACTCTGTTGATCCTGTCTCTTTCGTTCTCTCTCACATCCTTACCTTTTGCTTCATCCCCACTGGCATTGCTCTACTTCCACCTTTTATTGTATCTATTACACAACCTTACTCTCTTCTCTATGCTTCCAGTATTATACGTGTAATTCAACTTACACATGGCCATGAGAATAACCATACTTAAATAACACCTTTAGCATACTGCTCTCTATCCTGCAACCTTTAAGACCCCCTCTTGCCCATTGTACTGTGTAAATACTTTACCCTGACACTTAAAGCCTACCATGCTCTTATATTCTAACTGATTTTCTCTATGCCTTATAAACACGGTGTATCCCTTTTGCAACACATTCTGCCTTTCCCACTCTTACATATGCAAACCCTGGCATGACCTCTCCTCCAGTCTCCTATAATTGAAATTGCACTGAGTCTTTAAAAATTAGCTCTGGGGCCTCCCTGGTGCTCAAGGGGTTAAGTCTCAGCACTGTGAAGCTATCACCAGTGACAGCAGCACAAGTTCCATCCCCGGCCAGGAAGGTGACCTACATGGCACAGCAGACTGCTCCTGACTCCCCACTGCTCCCCTCAGTAGTGTATTTCAGTCAATCTGCCTGTTCTGTTCCCCACTCTGTCTCTGGTGAATCCACTCACCCCCCACACTTCTGGCCTGTACCCCAGCTCTTGTATGCATAAATAAATAAATCTTAAAAAAAAATTAGCTCAGAGGTTCTGTAAATCCCTCTTTAATTTAAACTTCTTGTGCCTGTTCTTCTTTTAACTTTAATTTTGTTAGCATATTCTTTACCATATGACATATTTAGTGGTTATTTATGTATTTTCTTCATAGTCATAACACTGTAAATTCCTTGAATGCAGGGATTACATCTTATTCACTTGGGCATGTTCCATAGTACCCTCCAAGCACCTGAAATGTAGATAGGAGCTCCACAAATGCTTGAATAAATGAATGGAGAAGACTGCCAGCTTTTTTTATTTTTTAGAACTATTAATGACTATTTCAAGAATGAATTCCATGCTATGAAGGTACAGATGCCAGAATGACCCAAAAGCATGATTTCTTCTTAATTTCCTTACTTCTAAATCCAATCCTTCAACAAATATTGTCAGCTCTACCCTTTCAAGATATTTCTAATCAAGCCTATTTCTTTTTAAACCTGTTTGTACAGCTTCCTCCTTAGAACAAATCACCATAAGCTCTTAACTACAAGTCTTTTTAATTGGTTTCCAGGCTTTACTCTTGACCTATCTAAATCCACACACCAAGGTCTTTATAAAATATAGTTACCTCCAGTACCTTCCTACTGCCACTGAGAATAAAATGCAATATTTTACATGGCCTTTGAAATGTCTGTGATTTGGTCTTTGGCAATCTCCCACCCACATCTTCCACTTGTGCACCTTGCATTTCATAATCCATTGCTGCTGAGCATTGTCCCTTCCTCACTGCCAGGTTTGCTCAAAGCAAAGTGAGTAGAGGCTGTTGGTTCTATTGGGTCCTTGCTATTGTTGGCTTGTGCCCTAGTACTTCAAGTCTTAGTGGGAGAAAAGTCAGGGAGTGGTCAGAAGTTATTCTAAGGAATTTTAAAACTTTACTCTAGAGAAAACCTTTGTGGATTTCATCACACCTGAAAATTTTTTCATGGTCTCTCCAGGACTGAGTTGTGCTGAAGTTGGCTTAAAGGGAAGAAAGGAAACCTTGCATTAGTCCCACAACCTCCCCTCCCCCAAGGATGCTATATTATTGATAGAAACCAGAGATGGAGGACAAATATCATCCATCTTCTTTATCACTGTGGTTGTTGGTTTAGGCAATTGAGCATCACAGCAGAAGTTCTAAGCCATCGTTGAATCAGACGATGCTCTGTGAATCTGCTGTCAGTTTCTCTTTGTGTTCCCCTGAAGTCTCCCTCAGCCCTTAGGTGTTACACCTTTAGCTTACAGAGGAGAGAGAAAACCCCTCCTTGTTATTTAGATTCTTGACTTGCTCCCTTTGCGTCTAGAAGCCATGAAATATGTACCATCTACCCCCCTGCCTTTGGGATCATTGACAAGAAGCAGTCTATGATAGGTATGTTTTATGAGACTCTACTTTAGAAAACTAGAACATGCTACCCAGCCCACTCCGAAAGAGAATTTCAAGTATTGTGTTTTAAGCTATTAAGCATTTTTCTAGCCACTAATATTTACACAGATCTCCACAGTCATTCATATGGTAACCTCCTTTTTACCTTCTTCAGAATGAAGAAATTTCCCCATGTTTTAAAGATTCCAGTGTAGCTGGAGCAAAGAAAGTTGTTCAATAAATGGTGCTGGGAAAACTGGGTGCTACATGCAAAAGAATGAAGCTTGACCACTACCTCACACCATGCACAAAAATCAACTCAAAATGGATTAGAGAACTAGACATAAGACCTGAAACCATAAAATACATAGAAG
>NW_023601543.1:55837167-55857524 GCF_014898055.3 Talpa occidentalis | reverse complement strand
TATTTTATGGTTTCAGGTCTTATGTCTAGTTCTCTAATCCTTTTGAGTTGATTTTTGTGCATGGTGTGAGGTAGTGGTCAAGCTTCATTCTTTTGCATGTAGCAACCCAGTTTTCCCAGCACCATTTATTGAACAAACTTTCTTTGCTCCAGCTACACTGGAATCTTTAAAACATGGGGAAATTTCTTCATTCTGAAGAAGGTAAAAAGGAGGTTACCATATGAATGACTGTGGAGATCTGTGTAAAATTAGTGGCTAGAAAAATGCTTAATAGCTTAAAACACAATACTTGAAATTCTCTTTCGGAGTGGGCTGGGTAGCATGTTCTAGTTTTCTAAGTAGAGTCTCATAAAACATACCTATCATAGACTGCTTCTTGTCAATGATCCCAAAGGCAGGGGGGTAGATGGTACATATTTCATGGCTTCTAGACGCAAAGGGAGCAAGTCAAGAATCTAAATAACAAAGGAGGGGTTTTCTCTCTCCTCTGTAAGCTAAAGGTGTAACACCTAAGGGCTGAGGGAGACTTCAGGGGAACACAAAGAGAAACTGACAGCAGATTCACAGAGCATCGTCTGATTCAACAGATGGCTTAGAACTTCTGCTGTGATGCTCAATTGCCTAAACCAACAACCACAGTGATAAAGAAGATGGATGATATTTGTCCTCCATCTCTGGTTTCTATCAATAATATAGCATCCTTGGGGGAGGGGAGGTTGTGGGACTAATGCAAGGTTTCCTTTCTTCCCTTTAAGCCAACTTCAGCACAACTCAGTCCTGGAGAGACCATGAAAAAATTTTCAGGGTGTGATGAAATCCACAAAGGTTTTCTCTAGAGTAAAGTTTAAAATTCCTTAGAATAACTTCTGACCACTCCCTGACTTTTCTCCACTACTAAAGACTTGAAGTACTAGGGCACAAGCCAACAATAGCAAGGACCCCAATAGAACCAACAGCCTCTACTCACTTTGCTTTGAGCAAACCTGGCAGTGAGGAAGGGACAATGCTCAGCAGCAATGGATTATGAAATGCAAGGTGCACAAGTGGAAGATGTGGTGGGAAGATTGCCAAGACCAAATCACAGACATTTCAAAGGCCAATGTAAAAATATTGCATTTTATTCTCAGTGCAGTAGGAAGGTACTGGAGGTAACTATATTTTATAAAGACCTTGGTGTGTGGATTTAGATAGGTCAAGAGTAAAGCCTGGGAACCAATTAAAAAGACTTGTAGTTAAGAGCTTATGGTGATTTGTTCTAAGGAGGAAGCTGTACAAACAGGTTTAAAAAGAAATAGGCTTGATTAGAAATATCTTGAAGAGGTAGAGCTGACAATATTTGTTGAAGGATTGGATTTAGAGAGTAAGGAAATTAAGAAGAAATCATGGCTTTTGGGTCATCTGGCATCTGTACCTTCATAGCATGGAATTCATTCTTGAAATAGTCATTAATAGTTCTAAAAAATAAAAAAAGCTGGCAGTCTTCTCCATTCATTTATTCAAGCATTTGTGGAGCTCCTATCTACATTTCAGGTGCTTGGAGAGGTACTATGGAACATGCCCAAGTGAATAAGATGTAATCCCTGCATTCAAGGAATTTACAGTGTTATGACTATGAAGAAAAATACATAAATAACCACTAAATATGTCATATGGTAAAGAATATGCTAACAAAATTAAAGTTAAAAGAAGGAACAGGCACAAGAAGTTAAATTAAAGAGGGATTTACAGAACCTCTGAGCTAATTTTTTTTTAAGATTTATTTATTTATGCATACAAGAGCTGGGGTACAGGCCAGAAGTGTGGGGGGTGAGTGGATTCACCAGAGACAGAGTGGGGAACAGAACAGGCAGATTGACTGAAATACACTACTGAGGGGAGCAGTGGGCGAGTCAGGAGCAGTCTGCTGTGCCATGTAGGTCACCTTCCTGGCCGGGGATGGAACTTGTGCTGCTGTCACTGGTGATAGCTTCACAGTGCTGAGACTTAACCCCTTGAGCCACCAGGGAGGCCCCAGAGCTAATTTTTAAAGACTCAGTGCAATTTCAATTATAGGAGACTGGAGGAGAGGTCATGCCAGGTTTTGCATATGTAAGAGTGGGAAAGGCAGGAATGTGTTGCAAAAGGGATACACCGTGTTTATAAGGCATAGAGAAAAATCAGTTAGAATATAAGAGCATGGTAGGCTTTAAGTGTCAGGGTAAAGTATTTACACAGTACAATGGGCAAGAGGGGGTCTTTAAAGGTTGCAGGATAAGAGAGCAGTATGCTAAAGGTGTTATTTAAGTATGGTTATTCTCATGGCCATGTGTAAGTTGAATTACACGTATAAATACTGGAAGCATAGAGAAGAGAGTAAGGTTGTGTAATAGATACAATAAAAGGTGGAAGTAGAGCAATGCCAGTGGGGATGAAGCAAAAGGTAAGGATGTGAGAGAGAACGAAAGAGACAGGATCAACAGAGTTATACTGCTAATAAGATATGGAAGGAATTAAAGGATTTAAGGTGACCACAAAACACCTAGGAGATTGGTAGTGTCATTAATCTAGATAGGGAAGCCGAGAACTGGAACTGGCTTCAGGAGGGATGACTTTGATTTTAGACATGAGTTTATTTTGTTATGCTGTCAAATAATGTAGATAGCGGGTTCAGAAAACAGCTTGATGTCATGACTACATTGCTAGAAGGAGGATAGAGAAGGGTATAGACTTGTGGTCATTATCCCTAGAGGGGAAGAAGCCAAAGCTGCTGCAGTAAATGTTACTGCCCACAGTGAATGTGCAAAGTGGAAGGAGAGTGGATGTCAGACCTCTATAGAACAGCTACAGTTCAAGTGGGAAAGGAAGAAGAGCTAATCAAAGAGACAAAACAGTACAGTGCCTATTTCAATTATATTGAAAATGTGTATTTTCAACTAAGTGCTATCAAACATGTAGGGAAATAGGTATTCTTAAGACATTGCTAGATAGGACTGGATATGGTACATATATGGTAAAGGGTAATCAGCCCTATGTTATCAAGAGACATAAAAATGTTCTTATGTGCTTGTTTCAGATGAAACATAAAAAAAAGGAAATATACAGAGGAGGTTACCATTGCTCCTGTGCAAAGATGTGAAATGCTTCATATTTTTCCTGAAATTAAACAGTGACTTGGTGTACTTTTTTGTACAACTTTGTGGCATATGCAAAACCCATTAAATTACAAACTTGTATTTAATACATTTTAGAGCTCAGCCACCATCACCTTGGGAGCAGAAGAAAATCCCAGCACACACCAATCTTGGCTGTGTAGTGAGTAGCCCTTTACTGCAGGCCACACCTGGGAAGAGCATCCCAATCAGAGTTAAGCCTCCAGTGCTTTGCGAGCAAGTTTGCTCCCCAGACTGGGCCACACAAGAACTTGCTCTATATCAGGGACCTTCAGCAAGCTCCTGGTTAAGCACCCCTGATTCCAGTCCAGCCACAAGTGTCTAAGGAGTAGATATAAGCCCCATCCCAAGCCCTTTAAGGCCTTGTTCTATATCAGAGATCTTCAGCAACACTCCACCTTTCTGGCCACTTGAAACAGGCCTGGTGCCACTACTCCTTGGTGGGGAGAGGTCATAGCAACTAGGCCTCTGGCCCAGCACACCCCAACCCAACAAGTCACTAGAACTAGGCCCAGAAGTGCTTTAGGGGAGGTTCTAGCAACACTCCAGATCCAATAGACATGAGCAATTATGTCCACCATCAAGTAAATACCCAGAGCAGTGAGAGAGAAGGACTTACATACAACAAAAGGCCCAACTACAGCAGAGAAAACCCAAAACAAATAATGGGGAGAAAAATATATATAAAGGGCCAAGCAAGCTCTCGGGGGAATAACATACCACAGAGAGAAAACAAAACCTCAGAACGAAACCACAAAGACATGGAAGATCTTTACCTATCAGACATGGAATTCAAAATGGCCATGACGAATAAAATTAAAGAATTAGAGCAATACAAACAAAACTCAGAAAAGGAAATTAATACTGAGAAACACAATCAAAACAGAAGATCGAAATTGAAACTTTAAACAAGAAAATAACAGAACTGCAAAAGGACGCCAAAACTTCAGTAATGGAAGAAAGCAATGGATGTAGAATAAATCAAATGGAAGAATGAATCAGTAATACTGAAGATGAAAAAGCAAGCGAGAAAAATATATCTATAAATGAAATAAAAAAAGAAGAAACCCTTCAGGAATTATCTGACACCATGAGGAAAGGAAATATAAGCATTCCAAAATGAGAACAGAGAGAGAAGAGAACTGGGAAAAAAAAAAAAAAAAACTGTGTAAAGAAATAATGGAAGAAAACTTCCAAAACTTGAAGAAGGAAGTAAACATAGAAATATAAGAAGCAAGTAGATCATCAATCTGCCTATATAAAAGAAAAACTACATACAGCAAGGCACATAATAGTAAAACTTCCAAAAGTTCAACACACACACACAAATAATGAAGCTGATGAGGGGGAAGAAACATATAACCTATAAGGGGGACAATGATTAGGGAACATCAAGCTTCTCATAGAAACACTAAGGGAAAGAAAAAAATGGAGACGAATATTCAAAATATTCCAAAAAATAAGTCAGCCAAGAATATGCAATCCTGCAAAGCTCTCCTTTCTATATGAGAGAAAAATTTCCTTTTTCAGACAAAGGAAATCCTCAGAAGTTTGCATCTAAAAAATCCACTCCCCCCAAGAAAAATTCAAAGGAGCTAAAGGATTTATACCAAAGAGAAGAACAAACACAAATAACCGAATAAGGAATTAAATAGAACCACAAAGTTAGGAATAAAATGGGTGATCGTCATTTGCATGTCAATTATCACTATAAATATTAATGGCTTGAACTCACCAATAAAAAGACAGTATATAGTTGGATTAGAAAACAGAATCCAACCTTCTGCTGTCTCCAGGTAAAACACGTAAGTACCAAGGATAAACATAGACTGAAAGTACAGAGGTGGAAAACAATCCTGCAAGCAAATGACAACAAAAGGAAGGTGGGGATAGCCATATTTATATTAGACAAAACAGGCTTCCAGCTTAAAAAATAAAAGGTAACAAGAGACAAGGGTGGACACTATATAATGGTCAAGGAAATAATACAACAGAAAGACATAATACTCATCAAATATACTCACCAAATGAAGGAGCACCAAAATACATTAGATAACTACTATAAATCTGAAAACAGATATTGGAGAAAATGTATATGTGGTTAGAAACTTCAACACTCCACTCTCACCAATGGAAAGATCAACAAAACAGAAAATAAATGACATAGTTGCCCTAAACAAAGAACTAAACCACATTGGTCTTATAGATATTTACAGAGCATTCTATCCCCCAAAAGCCAAAAACACATTTTTCTCACCTGCACATGGCTCATTCTCCAAGATTGACCATATCCTGGGTCACAAGTAAAATATCAACAAATTCATAAAGACTGAAACCATACCAAGTATCTTCTGTACTGTAAAGGTTCTGAACAACACATTAAATACAAAAAGAAAATAGGGAAATAGTTTATATGGGGAGACTGAATAATACACTACTGAATGACCACTGGATTACTGAAGAGATCAAAAATGAAATCAAAAAGTACCTTGAGACAAATGATAATGAGGACACAACCTTAATGCAATTCCAATAAAAATTCCAATGTTTGTCTTCAAAAAATAGAACAAAGATTACTGAAATTCATATGGAGCCATTAAAAAACCCCAAGTATCTAAAACTCTCCTGACTAAAAAAGGAGAAAAAATAAGGTATCAACTTGTGGACTTCAAAGTATACTATAAGGCCACTATGATTAAAACAGCATGATGCTGGAACAAAACAGACACATAGACTAATGAATATAATTGAGATCCCAGAAATACAATCTCACATTTATTGATAATTAATATATGACAAAGGAGCAAAGTATATTCACTGGAAGTGGAAAAGTCTTTTCAATAAATGATACTGGGAAAAGTGGAATGCTACATGCAAAAAAAAAAAAAAAAAAAAAAGAAACTAGACCATTATCTCACACCATGCATGAAAATCAACTTAAAATGGATAAAATATTTGGATATAAGGCCTGAAACCATAAACTACAAGGAAGAAAATATATACGAAACACTCCATGAAAGAAACTACATAATCATCTTTATGGACTCACCTCATGCAGCAAGGAAAACCAGGGAAAAATAAACAACTGGAACTCTTATCAAACTACGAAGCTCTGCATAGTGACAGAGACAGTGACCAAAACAAAGAGATACCCATTCATGGAAAACAATCCTGCAAGCAAATGGCACCCAAAGAAAGGCAGAATGAGTAAAATATTTGCACACCATATATCTGATAGGGATTGATATCAAAGATCTACAAAGAACTTATACAATTCAACAAAAAGAAATCAAACAACACAATCAAAAAATGGTTAGGATAGCTAAATCAGCACTTTTCCAGTGAAGACATACACATGGTCAACATACATATGAAAAAATGCTCATCCTGATCAATAATCATCGGGATAACACAAATCAAAACCACATTGAGATACCACCTCACACCTGTGAGAATGGCCCATATCAAAAAACCAAACAACAACAATAAAACAAACCAGAAAAAAGTGTTGGCAAGGGAGTAGGGAAAAAAGAACACTATTACACTGTTGGTGGGAATATAGACTAGTCCAATCCCTATGGAAAGAAGTGTGGAGATTGTTTTTTAATTAATATTTTATTTTATATTATTCTTACATCATTTTTCATTTTTGCACAATGTATGCATTTTCATTTTGGTTATATTCCCCATACAATTGCACATCCCCCTTATTTTGACCCTAGTCCTTCCTCTCCCCTTCCCTCCCCAACCCCCTGTAGTGTGTCTCTGGTTTATAGCTGCTTGTTGATTTTGATTTTTACTTTGTATTATTTAGGTTTTCTAAATTCCTGCTGTGAGTGAGACCATCCGGTATTTTTCTTTTTCTTTCTGACTTATTTCACTGAGCATGATCCCTTCCAGCTCCATCCATGTTGCTACAAACTGCATGTGTTTATCTTTTTTTCATTGCTGAGTAATATTCCATGGTGTATATGTACCACATCTTCTTGATCCAGTCATCTATTTTTGGGCATTTGGGTTGTTTCCATAGCTTAGCTATTGTAAACACTACATGGCATGCACCTCAAAGACATCTTTACAGACATATCGCCCAAAGCAGTGATAGTGAAGGCAAAGATAAACAGCGGGGACTACATCAAATTAAAGAGCTTCTGCACAGCAAAAGAGACAATAACCAAAAAAAAAAAAAAATAAAAGAGAAACCCCACCGACTGGGAGAAAATTTTTGCACACAACACTAATGATAAAGGACTGATCACAAAAATCTACAAAGAAGTGTGGAGATTCTTAAAGACTAAAAATGGATTTACCAGATGATCCAGCAAATTCACTCCAAGATATCTATTTGAAGAGTACAAAAACACTAATTCGAAAGGAAATCTGCACTCCTATGTTTACAGCAGCACTATTTACAATAGCCAAGATAAGGAAACAACCTGAATGACCCAGGAGAGATGAGTAGATTAAGTAGATGTGGAACATATACTCAGTGGAATATTATTCAGTGATTAAAAATGATAAGCTCATGCATCTGTGGCAACATGGATGTAACTAGAAGGGATTATTCTAAGTGAAGTGAGCCAGAAGGAGAAAGAGAAGTGCTGGATGATTTCACTTATGTGTGGAATTCAGATAAACCAAAGGTTCAGACAAAGACAACTGTAAAATTGAACCTTGAAAGGTAGTGATTTATCTGAGACACTCAGGAGAGGAAGGGGTATGAGTGGGAGAGTAGAAAATAGTAGGGAGGAGAGCACTTTGGACTATGGTGGAGGACTATGGGTGGTTTGGTGGTGGGAAAATTATGGTGACTACACCTGAGGGGAGTAATCCTACACTGTAATAAAATAAATAAGGATGTTTAAAAAAATAACAGAATCATTAAAAATACAAAAGATGATTTCTTTACTAAATTAAAATGAAAATAATGAATTTTATGGTATGTGAATGAAATGTTTTTAAAAATGTTCCTAGGACAGAATGGCACGATGGTAGCAGAATTAAAATTCTGGGCTCACCCCCTCCAAATACTCACAGCTAGACTCAGCAGCATAAAGCTAAAAATGCTTGAAGGAAAAATAGATGATCACAGCACACACAAGGAGCACCAACCAGAGGAAGTGCGCCCAGTGAGCGGTGGAACAGGCCAAGCAGGCAGACTAAGAGGGCAAGGTGAGCCCCAGTAGCCTGGCACACTGTGAAAGCAGCACAGTGAAACTGGCCAGTGACCCTGATGTGTAAAGCCCTGGCAGGCCCCAGTGAGTTCCAGGACCTGGAAGCAGCCCCAACAAGGGAGACCCCACAGATCTAGTAGCAGAATTGAGGCTACAAGATGGGGAAGAGAAGGGGAAAGAAAAAATTAGGGGTCTCCCGGGTGGCGCAGTGGGTTGAGCACAGCGCTGTGAAGTCTGCAGCCTCTGCAGCATGGGTTCGATTCCAGGCCAGCCAGGGAGATACACACATGGCACAGTAGACCTCTCCTGTCTCGCCCACTGCTCCCCTCAGCAGTGCATTTTTCAGCCAGTCTGCCTGTTCTGTTCCCTGCTCTGTCTCTGGTGAATTCTCTCACCCTCCCGTGCCTCTGGCCTGTACCCCAGATCTTGTATAGGTAAATAAATCTTTAAAAAAAGAAAAGAAAAATTAGGGAGGAAGCACAATGGACTGTGGTGGTGGACTATGGGTATTTTGGTGGTGGCTGTGGTGTGGTAACAACACCTGAAGGGGGATATACTGTACCTCTAAGTCATAAACAACTTTGTAAACCAATGTTACCTCAGTAACAAAAAAAAAAAAATGGCCTTGGGCCTCCCTTGGTGGCGCAGCGGTTGAGCACTGGGCTGTGAAGCTGCCCGCAGCCTCTGCAGCACCGGTTCGATTGCCGGCCACTGGCAAGGGTCCCACATGGCGCGCAGACCTCTCCTGCCATGCCCGCTGCTCACCTCAGCAGTGTATTTTGGTCATCTGCCTGTTCTGTTCCCCACTCTGGCTCTGGTGAATCCTCTCACCCTCCGGCGCTTCTGACTGTACCCAGTGCTCGTATAAATAAATAAATAAATCTTAAAAAAAAATGGCCTTGTATAGCCAAAGAAATTATCATTAAAACAAAAAGATATTCAACCAATTAGGAGAAAATATTTGCACATCATATATCTAAGGCGCTAGTATCCAAGACCTACAAAGAACTCACAAAACTCAATGAAAATAAAACAAAGAATCCAATAAAAAAAATATAGGCAAAAGGGCTAAATATACAGTTGTCCAAAGAAGATATACAGGTGGCCTACAGGTACACAAAAAAATATTCCACATCACTTATTCGGGAAATGCAGACAAAAATCACAATGAGATACCACCTCACTCCCATGAGGATTGCCTACATCAAAAAAAAAAAAAAAAAAAAAAAAAACAAACCAAAAATCTATCAGAAACAACAAATGTTGGTGAGGGTATAGAGAAAAAGGAATGCTATCCCACTGTGTGAATGTAGACTGCTCCAACACTTTTGGAAAACAATATGAAGGTTTCTCAAAATAATAAAAGTAGGAATAAAGTATTAAAAGTAAGTATGCCATATGATCTAGAAATTCCATTCCTTGGTGTTTATCCAAAGAATGCAAAAACACTAACTCAAAGGGCTACATGCACTCCAATGTTCATTGAAGCACTACTTAAAATAACCAAACTATGGAAACAACCTAAGTGCCCAACAACAGATGAGTGAATTACTGAGTGGAATACTACTCAGCTATATAAAAGATGAAAACTTGACATCCATGATAACATGGATGGAACTGAAGAATATTATGCTAAGTGAAGTAAGTCAGAAGGAAAAAGACAAATAGCAGATGTTTTCATTCATATGTGGAATATAGAGAAACAAAGCAAAGAAACTGACAAATTTAAACCAAAATGAGCCCTAGAAATCTGATTGCAGAATTGAGACTACTTGAGTTGTAGGGAGGGTAGGGGGGGAACAAAAAAGGGAGGGGGCCTAATGGTATATGGCAAAGGGATATGGTATATTGATGGGGTGTGATGTGGTCATACACATCTGAGGATAAATGAGCCTATTCTGCTAAATTATATACAGTGTTGTAAACCAATGTCACCACAACAACTATATATGTGTGTGTGTGCGCACGCATGTATGTGTATGTGTCTGTGTGTCTGTCTGTTTCTTTAAATCCTTAAATCCTTTGATCCAGTATTCATACTTCTAGGATTCTATGATGAGATCTATTAGAGTTGCACACGTTGGTTTATGTACATGATGTAGCATACATTGCAGGCTTCTTTATAATGATAAAATTAGAAACACCAAGGAAGAGTTAGGTAATATATTGTACATTCACATGAAGGAATAATTGTCTGCCATTATACATTTTTTTTTGAAGACCATTTAATGTCCTGGAACATTCACAATATAGTGATAGTGGTAAGTGAAAAACGTAATATACACCTTGTATATAATACCCGCCCAATTCAAAAACTCTATGTACATATACATATTTATTCATATATAAGAATACATATATTCAAAATCTGGATGCAAATGCACTAATATCTCTTCATTAAGTATCTATGTGTTATAGAATTAAGGATCATTTTACTGTTTTACACTTTTTAAAAATATCCAAATCTTCTACATGTACTACTGTTGCATGAGAAAAGATTTCTCTCTCTCTCTCTCTCTCTCTCTCTCTCTCTCTCACACACACACACACACACACACACACACACACTCACACACACTCAGTCAACCCTTGGGGTCACACAAATCAGCAAATTTGTTATTTTTGAAAACTGAACTTGATTTCAATTGGGTTTTAGTTTTTATTAAGATAGTACCAGTAAATTTAAAACAAAGCCCATCCATAGTTATAGATTTATCTCACAATTCTAAATTTGACAGAATCATAAAATGAAAATCATAAAGTTTTCAAAATTCTAGGAGTGAACAGTTTTTTATTTCTATTTTTGGTTGATATCACTGCGTAGGGGAATAGGTACCCATCTCTTCAGATGTATGCTGCCACACCTCATTAAATGAACAGAATTTGTTGTATTTTCCTTCCTACACATGTACTAGCATTGAATCCATTCATTTATTTAGTCATTGACTTATTCATTCATTCATCAGCTATTGAGAGCGAAGCAGGTGCTGCTCAAAGTACTAGGAACAAAGAAATGAACAAAGCAGACACAACTTTAGTCCTCATGGGTGATGAGTGCTGTGAAGATAGGGAAGTATGGTGATGGTAGACTGACAGGGGCTAGGGAGAGCAGCACAGTCTTTTGAGAGTGTGGTCAGGAAGGCCTCTGTCAGGAGGTAATATAAGAACCATGACCTAAATGAAGTGAGAGAAGAAGCCAGAATATCTGAGGGAAGTGTGTTCCAGGCAGAGGGCAATGGTCCTGAGACAAGATCAGTTTGACAAGGCCCAAGAACAGCATGAAGGCCAATGTGGCTGCAGTGGAATGAACAAGACAAAGAGGGGAAGGAGATGAGTTGGGGGAAGGAGGCAGGGGCTTGGTGAACGGGTCATTCCAAGGATTTGGGATTATCATTTTAAGAGTGATGGGAATGAACTCTGGCTACCACGTGTCTAGTAGGTATCAAGGAGTCTTAAAAGTCTGGCCTATGATTCTTGCCCTCCAGAAGCCTTCAGCCCACTCATTTGGGGGAAATATATCCAAATTACAGGAGGCTTGAGATGGAGGGGGTTCTTCTTGTTTCATGTATCTTGTTCCTAATCTTAATAAGCTACATTTAGCAGAGAAGAACCCTAAAGAGCAAAATGGCTTGCCTTTTATTCTAATTTTAGAAAATTTTCCCACCTCATACTATAGGCATTTTAATCTCAAAAACATTTTACAGTGTTTGCTATGTATCACAAATATTAAAACATTCAATACTCATGACAACCCTATGAGGCAGGTGCTGCTATTATCATCCCCAGTTTTCAGAAGGGGAAAATCATCAGATGGTTGGAGGGGTTGAGAAAGAAGCCCAAGATGGCAGAACTTAAAAGTCACAGAGATGTTATTGGAAATCCTGGCAACCTGGTTCCAAAATCCATGTTCTTAATTATTTAATTCTATCCTGCCTCCCCAAGAGGTAGATGGGAAGGGACAGGTGAATGATCTTAAAATTAAGAATAAATGAGAAAGTCTCCCAGATACCCTGATGACGAAGCAGAGTGCTGGGAGTCTGTGGGGGAACTAGGGAAACGATCCTACAAGCTCTCCTCATGGGGGAGGGCTAAGGAAACAGGCTGTGGGATACTGCATCCACATTGGGGGCCCACAAGGAGTGTGATACATAGCATTTGGGCCTTGATACTAGAGACATATCCTGTGGGACACAGAGAGACTGCAGTCCCTTAGGATAGCCTTATGTGCCCAGTATAGAAGAAACAATGTCAGTTAATAACCAGTAACCAAGGAAATCTACATGAGCTACATCATATTTGATGTTTGGGCTTAAAGGCAGGCTAGGAATTGATCCAGATAAAAGGTATAGCTGTAGAAGGAATAGTATGTGAAAATCATGGAAATGTGAGGAAAAATGGTGTCTTCGGGGTAGGATGTAAGAGGGGAAATGGTGGGAGGTAAGGCTAGAGAGTCAAGCAGGGTCAGAACACAGAAGATCTAGGTTGCCATGGTAATTAGTTTTATTTTTCCCATAGGCACCAGCAGCCAGCAAAGAATGCTAAGCATTAAGTGGAAGGGCCAGATTTGCATCTTAGAAAGATGTATCTGTTGGCATTTTGTAGGGAGAAAAGATGCAGGAGCAACAATTAGGAAATGAAAGCAATAGTCCCAGTAATCAGTGAATCAGAGATAGAGTAAAGGGGCAGATTTGAGAATTTTCTGTTCAAAGAGGTAAAACTGATAAATCTTGGTGACTGATTAGACAGATGTGAGGGGTAAAATAGAGGAATGAGTCCAAATTGTCAAACTGTGCCAGATTTCTCACTTCAATAAATGATTCAGCCTGTCACTGACACCAGCAGACGAATGGGGAGGGAGATTAGTTCAATTTTGGCTAAGTTAATTTTTAAGTACTTATTTTTTAAAAAGCAATACTTGCAGAAGGCAAACCATTCAAATGGTACAAAGACATAATGATGAAAAATTAGTCTCCTACACTCGAGAGGAACCACCATTAATAGTTTCTTGTTTATCCCAGAGTAGCGATATAGCATAATATTAAGATCACAAGCTATGGAACTGTTATAGGACAGGGAGAAGGGCAGCCCAAACCCCGCAAACCTGCCTATTCTAAATGGGTTCTGCCATCTGCCGCATCAACACAAAACATAGGAGACTTTAATGGGAAGGAACTTTAATAAAACTAGGAAACAATACAGGTAAGGCAGAGTCTAGTTTCTAAATGAAGCACCCAAAGTTACCCATCCCCTCGTGGGTAAAAGTCCATCCATATGGGATCGGCCCAGAACAAGGCCCCAAAGCCTGCTAAAAGTCTAAAGCATCTTCCAGTGGGGACCCACAGAAAAGGGTAACAAACAACCGGACAAGTCCGGAAGGAAAAGAGCAAAATCAACATCAAGATAAAAGCTGCCATTGTCACCTCTCCACCGGTCTCACCCACATCTGTGTCACCCAGTCCACGACCAAAAGACAAGCATAGTTTCTTCACGTGTCTCTAGGCTCCATGCGCCTCTTCCAGGTCTCCTGGCTCCATCCTGCTTCCTTCCTCAGTCTCTTCTGCCGCTTCTCTTCCTGCTCACCTCCACCCTCCCTTGGGTGGGGCAGGGAACCTCCCCCTTTTCTGGGGACCACCCTGTTACAGAACCACAATCTATATCTAAATCCACCATTGTAGCTGTGTGGCCTTGGGCTATTTAGCTTTTCTGCCTTACTAACATTACCTGTAAAATGGGATTTATAATAATAGCTCATACAAAAATCATACTAGAATATTGTTTAGAACCTTGTTGTTTGTGCTTAACAATATATCTTAGAAGCAATTTCATATCATGCACTTTTTCACAATTTTTAATAACTGCATAATATTGCAATGTGTGAATTTTTTATAGTTGATTTAGCCTCTACCCAATTAATGAATACTGAGGTTGTTTTTAACTTTTTGTTAATACAAATAATGCTGCCACTAATGTTTTGTATGTCTTCACACATACAACATGATTACAACTGTCAGATCAATACCTACAAGTGGAATTCTGGTTCAGAGTGTGGGGATTTTTAATTGTGATCAAGTCACCTGAAATCCAAAGAGCTTATGCTAATTTACACTTCTACCAACAATATATTAGAGCAATGCTTTTCAAACTTTCATGTGCAGACAAATCACCTGGGGATCTCATTAAAATGCAGATTCTGATTTAGTAGACCAGGGAATGGGTTGCATTTCTAACAAGCTCTAGGTTGATGCAGCTATTACTGGTCCAAGGATCATACTTGGAATAACAAGGCATTTACTAAGGCATGAGTGTGCATTTGTCCATATGCTTGCCAAAAAAATGTATATTGATGCCTGCTATTCTTATAAATGAAACTTACAGCTTAAAGTGAGAGGGGATGCTGAAATTAATCTGTTTCTTTAATTGTGAGTATTATTGATAATCTTTTCATTTACTATTATTTTCTAATTATTTTCATTGTGGTCACAGTGATTGTGGTCACATTATATAAGTTTCAGATGTACAATATTATAACTTGACATCTATCTATACTACATCATGTTCACCATCACCAAATGTCTAATTTACATCTTTTTCATTATTTTTAAAAACCAAATTTCTTTTTCTCTGGATTCCCTGTGTAAGTCCTTTCTTTCTTTCTTTTTTTCTATTATTTATTTATTTATCTGTCTATCTATCTATCTATCTATCTATCTATCTATCTATTTATTTATTTATTTATTTATTTATTTATTTGTTTATTTATACAAGCACTGGGTACAGTCAGAAGCACGGGAGGGTGAAAGAATTCACCAGAGCCAGAGCTGGGAGCAGAGTAGGCAGAAGGACCGAAGTACACTGCTGAGGGGAGCAGCAGGTGGCAGGAGAGGTCTGCGCACCATGGGCAGCTTCGCAAAACAGCGCTCAACCGCTGCACCACCAGGGAGAACCCTAAGTCCTTTATTTCTCTTCTGTAATGGTTTGTTGGTATTTTTCTTAGTGATCCTCAAACACAAGAGTTATTTATATATTAAGGGAATCATCCTTTTCACATATAAGATGCAAAACCTTCTCCCCAGGCTTTTGTCTCTGGATTTTCTTTATGAATTTTTATGGTGCTGTAAAATTTAACTTGTATAATCAAATTTACCTATTTTTCCTTTATGGTTTCGAGGTTTGCTGTCTTGCTTAGAAACACCTTCAAAGGCCTCCAAGGTAGCCTAGGGGTTAAGTCAGAGCACTATCACTGCCATGACCTGAGTTTGATTCCCTGCCAGGGAACTGATCCATGCATGGTGCAGCAGACCTCTTCTGTCTCTCCTGCTGCTTCCCTTAGCAGTGTATTTCAGTGAATCTTCCTGGTTTGCTCTCCACTCTCTGGTGAATCCTCTCACCTCTAACACCTCTGGCTTACACCCCAGTTCTTCCACATACAAAAATAAATATAAAAAAGAAAGACCTTCAATATGGTAAGATAAAATCAAATATTAAAAATCATGCAGTCATGCCCAGTGCTCCCCTCAGCAGTGTATTTCGTCAGTCTGCCTGTTCTGGTCCCCACTCTGTCTCTGGTGAATTCTCTTATCCTCCCGCGCATCTGGACTGTACCCCGGTTCTTGTATAAATAAACAAATCTTAAAGAAAAAAAAATACACTAAACTTTGTCTTTGGATCAATTTCTAGTATCAGTTATGGTCCACTGATCTGTTTAATTATGTGCTAGAACCAACTTGTTTTAATTAATGTAATTTAAAATATGTTTCAACAGGACTGGTCTCTTTTTCTCTTATTCCCCTTCTCTTTCAAACCTTTCCTGACTGATCTTACAGATTTATATTTCCATGTGTACTATAGAATTAGCTGGGGCATGTTGTATTATGATGTGCTTAGGAGAGAACTTGGTGGGGAAGTGTAACATGTAGTCAAAAATGATAATATGGCATCTAAGATATAGAAGTCTGGAAGTCATTAGTGGTACCTGAAGCCTCTCAAGAAAAGTTTTTTAGGGCCTCCCCTGGTGGCGCAGGCAGTTGAGCGCAGCACTGTGAAGCTGTCCACAGCCTTTGCAGCGCTGGTTCGATCCCAGCCAGCCAGCGGGGGGTCCCACATGGCGGCAGACCTCTCCTGTCTCGCCCGCTGCTCCCCTCAACAGTGTATTTCAGTTTGCCTGTTCTGCTCCCCACTCTGTCTCTGGTGAATCCTCCCACCCTTCCGTGCATCTGGCCTGTACCCCGGTTCTTATATAAATAAATCAAATAAATCTTTAAAAAAAAAAAAAAAGAAAGAAAAGTTCTTTAGAGCAAGCAAGAGGTTCTGAGATAGAACTCGATGTTAGTAGTTCTCAAAGTTCAGTCCTCAAACTAGCAGCACCAACACTACATGAGAATTTCTTGTTGCCTACTGGATCAGAAACTTCGGGGGGTATGGGGTAGCAAAGGCAGCAATACATTCCCGATTGTCTCTATTTTCTCATCTCTCATTTCCTCTCCGCAGTCTTGATTCTGCCACTGCCATGAACTCTTCTCTGTATGGTCCCAAGATTCCCTATTGAAAAACAAAATCAAGGAATAGCTTTCCTTCTTTTCTTTTTTTTTAAAGATTTATTTATTTTATTTATACATGAACCAGGGTACAGGCCAGATGCGGGGGAGGGTGAGAGGATTCACCAGAGACAGAGCGGGACACAGAACAGGCAGACTGACGAGATACACTGCTGAGGGGAACAGCAGGCGAGGCAGGAGAGGTCTGCTTCACTATGTGGGATTCTTGCCAGCCGTCAGGGATCGAACCTGTGATGCAGAGGCAGCGGACAGCTTCACAGTGCTGTGCTCAACTGCCTGCACCACCAGGGGAGACCTTCTTATTTTCTAATGGGCACTTGATTCAATAGCAGCGGGATTCACCAGGGGATTCTAATGCACACTCAGGTTTGAGGCCATTCAGTGCATACCAGTGGTTAAGAGACAAAAAAAAGGAAAAAAAAAATGGAAATAAGTAGTAGAAAGAAAACCAGGATAAATGATTTATCATTGAAGGAAAGATATTTCCAAAAATAAATGCTCAGCAAACAATGCGCCACCAGGGGAGGCCCTAAAAAACTTTTCTTGAGAGGCTTCAGGTACCACTAATGACTTCCAGACTTCTATATCTTTTGCATGTATCTGATCTTAAAGAAATGTTTTAGTTTTTCACCATTGATTGTGATGTTAGATTTGGGTTTGTGATATATGACCTTTATTATGTTGAGGTATATCCCTTTTATCCCCATTTTACTAAAATGTATTTTTTATCATAAATTGATGCTAAATCATGTCAAATACCTTCTTTGCATCTACTGATATGATTCTATAATTTTCATCTTACCTTTTGTTGATATGAATTTACATTGATTGACTTGCCTACGTGGAACCATCTTTGCATCCCAGGGATAAATCCCACATGGTCATGATGTATGACACTCTTAACGTATTGCTTAATTCAGTTTGCTAAGATTTTCTTGATTATTTTAGCATCTGTGTTCCTTAGGGATATTGGCCTGTAGTTTTCTTTCTTTCTTTCTTTCTTTTTTTGTGATGTCTTTGTCTGCTTTTGGTATCAGAGTAATGTCGGCCTCATAAAATCAGTTTGGGAACATTCTCTCTTCCTATTTTTTAAAAATTTTTGAGGAGGACAGATATTAGTTCATCAATAAAGTTATGGCAGAATTTGCTAGTGAAAGTGTCTAGTCCTGAGCTTTTGTTTTTGGGAAGAATTTTGATTACTGTTTCAATTTCCTTGCTTGTAATTGATCTGTTGAGGTTTTCTTTTCTAAATTTTTAATATTGTATTTTACATAATTCTTAAATCATTTTTCATCTTTGCACAATGCATGCATTTTCATTATGGTTATATTCCCCATACAACTGCACCCACCACTTATTTTGACTCTAGTCCTTCCTCACCCCACCTCTCCCTCATGCCACCCCCATAGTGTGTCTCTGGTTTATAGTTGTTTGTTGATTTTGATTTTTACTTTGTATTGATTAGTCTTTCCCTGGTCTCTTATTTAAGTTTTCTAAATTCCTGCTGTGAGTGGGACCATCCGGTATTTTACTTTTTCTTTCTGACTTATTTCGCTGAGCATGATCCCTTCTAGTTCCATCCATGTTGCTGCAAACTGCATGTGTTTATTTTTTTTTGATTGCTGAGTAATATTCCTTTGTGTATATGTACCACATCTTCTTGATCCAGTCATCTATTTTTGGGCATTTGGGTTATTTCCATAACTTAGCTATTGTAAACAGTGCTGTAATGAACATAGGTGTGCAGGTGCCCTTTAGAATTAATGTTTCTGTGTCCTTTGGGTAAATACCTAGAAGTGGAATTGCTGGATCATATGGAAGCTCTATGTTTAGTAGGTCAAGAGATCTCCACACAGCTCTCCATAGTGGTTGGACCAGTTTGCACTCCCACCAGCAGTGCAGGAGAGTTCCTTTTTCTCCACACCCTCACCAACATTTGTTGTTGCTAGTTTTTTAATATGTGCCATTCTCACTGGTGTGAGATGGTATCTCATGGTAGTTTTGATTTGCATTTCCCTGATTACAAGTGATGTTGAACATTTTTTCATATGCCTGTTGGCCATTTGTATTTCCTCTTTGGAGAAGTTTATTTTTAGCTCTTCTGCCCATTTTTTGACTGGATTATTTTCTTTGTTTTTGTTGAGTCTCATCAGCTCTTTGTAGATTTTTGTGATCAGTACTTTATCATGAGTGTTGTGTGCAAAAATTTTCTCCCAGTCGGTGGGATTTCTCTTTGCTTTGGTTATTATCTCTTTTGCTGTACAGAAGCTCTTTAATTTGATGGGTGATGTGTCTGTAAAGATGTCTTTGAGGTGCATGTCATGTAGTGTTTCTCCTATATTTTCTTCTATGTATTTTATGATTTCAGGTGTTACGTCTAGTTCTTTAACCATTTTGAGTTGTTTTTTGTGCATGGTAGTAGTCAAGCTTCCTTCTTTTGCATGTAGTGACCCAGTTTTCCCAGCACCATTTATTAAACAAACTTTCTTTGCTCCAATGCGTAGTCTTTGCTCCTTTGTCAAAGATTAGTTGACCGTAAATCTGTGGGTTTACTTCTGGATTTTCTATTTGGTTCCATTGGTCAGTATGTCTGTTCTTATTCCAATGCCATGCAGTTTGGATGATTATGGCTTTGTAGTATAGTCTGAAGTCTGGGAGTGTGATGCCTCCATTCCCTTCTTTTTTTTTTTTTTTTTTTTCAGGAGAGCTTTTGCTATTCGGGGTTTTTGGTGCTTCCATATGAATTTCATCAATAATTGTTCTATGTCTTTGAAGAATGTCATTGAAATTTTTATTGGAATAGCATTGAATCTGTATATTGCTTTTGGTAGAATGGCCATTTTAATAATGTTAATTTTTCCAATCCATGAGCAGGGGATGTCTTTCCATTTTTTAGTGCCTTCTTCTATTTCTTTTAACAGTGTTTTATAGTTTTCTTTGTATAGGTCCTTTATCTCTTTTATTAGGATTATTCCCAAGTATTTGATTTTTTTTTTCAATAATAAGGGGATTTTTAAAATTTATTTTTCTTCAGATTTATTGTTTGTGTTATAGGAAGGTACTGATTTTGCATGTTGATTTTGTATCCTACCACTTTACTAACTGATTGATTAGTTGAATTAGTTTTTCTGTGGAGTTTTTGGGGTTCTCTATGTATATTATCATATCATCTGCAAATAGTGATAGTTTAACTTCTTCCTTCCCTATTTGGATTCCTTGTTTGTCTTTCTCTTGTCTTATTGGTCTGGCTAGGACTTCCAGTATTATATTGAAAAGTAGTGGTGAGAGTGGTCATCCTTGTCTTGTTCCAGGTATTAATGGAAATGCTTTTCAGCTTTTTGCCATTGAGAATGATACTGGCTACAGGCTTGTCATATATGGCCTTTATGATGTTGAGGTATGTTCCTTTTATCCCGAGAATTTCAAGGGCTTTATCATAAATGGGTGTTGTACTTTGTCGAAAGCTATCTCAGCATCTA
>NW_023601543.1:55766566-55837067 GCF_014898055.3 Talpa occidentalis | reverse complement strand
GAGGAAAACAGAGAGAGGAGAGAAAGAAAGATCATAAAAGAAAAAAAAATTCTTACCTTATACAAAATGCACACTCCAAAACTAGTTTTTAATTTTTGTTCAAAATGTTCCATTGTGTTATAAGGGGCACAGATATTTTAAGAAATCTATTCCTGAAGTGAAAAGGGACAATCTCAGGTAAGTAACTTTCATTGTGTGTAAATTTAAATCAAACAAATTTTATGAGTGAGAGGACAAGAGGGGCAGGTGATATTCAGCTCTTTCCCCTAGAGAGAAACCTACCCTGTATAAGTTCTCAAAGACTATTCAAAGGCATACATTAACTTTATACTTAACAAAAATTGAAGGCTATTCTGCACCCTCATCATAGGATAAAAAGGAAGAATGTATCTTTGCATTACGAGCTAGAGACATAATCATTTTTAGCTGAACAAGGATGCCAGAACTAATGCTTTCCCTTTGATTAGCTGGAAAGCAATCAATGCACTCTTGCTAGATTGGGGCTTTCACTCAAAATAGAAACTCGCCTGAAGTCCAGAAAGCTGACAATTCATAGACAAATCCCCATAAGGGATTTGACACTTAGCACTCAGATCCAGTTTGGCATACTCATCCAGACCCAAGTTTAAAACTGTGGCTTGAAGAAGTTAAGTAATAAGGACTAGTGAGGCATAATGAATGTCTTTGGGATTCACATGTCTGTAAAACCTTAAGTGTTTGTGGTGTGCTTCACTTAGTTATTTGAATGAAATACTGGATTTCTTAAGACATTTTTTAAAAAGATTTATTTATTTATACAAGAACTGGGGTACAGGTCAGAGGCACGGGAGGGTGAGAGAATTCACCAGAGACAGAACAGGGAGCAGAACAGGCAGACTGACTGAAACACACTGCTGAGAGGAGCAGCTGGCAAGGCAAGAGTGGTCTGCCGCGCCATGTGGGTTTCTCCCTGGACTGCTGGGAATTGAACCAGTGCTGCAGAGGCTGCGGACAGCTTCACAGTGCTGCACTCAACCTGCTGCACCACCAGGGAGGCCCTCTTAAGACATTTTTTAGAGCAGTTCTAAGTTCAAAGAAAAATTGAGAGAAAGGTACAGAAATTTCCCATATAACCCCTGCCCCACACATACATATCCTATCCTATTATCAATATCTCCCCAAAGAGTGGTACATTTGTTTAATTGATGAACCTACACTGACATCAGAATCACCCCAAATCCATAGTCAGGATTCACTCTTGGTGTCGTACATTCCATTGGTTTGGACAAATATATAATGACCTGGATCCACCATTACAATATCATACAGAAGAGCTTCACTGGTCTAAAAATTCTCTGTCTTCTACATATTCATCCAATCTTCCTCCTCCCTAACTTCTGAAACCACTGACCCTTTCACTGTTTTCAGAAAATGCCTTTTCCAGAATGTTATATAGTTGGAATCACACATCATTATTGTTTTTAAATTAGCTTCTTTTACTTAGCAATATGTATTTAAATTTCCTCCAAGTCTTTTAATTGCTTGGTAGGACATTTCTATTTAGTGCTGAATAATATTCCATTGTCTAGATGTACCACAGTATATTTGTCCATTCAATTATGAAGGACATCTTGGTTGTTCCCCTGTCTTGGCAATTACAAATAAAGCTGATATATAGATATATCCCATGTGCATGTTTTTGTGTGGACGTAAGTTTTCGACTCCTTTGGGAAAATACTAGGGAGTATGATTGCTGAATCATATGGTAAAAGTATACAATAACTCTTAACTTTATGTCATCTTTAGTTCTTGGAAATTGTGACTTTAAGTGAAATGACATGTAACAAATCTAGGTGCTTGAATACTATCACTTCACTCAATATTGACCAAGTTTTGTTTTCTCTCATCAATGATGCAATGAAACAACATTGAATGAAATGCCATCATTTAAGGACCTGCTGTACTTAAGTTTTGTAAGAAACTGCCAAACCGTCTTCCAAAGTGGTTGTAAAATTTTGCGTTCTCATCAGCAATGATTGAGAGTTCCTGTTGCTCGTTATCCTCATCAATTCTTGATGTTGTCAGTGTTATGGATTTTGATCATCCTACTATGTCTACAGTGGTATCTCATTGTTGTTTTAATTACATTTCCCATATGTCCCATGCCATATAATATGAAGCAGTTTTTCATATATTATTTGCCATCTGTAGAGCTTCTCTGTTGAGTCCTATGTTCAGGACTTTGGTCAATTATAAAATAGGTTTTTCTATTGCTATATGTAAGAGTTCTTTGTATATTTTGCACAATAGTCCTTTATCGGTGTATATTTTGAAAATATTTTTACCCAGGCTGTGGCTTGTCTCCTCATTCTCTTGATGTTATCTTTCACAAAGAAGAAGTTTTTAATTTTAATTAAATCCAGCTTATTAATTATTTCTTTCATGCATTGTGCCTTGGTATTATATAAAAAGTCACTGCAATACCTAAGGTCTTCTAAGTTTTTTTCTATGTTATCTTGTAAGAGTTTTACACTTTATTTTTTAGGTCTATGATCCATTTTAAGTTAATTTTGTCTAGACTCTAGATTCACTTTTCTGTAAGGCATCTGATTTTTAATAAAGACATTTACTTAATTTAGACATTTATTTGATTTTTTGATTTATTAAGGATATGGGGATATAAGGCTTATAATCTTTGCCTGAGAGATTAATTTTAGCCTTATGTGAAAATGGAGTAAAGTATCTTTCCCCTATTTCTCCCACTGAGTACAAGGAAAAACCTTGGCCATTATATGCAAAAATAAAAAAAGTCAGAAGACAAATCTGGTTTCCTCTGATACCTCTCATAGAAGAAAATATTTGCAAAACACATGTTTGACAAAGGATTGATATCTAGAAAAGTCTCAAAGAAAAATTAAAACCCAAGAGTAAAAAAAAAAAATCCAGTTAGAAGTGTCTTGATATAATGAAAACAACTTCTATTACATTAGGAAGGGAAACTGGCTAGGGACCTTGAGTTCCAAAGAACAACACTGTGAACAGTGGTGAGTTCCCTGGGTGTTCTTTATGTCTTACATAGCCCAGGTTTGGATCTGAAAGGCAGCAACCTGTAAATCATAATAGGCATAGACAAAGTAGTTCCCAATCAATGTCTGATCTCCCTCCAGAGAACCAGGAATGGAGTGATCTAGCATTACAGAGAAGTTTTAGATAATCACTGCTTTACTCCAGCAAAACACCACAGAAAAACTATGGCCCCATCTCCACAAGCAGAAGTCTAGGTTTCCTAGTTAGCCTGTGTTAGCATGAGTAAAGGTAGGGCCACAGTTAATGGAGACCATTTGGAGAGCATGGGATTGTGCCCTACCTGGTGATAAGGAGCCACTCTCTCTCCCTATTGAGATGGTGTCAGAGGAGGCACATAGGGAGAAGAAGTAAGGAGGTATTTTAACCACCACAGCATGGGAATTGTCAGTGCAGACTTAGCAAGAACACAGAACCTGCCTTTTTGGGTATCAACAAATGCAAAGTAGGGAACCTGGACTTCTACCTTCATATAGCAGTAATGAGGGAGCAAACTTCTTCCCCTACCAGAGTGGTTTCAGAGAAATCCAGCTAAAACAGAAAGTTTAAATACAATCCTGAGTCATAATATGAAACTCAAAATGCCAAGATTTTAATAGATATTAACTTGTGCTAAGAAATAGGGTGATCTCTGAAAGAAAAACAATAATCAATAGATGTCAACATTAAGATGACAGAAATACTAGACTCATATGAAAAGGCATCCATCTTAAAAAAATTCTTTTTTAAATATTTATTTTATTTATTTATGCATACAAGAACTGGGGTGTAGGCCAGAGGTATGGGGGGATGAGAGGATTCACCAGAGATGGAGTAGGGAGCAGAACAGGCAGATTGACTGAAATACACTGCAGGTGAGACAGGAGAGGTCCGCTGTGCCATATGGGTTAGCTCCCTGGCCAGGGATTGAACTTGTGCTGCAGTGGCTGCCAATAGCTTCATGGTGCTGAGATTTAATCCCTTATGTCACCAGGGAGGCCCTTAAAAAGGCTTCAATTAGCAATTACAGACATGCACAAAATGAGTACAAAAATAGGAAATCTCAACAAAGAAATAGCAAATCTTGGCATAGAAATAGAATATATAAAGATTAAAAAAATGAAAAAAATTAGAACTTAGGAATATAATATAAAAAGCAAAACAAAACTAAGTGAATGGTCTTAACAACAGAAAAAGGGAGAAAAAGAATGAATCAGTAAGTTTGAAGACAGAACAACATAAATGATGCAACATGAATAACACAAAGTAAATAGAATGAAAAATAAACTGAACCTCAGGTACCGTGGGACTATAATGAAAAATCTAATACAAATGACATTTGCTTTGAAAGGAGAGAAAAAAAGATGGTAAGGCTAAAAAGAAGTATTTGAACAAATAATGACTGAAAACTCCCAAATTTGGCAAAAGATATACACTTGTATATTCGAGAAGCTAAGCAAACTCAATCAGGATAAACCCAAAGAAAAATATACCAAGATGCATCTTACATAAATGCCCAAAAGATAAATCAAAAATAGTTCAAAAGAAAGATAGAGGAGAAAAAGAAGAGAGGGGAATGATACTTTGCCCATATAGGAAAAATACTTGGAAAGGTATTTGATTTCTTATCAGAAATCATATTACCAGAATGAAATGGTGCAGTATTTTTCACATGCTGGAAGAAAAGTACTGTCAACTCAGAATCCTCTATTTGAGAAAATATCCTTCAGTAATGATGGGGAAAATCAAAACATTGTCAGATGAAGGAAAATTAAGAGAATTCACTTCTGGAAGACCTATTCTAAAATAATGGTTAAAGGAAATTCCCTAAAAGGAAAGGAAATGACAAAAAGAGGCATCCTAGAAAATGAGGAAGGAAGAAACAACATGGCAAAAAAATATATGTATGTGGATGAAAACAATAGACTTCCTTCTCTTGATTGATTATAACATGTGATTATTATATGACAGTCAAACGGTCAGTGCGGTTGCTAAGTGTAGTAAATATTGACGACAATGAAATTAAATAAATGAGAGAGGATAAAGGGCTATAGAGGGAGATATGTTTTTTAAACCTAAACTGGTAAAATGACAGCATCAATAAGTTGAGATAGATTATGCATACACAATGTAAAACCTACAGCAAATACTAAAAAGTCTATATGAAGATATAGATCCTCAAAAATTACAAATACAACAGAATTGCAATAAATATTTCAGTAATCCAGAGTAAAGCAGGAAAACAAAACAGAAATGAAATCAAGAGCAATGAGAAAAAAACAGACCTAAGCACTAATATATCAATAATTATAATAAATATAAAAGCTCCAAATACACTAATTAAAAGACAGAGCTAGACAGTGCAAAAAACACATGACCCATACCCCACTGCTCACCACAAAGGGCCTCACCCTTCACCACCAGGCCCCAGTCACCTTTGGGAAGTGTGCCCCACCCAGTGCGCAACCACCAGCACTTTGGGAGCAGAAGCATCCCCTAATCTGGGCCATGCAGGGCCTCACCTTTCACCAGGAATCTTCAGCAATTCTACAGTGGGCACCCCTGGCTCCAGGCTAAGCCACTAGCATTTCAGGAGCAGACACACACCCCATTCCAGGATGTGCAGAGCCTTCTCTTCACGACCAACCCCAAGCAATCTTCAAGAAGAGTACACCACTCAGCAATCAGCCACCAACACCTCAGGAGCATGTGCAAGCCCCATTCCAGGCTGTTCAGGGCCTTCCCTTCATTACCAGCCCCAAGCCATCATCAGGAAGTGCACCCCACTCAGCACTGAGACACTGGAACTTTGGGAGCACATGCATGACCCAGTTAGGGACATTGCAGGGCCTCACCTTTCACTTCTGGTCCCCAGCCACATTTTGAAACTGCAGGCATCCCAGTGCTTAGTTATCAGTATCTGAAGAGCAGACAGATACTCCAGTCTGGGCTAAGCAAGGCCTTGCCCTTCGCCAACAGGCCACAGCCCCTTTAGGGAATTGCAACCATACCAGCTCTCAGCCATGAGGGCCTTGTGAATATGCACACCCCAGTCTTGGCCATGCAGGAAATAACCCTTCACTGCTGTGCCGAGCCACCCTTAAAAGGTGTAACCATCCCAGTCCACAGACACCAGGACCCTGGGAACAGAAACACACCCTAGTCCAGGCCATGCAGGGATTCACCCTTCATCAAGGAACTTCAGCTGCTTCTGTCCTGGTTACTGGAAGCAGACTGAAGCCATTACTCCCAGGTGGGGTAAGGTCCCAGCAATTCAGCCTTTCAACCCAGTACCATTCCAATTCTCCTAGACACTGGAACCAGACTCAGAAGTGCAACATCACTTGTAATCAGGGAAATGCAAATCAAAACTACAAAGAGATACCATCTTACACCAGTGAGAATGGCACATATTAAAAAAAACTAGCAACAACAAATGTTGGCAAGGTTGTGGAGAAAACGGAACTCTCCTGAATTGCTGGTGGGAGTGCAAACTGGTCCAACCACTATGAAGAGCTGTGTGATTTCTTGACCTACTAAAGGTAAAGCTTCCATATGATCCAGCAAGTCCACTCCTGGGTATTTACCCAAAGGACACAGAAAAATTAATTCCAAAGGGCACCTGCACACCTTTGTTCATAGCAGCACTATTTACAATAGCTAAGCTATGGAAACAACCCAAATGCCCAAAAATACATGACTGGATCAAGAAGATGTGGTACATATACACAATGGAATATTACTCAGCAATCAAAAAAGATAGACACATGCAGTTTGCAGCAACATGGATGGAGCTAAAAGGGATCATGCTTAGCGAAAAAAGTCAGAAAGAAAAACAAAAATACCAGATGGTCTCACTCATAGCAGGAATCAAGAAAACCTAAATAAGAGACCAGGAAAAAGACTAATGAATACAAAGTAAAAATCAAAATCAACAAGTAACTATAAACCAGAGACACACTATGGCGGGGGCAGGGAGAGGAAGGATTAGGGTCAAAATAAGGGGGAGGTGCAATTGTATGGGGAATATAACCAAAATGAAAATGCACACAATGTGCAAAAATGAAAAATGATGTAAGAATTATATAAAATAAAATATTTTAAAATAGAAGTGCTTCAGTAGAGGCCCAGCAGCACCCCAGATAACACAAGGCTCCAAAATCTGTGCCCACCATCAAGCAAATGCCCATTCAGAGGCAAGGACTCACACACAACTAAACCCCAACTACAGGTGAGCAAATCCAAAGCAAAAATTAGGGAGAAAGAAAAATATAAATGGTCAAGCCAGTTCTCAGGGGAACAACGAGAGGGAGGGAGAAGAAGAGGGAGAGGGAGAGGGAGACCCAGTAAAAAACACAAAGAATTCAAAATGGCCATAATTAAGGTAATTGAAACTTTAAAGAAGAAAATAGGGCCTCCCTGGTGGCGCAGCGGTTGAGTGCTGGGCTGCGAAGCTGCCCACAGCCTCTGCAGTGCCGGTTAGATCCCCCGCCGCTGGTGAGGGTCCCACAGGGCACACAGACCTCTCCTGCCGCCTGCTGCTCCCCTCAGCAGTGTGTTTCGTCAGTCTGCCTGTTCTGTTCCCTGCTCTGTCTCTGGTGAATTCTTTCATCCTCCCGTGCTTCTGACTGTACCCAGTGCTTGTATTAATAAATAAATAAATCTTAAAAAAAGAAAATTATAAAATTAAAAAAAAAGAAGTAACGGAAGAAAACTTCCTGAACTTGAAGAAAGAAATAAACATAGAAATAAATACAAGAGCAAGAAGATCACCAAGCTACCAACATAAAAGGAAAATTACAGCAAGACACATATAGCAAAACTTCTAAGAGTCCAACACAAAAGAAAAATTAATGAAGATGATCAGGGGGAAGAGTCAGATAGCCTGTAAGAGAACACTGGTTAAGCTAATATCAGAATTCTCTGAAGAAACATTATGAGTAAGAAAGAATGGAATGGCATATTTGAAATATTCAAGAAAAAAAAATGCCAGCCAAGAATGCACTATCCTGCAAAGATCTCCTTTCTGTATGAGAGAGAAACAAGAACCTTCTCAGACAAAGAAAATCTTAGGCAGTTTACATCTAAAAAAAAAAAAAAAACTCCAGGAAATATTCAAGGAAGATTTAGGATTTATACCAAAGAGAGGAGTGGAGACAAAGACAAAGAACAGATGAAGGAATTAAATAGAACCATAAAGCTAGGAACAAAATGTCAATAAAATACCTTTGCATATCAATAACTACTCAAAGCATTAATTAAAGTCACCAATAGAAAGACACAGGGTATCTAGTTGTATTAGGAAACAGAATCCAACCTTTTTCTGCCACCTAAATACCAAAGATAAACATAGACTGAAGTAAAGGGGTGGAAAACAATCCTGTAAGCAAAAGGCAGGAGGAAGGGAGGAACAGCCATACTTACAGCATACGAAATAGACTTCTAGCTTTTATTTTTTGTTTGTTTTTTTTTTTTAAAGATTTATTTATTTATTTATACAAGCACTGGGTACAGTCAGAAGCGCGGGAGGGTGAAAGAATTCACCAGAGCCAGAGCAGGGAGCAGAGCAGGCAGAAGGACCGAAGTACACTGCTGAGGGGAGCAGCGGGCGGCAGGAGAGGTCTGCGTGCCATGCGGGACCCTCCTCTGGTGGCCGGGGAGTAGCCGGGGATCGAACTGGTGCTGCAGAGGCTGCGGGCAGCTTTGCAACCCAGCGCTTAACCGCTGTGCCACCTGGGAGGCCCTAGCTTTTATTTTTTTAATGTAACAAGGAAGAATCGGAGTGTAGGCTGGAGGTAGAGGGGTAAAAGAAATCGCCAGAGACAGAGTGGAGAACAGAAAAGTCATATATATACATACACAATGGGATACTACTCAGAAATCCAAAAAGATAAACTCATGCCACTTGCTGCAACTTGGTTAGCACTGAAAGGGATTATCCTAAATGAAGTGAACACAAGGAGAAAGATAGATACCAGATGTTTTAATTATATGAGGAATATAGAGAAGCCAAACAAAGGATCAGATGAAGACAAACTTTAAAACTGACCCTTGAAAGCTAGTCCTAGATCTGAGGCATCCAGGATTGGAGGGGAAGAGGGAGAGAAGAGAATGGGAAAGTGAGAGGGGAGGAAGGAGAGCACATTGGACTAGGGAGGAGGAATATGTGTGCTTTGTTGGTGGGAAAACTATGTAAACTATTGGTATGTCATTAATTAAAAAATAAATACAATAATTTACTGTCAAAAAAAACCCCAAACAACAAATGACCCGACTATAGTTTGTCAACAGAAACTAAATTCAAATAAAAGAATGCAAACAGGTTGAAAGTAAAAGGATGGATAAATAAATCATATAAATTCTAATCAAAATAAAGAATATTTATAATAATAGCAGATAAAGTAGGGTTCAGAGCAAAAAAGTAGTGGAAAAAGAGGGGAACACTTCACAATGATAAAAGAGACAATAAAAAAGATGACAGATGAGTCATATGTATTTGTCAAACAGCAGAAGTACAAAATATGCAAGCAAAACTGACAGATCTAGAAGGAGAAATAGACCATTTCAGTGCTATACTTGCAGACTTCAACACTTCTCTTTCAACTACTAACAGAACAATTAGATAGAAAATAAGCTAGGATATAGAAGAATCCAACACTACCAGCAGCCAAGATCTAATCTACATTTATAGAATACCTCACATAACAACAGTAGAATGCACATTATTTTTAAGTGCTCATGGAATATATGCCAATTTAGACTAACCACTAGACTATAAAAGAAACCTGAACAGAGTTAAAATAATTTAAATCACACACACTATATTATCTGACCACATTGTAATCAAACTAGAAATAATTAACAAAAAGAAAAAGGAAACCGAACAACATACTTCCAAGTAACATAGGGATCACAGAGTAGTAACTCTCCAGAACAATCACAAAGTAAGTCAACTGAATGAAAATGATAAAAGAACATAAAAGTTTGTGGGACAACTGCAGTAGTGCTAAGAAGAAAATTTGTAGCACTAAATACTTATATTTGAAATAGGTTCAACTCAATAATCGAAGCTCCCACATCAAGAATTTAGAAAAATGGAACACATTTTAAAAACCCAAATAAGCAAAACTTGAGGAAATCATAAAGATAAGAGCAAAACTCAGCGAAATGAAAACAAAAAATTAGAGAAAAGCCTGGGGAAGGGAATGATTCTTTAAAAGGTCAATAAAATTGACAAACCTCTAGCAAGATTGACAACAAAAAGTAGAGAAGATACAAATTGCCAACAACAAAAATGAAAGTAGTATCACTATAAACTTTGCAGACATTATAAGGATAATAAAGGAATAATATATGCAACTTTATAAACATTAATTTGACAATTTAGATTAAATGAACCAATTTTTTGAAAACTACAAACTAACACAGTTCACCAACATAAAATAGATCATTTGAACAGTCCTATAATTATTAAGGAAATTTAATATGTAAATTAAAAATTCTCATAAAAAATTCCCTTGCCCCAGATAGTTGTACTAGAGAATGCTGCAGAAGGCTCAAAGAAGAATTAGCACAAATTTTACATAATAACTTCCAGAAAATTGAGGGGGAGGAATATATCCCAATTCGTTCATGATGCAAGTAGTATCATCTATGAAGCTAGAACTTCTCAAGCCAGAGACAGCATAAAAAATAACACTGTAGGGCTTTCCCTTTGGTGCAGCGGATTAAGCGCAGCACTGTGAAGCTGTCCGCATTCTCTGCAGTGTGGGTTCAATCCCGCTGGCCAACGAGAATCCCACGTGGCGAGGCAGACCTCTCCTGTCGTGCCTGTTGATCCCCTCAACAGTGTATTTTGGTGATCTGCCTATTCTGCTCCCCACTCTGTCTCCAGTGAATCCTCTCACCCTCCCGTGCTTCTGGCCTGTACCCCAGCTCTTGTATAAAAATAAATAAATCTTTCGCCTATATTTCCTTCTATATATATTGATGGTTTCAGATCTTACATCTAGTTCTTTAGTTCATTTTGAGTTGTTTTTTGTGCATGGTGTGAGGTAGTAGTCAAGCTTCATTATTTTGCATGTAGTAACCCAGTTTTTGCAGCACCATTTATTGAACAAACCTTCTTTTCTCCATTGCATATTCTTTGTTCCTTTGTCAAAGGATAGTTGACCATAAATCTGTGGGTTTATTTCTGGGTTTTCTATTTGGTTCCATGAATCCGTGTGTCTGTTCTTGTTCCAATACCATGCAGTTTTGATTATTATGGCTCTTTATAGTACAGTTTGAAGTCTGGGAGCGTGATGCCTCCATTCCCTTCTTCTTTTTTTTTTTTTTTTTTTTTTTCACTACATGACATACACCTCAGTAACATCTTAAAGACTCATTACCCAAAGCAGTGATAGCGAAGGCAAAGATAAACAGCTGGGACTACATCAAGTTAAAGAGTTTCTGTATAGCAAAAGAGACAGTAACCAAAACAAACAGACACCACACCGACTGGGGGAAAATTTTTGCACACAACACTAATGATAAATGACTGAACACAAAAATCTACAAAGAGCTGAAGAGTCTCAACAAAAATAAATAACCCAGTCTAAAAATGGGCAGAAGAGCTAAAAAGGAACTTCTCCAAAGAGGAAATGCAAATGGGCAACAGGCATATGAAAAAATGTTCAGCATCACTTGTAATCAGGAAATGCAAATCAAAACTACAATTAGATACCATCTTATACCAGTGAGAATGGCACATATTAAAAAATCTAGCAACAACAAATTTTGGTGAGGATGTGGAGAAAAAGGAACTCTCCTGCACTGCTGGTGAGAGTGCAAACTGGTCTAACCACTTGGAAAGCTGTGTGGAGATTCCTTAACTTGCTAAAGATGGAGCTTCCACATGATCCAGCAATTCTACTCAAAGGTATTTACCCAAAGGACACACAGAATTATTCATTCCAAAGGGCACCTGCACTCCTATGTTTATAGCAGCACTATTTGCAATAGCTAAGCTATGGAAACAACCCAAATACCCAAAAATAGATGACTGGATCAAGAAGATGTGGTACATATACACAATGGAATATTACTCAGCAATCAAAAAAATAAACTCATGCAATTTGCAGCAACATGGATGGAGCTGGAAGGGATCATGCTCAGCGAAATAAGCCAGAAAGAAAAAGAAAATACCGGATGGTCTCATTCATAGCAGGAATTTAGAAATCCTAAATAAGGGACCAGGTAAAAGACTAATTATAATAAAATAAAAATCAAAATTAACAAGCAACTATAAACCACAGACACACTATAGGGGGAGTAGGAGGGATTACAGTCAAAATAAGGGGCATGGGAATTGTATGGGGGCGATAACCAAAATGAAAATGCATATATTGCGCAAAAATGAAAAATGATGTAAAAAATATAAAATAAAATTAAAAAATAACAAAAAATTAAAGGCACAAATGCTTGAAAAAATCTTTAAAAAATAACTGTCGACCTCATGAATAATGACACAATTCTTAAGAAAATATTAGAAAATTGAATTCATTGAAATAAATAGAAATGTATAAAATAATTATATTATGTGGCCACATGAAGTTTGATCCTGTTATGCAAAACTGTTGCAACTTTCAAAATTAATCAATGTGATATACCATATCAACAGGTTAAAGGAGAAAAGTCACATGACCATATATTGGTGCAGAGAAAGCATTTGACAAAATGCAACATATCTATAACAACTCTCAGAAGACATGGAATGAAGGGGAACTTCAGCAACTAGGTAATACATAGCTTCTACCGCTAACATAATACTCAATAGTGAAAGATTGAGTGTTTCCCCCCTAAGATCAGAAACAAGAGAAGTATGTCCAGTCTCCCCACTCTTATTCAATATAGCCCCGGGATTTATGCAATAAAAGGCACTCAGATTAGAAAAGAAGGAATTAATCTGTTCCAATTTGCAGATGACATACATAACACACAAACAAAATAAATACCTCGAAGTCACAGCAAGTTTTAGGCATAAGAAGATCAACATTCAGAATGCAATCACATTTCTACATACTAAGAACGAATACATGGAAATGCATTCTCTAAAGTACTACTTATAATTGCTGCAAAGGAAATGGAATACTTAGGTATACATCTAACTGAACATGTATAAAATGCATATGCTGAAAGCTACAACAGTGCTGATTAAAGATAAATAAATGAAGAGACATGCTGAGTTCATGGATTGGAAGACTCAACAGAGTAAAGATGCCAATTCTCCCCAAATGTATATACTGAATTAATGTAATTCCTAACTGAATCTCATCAAGATATTTTGTAGGTATGGGCAATTATTCTAGAAAGGCAAGAGGAACTAGGAATAAAACAGAGAACCCTGAAACAGACCCAGGCATATATGTGCAACTTATTTCTGACAAAGTCACAAAAGTTAGTCAATGAAAGGAAGACAGTCTTTTCAACAAACAGTGCTGTAACGATTGAACAATTGTAGGCCTGAAAATGAACTTCAATATAGGTCTCATACTTACACACACATACACACATTCTCAAAATAGATCATGGATTTAATGTAAACATAAAACTATGAATGTTTTCTTTGGAATCTAGAATTATGAAACTAGTTCTTAAGCTTGAAACCAGAAGCATGATCCATTAAAGAAAACGGATAAAATGGATTGCTAAATGGATTTAGACTATATCATTCTTTAACGATTGTTATCATACACTATTATGCTCTGGGTGCTGGGGCTTTGAAGATGATTAAGAGTTTTATTGGTAATGGGAGCATTGGAGAGAAGACCCCGGAGTATCTGGAACAGCACCCCCACCCCCACCACCACCGGCCTGGCTGTCATCACACCTGCAGCAGCTGACCCCATCACCATCACTGCAACCATGAGAAGCAATGCCAAAACGCAGCAGCCACCTGCTGTCCCCTCTCTGCAGTGACTCTGGCTCTCAGCACTGCAAACACCAAGCCCAGCACCACTGGCAGCAGCAGCACAGGGAGCAGTGACCTGGGCAGCCTCACATACCAGCAGGTACAAGATCATCACAATGAAGGTTTTGGGTTCAGAGTAAGAAACAGATACGGTTTCATCCATAGTAATGTCACCAAGGAAGATGATTTGTACACAAACTGCTAGAAAGAATAACCTCAGAACAACCTGCATAATGTAGGAAATAGAGAGACTGTGTGGAGTTTGATGTTGCTAATGGAGAAAAGGCAGAAAATGTCACAGGTCCTGGTGGAGTTCTGGTGCAAGGCAGCTAATGTGCAGAAAACCGTAGCCATTACAGACACTATTTATTTAATTTTTTGAAGATTTTATTTATTTATTTTTGCGTAGAAGAACTGGGGCAGGCCAGAGGTGTGGGGGGTGAGAGGATTCACCAGAGCAGAGTGGGGAGCAGAACAGTCAGACCTACTGAAATACACTGCTAAGGGGAGCAGCAGGTAAGACAGGAGGGGTCTGCTGTGCCATGAGAGTTAGTTCCCTGCCAGAGATTGAACTCAGGCCATCACAGTATTAGCACTGAGACTTAACCCCTATGACACCAGGGAGGCCCCCGCAGACATTATTTATATTCCAGGGATTGTCTGCACAATCACCCATCAAATAACTAGTAGTGAGAGTGGGGACAGGATGAGGATACGGGAGTGCTTCAGCACTGGCCCTTCCACAAGTGGTGGTTTCTGCCCTATTACATGTGGACACCCTAAAACACATTCGCCACTGTATTCCAGCCCTCCCCTGCAGAAGTGATGGAGGGTGCTGAGAACCAGGTAGACTAATCCGACAATATGCATCAAGGTTATAAGCCACTAATGGTGAATCAACAAAATCTGATTCAAAGAAAAAGAAATGAACAGATATTGGAGCTGAAGACCTTAAGTGCTTATTTTTTGCCCATTGATCAGATAACCAGAACTATCTGTATTAGCTATGCAGCATGGAGTTTTTATCATTTTTACTTAAAGATGTCTCTTTTTGGTTATGACAAACATTTTGAAAATACAGGTCTGGCTTTTCTAAAACACCTTTAAATTGTCTCACAATCTGTAATAAATTTTAATTTGTAATAAAAATTTACGACTTGTTTTTTTTTTCCAGTCAACAAACTACAAGACTTTGTTAATAAAGGTCTTAAATAAGTGGAAAAAAGATGATTGAGATGCAATCCCTGATTTCTAGGAGCTCATAATTTAGTAGTGAAAGGAGACACCTAAGTTATAGTTATGATGAGACATGGTAAGTGCACAGAGAATAGAAGCATTAGATGTTCCTGGCTTATAATACACAGTGGTCCTTTTAATATGAGTAGGGGCTTTCAAGGTAAAGAAGGGTTGTGAGACTATTTCAAGCACAGAGCACAGTACATACAAAGACAAGGAGGCACAAGAGGAAATATGTGTTCAGGGAATGACTAAGATGGAGGCTAAGAAGATGAGATATGAAAGAAAACGTGTTTGAGGTAAATCAACAGGATTTGATAGGATACAAGTGAAATGGGTAAAGAGAAAGGGAAGATCAGGATACTTCCACTTTTGGAGACTAGGACTTCTAAATGAGATGAGGAACAAGATGTTGCAGATGGGGGATATGAAGACATACTGTGATTGAGGTATCTGTGTTGCTAGACAAAAATGTCCTCAGACAATGAAAATATGAGGCTGGTATTCAGAAGATGGTCTTGGGCCAGAGTTATAAGCAGCATCAGTATTCAGGTAGTTGAAGTCATGGTAGTAATTTATATTACATACTGAAAGAACAGACTGAGAAATTGGGTGTGAATATGTAAGGGGGACAAAAAAAAATTGAAAGAGCAAAGTCCAGTGCATTGTTTTTTTTTTTTTTTTTTTTTTTTTGACTACTTGCCATTCTGTCTTCACAAATATCACTTTGATTCCCTGCAATGCATTACAGAACTCTGGCTTGAATAAAGCACAAAGATGAAAAGGCTGTAATTCATCCATTTCTCAGCAATTGCTGCCAACTCCCTTCTTCTCTTCTATCTCAGCAAGGTATCTCAGGGAAGCTAAGGATCCACCGAGGTCAGTAAAGAAAATTCCATAGTTTGCTTTGGTAAATTATCACTGACTACCAAAAGTGACTTGGAAGTCCACTAGAAACCTACCTAAAACCTTGTCTGCTACAAATGATGCAGTTTTCTTCTTGTGCCATCCATAAAGGAAAAAGAAAAACAGACACGATGTTGTGTGTACAACAGAAGTGTTTTCTCATTTGGACAGCAAGGGAAAAGAGATTTTTGTTAGAAAAATAAAGTGACTGATAGGAAGTATTAGGGTTGGCAGGGAAATGGTACATAGAGGAAACCATAGGTATGCTAGAAAAGCAGTTCGTTTTCTAGAGAATACTTGTCAGCACTTAAAAGAAGTTATTCAGGGCCTCCCTGGTGGCGCAGCGGTTGAGCGCTGGGTTGCGAAGCTGCCCGCAGCCTCTGCAGCACCGGTTCGATCCCCGGCTGCTCCCTGCCACCAGAGGAGGGTCCCACGTGGCACGCAGACCTCTCCTGCCACCCGCTGCCCCCCTCAGCAGTGTACTTCGGTCCTTCTACCTGCTCTCCTCCCCGCTCTGGTTCTGGTGAATTCCTTCACCCTCCTGTGCTTCTGACTGTACCCAGTGCTTGTATAAATAAATAAAAATACTAAATCTTAAAAAAAAAGAAGTTATTCAATCATTTCTTCCTGTCTTGCAAACAAAAATATAAGAATCCAACACAGAGATTATTTACTTTTCAAGGAAAAACTCCTCCATGGACATTAAATTGGCTATGGAATGAATGAGCTGTTCACATTTTTGCTTTTGTTTTTTTAAACCATCCATGCCAAGCGGCTATTTCTAAGGGTCTGAAAACATTATCCTCTCTGGGTTGAATAATCTTGATTCTTTTACAAAGCCTTCACTTGAGTGACTTTTCTATCCATTAATGATTTTATAGACTTCCTTGATTGCTCATCCAATTATCTGCACCCACCTTTAGCTATTATGAAAGGATCACTTTGACTCTTTGATCAAACACTGTGATAAAATATTGTTCAAAACATTCTGTTCTGTACAAGGGATATAAGCCCTTGGGGGGGCAACATTTCAGAGGGGAAAATAAAAGTAATAGGCAGTGTTGCTAAGAGAAGTGAGCTGCCCTGGGATATTAATTAAGTCCAGTTATTGTATCCAAATTAAACTAGTATCTTTTAACTTCAGCTTAAAAAGTAGCAAAGTGGAAGCAAGAGAAAAAATAAAAAATAGAAAATATCTCCTGCTTAAGGAGAGCAAGAAAAGGGAATTTTTTACACTTAATGTTATCACTTCTTCAGTGTAGCTCTTCTTTTCTATATATTTTGTCTGGCAGGGAAAGAAAAAAAATCATAGAAGGAAATCTGTAACTAAGGGGGTTTATTTTTTTTAATTTAAATTTTATTTTAATATTCCCCATACAATTACAACCCCCTTATTTTTACCCCAATCCCTCCTTTCCCTGCCCCCCATGCCCCATAGAGTCTCTCTTGTTCATAGTTGTTTGTTGATTTCGATATTTTCTTTCTTATAGTTATTCTTTTTCCTGGTCGCTTATTTAAGTTTTCTAGATTCCTGCTATGAGTGAGACCATCCGGTATTTTTCTTTTTCTTTCTGGTTTATTTCGCTGAGCACGATCCCTTCTAGCTCCATCCATGTTGCTGCAAATTGCATGTGTTTATCTTTTTTGAATGCTGAGTAATATTCCATGGTGTATATGTACCACATCTTCTTGATCCAGTCATCTAGTTTTGGGCATTTGGGTTGTTTCCAAAGCTTAGCTATTGTAAACAGTGCTGCTATAAACATAGGGGTGCAGGTGTTCTTTGGAATTGATGTTTCTGTGTCCTTTGGGTAAATACCAAGGAGTGGAATTGCTGGATCATATGGAAGCTCTATGTTTAGTAGGTCAAGAAATCTCCACACAGCTCTCCATAGTGGTTGGACCAGTTTGCACTCCCACCAACAGTGCAGAAGAGTTCCTTTTTCTCCACAACCTCGCCAACATTTGTTGTTGCTAGTTTTTTTAATATGTGCCATTCTCACTGGTGTAAGATGGTATCTCATTGTAGTTTTGATTTGCATTTCCCTGATTACAAGTGATGTTGAACATTTTTTCATATGCCTGTTGCCCATTTGCATTTCCTCTTCAGAGAAGTTTCTTTTTAGCTCTTCTGCCCATTTTTTGACTGGATTATTATCTTTGTTTTTGTTGAGTCTCTTCAGCTCTTTGTAGATTTTTGTGTTCAGTCCTTTATCATTAGTGTTGTGTGCAAAAATTTTCTCTCAGTTGGTGGGGTTTCTCTTTGTTTTTTGTTATTGTTTCTTTTGCTGTGCAGAAGCTCTTTAATTTGATGTAGTCCCAGCTGTTCATCTTTTCCTTCACTATCACTGCTTTGGTTGATGTGTCTGTAAAGATGTCTTTGATGTGCATATCATGTAGTGTTTTGCCTATATTTCCTTCTGTGTATTTTATGGTTTCAGGTCGTATATCTAGTTCTTTAATCCATTTTGAGTTGGTTTTTGTGCATGGTGTTAGTTGGCTTTTGTTAGGTAGTCAAGCTTCATTCTTTTGCATGTAGCGTCCCAGTTTTCCCAGCACCATTTATTGAACAAACTTTTTTTTGCTCCAATGCATATTCTTAGCCAGAGCAATAAGACAATAGAAAGACATACAAGAAATCCAAATAGGAAAAGAAGAAGTCAAACTATCACTATTTGCAGATGATATGATAATATACATAGAGAACCCCAAAAATTCTACAGAAAAAACTAATTCAACTAATCAATCAGTTCAGTAAAGTGGCAGGATACGAAATCAACACATAAAAATCAGTAGCCTTCCTATACACCAACAATAAATCTGAAGAAGAAGAAATAAAAAAAGCATCCATTTTACTATCAAAACCAAAAAAAAAATTAAATACTTGGGAATAAATCTAACAAAAGAAGTAAAGGACCTATACAAAGAAAACTATAAAACACTGTTATAGAAATAGAAGAAGACACAAAGAAATGGAAAGACATCCGCTGCTCATGGATTGGAAGAATAAACATTATTAAAATGGCCATCCTACCAAAAGCAATATACAGATTCAATGCTATTCCAATAAAATTTTCAATGTCATTCTTAAAGAAATAGAACAATTATTGATGAAATCCATATGGAACCACAAAAAATCCCGAATAGCCAAAGCTCTCCTGAAAAAAAAAAAAAAAAAAAAAAAAAAGAAGCGAATGGAGGCATCATACTCCCAGACTTCAAACTTTACTACAAAGCCATAATCATGAAAACTGCATGGTATTGGAACAGACACATAGACCAATGGAATTGAATAGAAAATCCAGAGATAAACCCACAGATTTATGGTCAACTAATCTTTGTAACTAAGGGAGTTTAAAGGTAAATTTGGAGATTCTTTCTGGTTAGTTCCAACAGCCAAGATTAAGGGAATAGCTTATTCATGACAAAGATAGCATACATTACAGTTCATCACTGAGAAAGGCAGACCTGGGTGTTTTGGATACTGAATGACTCTCAAGGATCACATGTTGCTAGAAAGGCTTTTTTTTTTAATTTATTTGAATTAAGATTTGGAGGTGAGTTGATAAAAGCAAAGTTAAGGTATATCACACCTGGTAGTGACTTAGTTGTTAATTGCTTTTTTAAAAATTGTGTAAAATCCCCTGCAGTTTTGGTTAATGTTAAGCAGTTTTAACATCAATATATATGCTATTTTTAAGAGAAAAGAAATAATTGTCTCTTTTCCCAATGTGGTTAAATGGAAACAGAAAGTTTGGTTTGTTGGGAGATATGAGTCTGGAAAAATAAAGAGGAAAGAGCTGATACTTTTTAAGATGATGACTGCCAAGTATCTCATCTATATGCTCTCAAAACATCCTCAGAAAAACCCACCGAAAAGGAGATGAGAAAAGTGGGATAGAGATGTTAAGGAACATGTTTAACCTATTATAAGTTCACTGCTCATATTATATTGATGTTCCTAAGTGCTCTTCCCAAGGTGTCATTCAATCATTCATCACTTATTTATTCATCAAATACTATATTTCAGGCTCTGAAGGCATGTGCTGCAATCAGTGGTAAAAAAACACAAGGTCCAGAGTTTAGTTAGATTTATCTGTTCCTGATCAACTACTTAAGTTTTGGGGATGTTTGGATTTTCTCCTCTAACCTGTTGTCCTCCCATTCTACATTCTCTTATCTGCCTAATCAATGGACATTCTCTTTGTCATACAGCTGTGCCCAACTCAAGTATGATTCAGTCAACAGGGGGGAAATAAAAATCAACAAGCCTTTCTCTGCCACAATCAACCAAATTAGTGTAGGAAAAAGCTGTTAAGTCACATCCAATCCATCCCTTTGGGAATAGAACAAAACTGCTCCTTATATTATGCCACATTATTTCTCAACTACATTGTCTTGCATTACTGTAAACAATTATAAATTACTATAAATGGCAGAGCTTCCACTATTTCCTCTCAAAGGTTAGCCTACAATCTAGTAGTTTTCAGAATCAAGATGGTTTCTCTGTAGTCAAACTCAAAAGCCCTTTTCTTGATTTCATTTAATTATGCTCTGATCTACACTGATCCCATTCTATGTAATTCCTCATTTGTTATTGTATTCAAAACCTTCAAATGTAGTTATATGGTTATCACACCCTATTCCTTCCCCTTTCCAATAGTAAGTTGGCTGACTCTTAAGCTAACTTTGACAGAGGAAACTCTGCAATCCTGCCATAAATTCTCGCCATCTTAGTATTTCCTACCCTATGCAGAGAACACCAGCTAATTTCTTGCAGTTCAGAGGTCAGACCTTCCAGGTCTCTGCCTATATCCTATGCAGTGGGGTGGGTTCCAGAGATTAAACATTACATTTCAACTGCCTTTTTTGTCATCTCCATTATTTTATTGCTTTATTGTCATCTCCATGATACCACTCTCCCATATACTTCTTCATCTACCTCTGATTGTCCTTTCTTTCTCTCTTCTGCAACCCCTTTCTCCTCACTCTCAGCTGATGGCTTCCTTTTCCTTATATTTAATTTAAAAAGAAGTACTGAGTTAATTTTTTCCCCAACCTGTGTTTTAAAGAGAGTGGAACAGAACCAACACCTCAGAAGAACAACTGAGAAGATTTTTGTTGACTTTATTTGGATGCAGAACTCACTTATTCACTTACATGCTCAACTCTTATTGGAAACCAGCAGTGTGATACCTTGTACAAATCACTAGTTACACTGTGTGAATCTACATAGCCCTCTTAAGAAATTCACAGTATAATAAAGGAGATAAATAACTTTTTTATTGCAACTTACCCCCACCTCCCATCTTTTTGAAAAGAACATTGTTTACATATACAATTTCTTTTTTTTAAACATTTATTTATTTATGCATACAAGAACTGGGGCACAGGCCAGAGATGCTGGGGGTGAGAGGATTCAACAGAGGCAGAGTGGGGAACAGAACAGGCCGATTGACTGAAGTACACTGCTAAGGGGAGCAGCGGGCGGGCGAGACAGGAGAGGTCTGCTTTGCCATGTGGGTTGCTCCCTGGCCGGCTGGGGATAGAATTCCTGATGCAGAGTCTTTGGATTGCTTCATAGTCTGGTGCTTAACCCCTTACACCACCAGGGAGGCCCTTACATACACAATTCCTTACCTCCCATTTCCCTTCACCAAAATTGGGCCTCTATTCTTTTCTTTTTTAAGTGGGGTTTTTCACTCCGTTTTATTTGCCTAGCCTCTTTTTAAAAATAATTTTATTTTTTAAATATATTTTTACACCCTTCTTCCTTTTTTCACAATGTATGCTTTCTTTCTTTCTTTCTTTCTTTTTTTAAAGATTTATTTATTTACTTATACAAGCACTGGGTACAGTCAGAAGCACAGGAGGGTGAGAAAATTCACCAGAGCCAGAGTGGGGAACAAAATGGGCAGACCAAAGAAGTACACTGCTGAGGGAAGCAGCGGGCGCAGCAGGAGAGGTCTGCACGCCATGTGGGACCCTCGCTGGTGGCCGGGGATTGAACCAGCACTGCAGAGCCTGTGGGCGGTGTCACAGCCCAGCGCTCAACTGCTGTGCCACCAGGGGAGGCCCCACAATGTATGCTTTCTTATCTCAGTTATAGTCTCCATGAAATTCCCACCACCAATTCACCCATGTACCATCATTATAATCCCTCATGCTCTTCTCACCCGTTTGATCCTACTCCCTTAAACCAGAAAGAAAAGTACCGGATGGTTTCACTTACAAGAGGAATGTAGAGGATCCAAATTAGGCATCAGGAAAAAAATAAGTTTTTATAATAAAGTAAAAATCAAAATCAACAAGCAACTATAAACTGGGCCTCAATTCTTAATGCTTTATTGAAACCTTGAAACCTTTTCTCCAATGTCAAGCAGTAACTTAATTGCAAATCCAATAGTCTCTTTTCAATATCCATACAGTTCAAATGCAAAATCATTTGATGCTATTGATCAATGGCCTGTTCCTTCTTAAAATTCTCCCCTCCCTTGGTTTCCATGATATCACTCTCCCATATGCTTCTTCATCTACCTCTGATTGTCCTTTCCTTCTCTATTCTGCAGCCCCTTTCTCCTCTCACTCTCAGCCAATGGCTTCCTTTTCCTTATATTTGATTTAAGAAGAAGTACTGACAAGAGAATATCATCATCTTCTGATCACATCACCAACCTACCTTGCCTTACCTCCTGTTAATATAGGTGAAAGGTCTTATTTTAAAATCAAAGTTCATCTCCCCACACTTCTGCTCTGACCTCCCCAAAGACCTTGCTGCTGCAATTCTCCATTCTTTTCTACACCATCAATTTCTCCCTCATGGCTGGATTATCCCATTAGCAGTCAGGTGTTTAATATTCATGACTTAAAATATCTACCTTTCTTGACCCCAATTGCCTTCCAGCTAATACCCCACCTAGAAAGACTTAACCGTCTTCAATTTCAATTCTTTAGAACAAATAATAATCCATTTAGGTTTTTGCCACCAACATTCCATTGTCAAGGTTGCTGATGATGTTCTTTTTGTCAAAATCAATAGTCAGTTCTGGAAATCAGTGTATCACCAACATTTGACACAGTTGACTACTTTTTCTTGCATCAGTTTCATCACTTAGGTTGTGAAACACTACTCTCTTTCTCTTTTGGTTTTCTTCCAACCACACTGGTCAATTCTCACAGCTTGGTTTGTTTTTTGTTTGTTTGTTTGTTTGTTTGTTTGTTTTTTGGTTGCTCTTCATCTACCTTGTCTTTAAAATATTGGAGTATCCCAGGGTTCAGTCCAAGGACCTCTCCTCTTTGCTGCCTACACTTAATCCATTAGTGATTTCATTTAGTCTCAAAACATTAATTATCAGAGGGTGACTGCAAAATTTATATATTTAACATAGACTTATAATCTGAACCCTAGACTCATCTATTACTTAGTCAACATTAGCATGTACCTGCCCTATAGAATCTCAAACTTAACATGTGCAAAAACAAGCAATTTATTTCCTACTTCTTCCTTCTGCTTATCAAACATGTTCTTCTAGTCTTTTACACCTGAGTAACTAGCACCACTCAGGCACAAACTAATAAAGCTCATATTTCTTATGTACATACTCTATACTCCCACCTTGCTCAACTTGAATTCCTTTAAACAAATCTTACATCCCCCCCTTTTTCACTGTTTACATTACTAAAACGCAGGCCCAACCCATAACCACCTTTTGCCCGAATTATTGCAGATAGCCTCCTAAGAAATTTTTCTGTTTTCCCTCTGCAGTCTATAACTTGTTCCCCATTCAACAGCCAGAATGTTCATCTCCAAGTCCAAAACAAATCATACTGCTATCCTGGTAAAAACCGTTTCCATCTACAACTAGAATAAATTTGTACTCCTTACCAGAGTTTACAAGGCCCTCTGTAATTGAGTCCTCACTACCTCTTCAACTTCATATCCTTTTATGCTTCTTTCCACTTCCTACAATCTAGTTTTAATAGCTTTCTTTCTAATCCTTGAATACATCATATTTAAGCTTTATACTCAATAGCCTTTATATTCGATAGCCTTCTGCCTGGAGTTGTCTCCTCACATGTCATTATATGACTAACTCTTATCATTTAATTCTTAGCTCAAAAATCTTTAGAGAGGCCTTCCCTGAACTAGCTAAAATCTCCTCTACTCGTATTGTACCTACCATTCCACATTCAGTTGCTTAACATGTTTTTCCACTGCTTTGTTTTTCATAACCCTTATCACTAACTGATATGTTTGTTTGTGATTATTGCCTAACCCTCCCATACCCAGTAGAATATCAGCTCCTTGAGAGGAAGGACCATTTTGTGACTGACACAGGTATTGGTCCCAGCAAACATTTGTCAGATGAATGAATGAATAAAATAATGGCTCAACTCCATATGCTCAGCTCTTAAATATATGTCCCCCAGGTTCTTGTCCCTAGTTCTCTTTTCTTACCCTTTATACTACCCTTTTGGGAAGATCCTCTTCCAATGGCTTAACTTACCATCTGTCCTAGTAATTCCCAATATGATTATTGGGTCCTTGTTTCTTTTCTGTACATGAGAATTATGGTTACAATTGTCTGCTGGACCTTTCTAGTCAGAGGTCTTACAGACACTTCAACCTCCACATGTCTCAAACAAAACTCATAATTTACCTTCTTTCTGACATAATATACATATATTAGCTAGGTAAATGCTCAATATCAACTAGGTACTTAAGAAATTCTAATTCTTGTAACTACATCTGTTCTATTAGGCAAGAAACTCTGGACTCATCTTTGACTTAAAGATTTATTTCCTTTTCTGAACCCATCAATCGCCTCAATTTTCAAGTATTTGGAAATCTGACAACCTAACACCTCTGGGATTCTCAGCTTTCAGTTCTCATTCCAGTGATGCTCATTTCCCTTGCCTGGTAGACACTCATTCCATTCAGTTAGCTGTTCAATAAGTGTTGAGCATGTAACCCTGTTAGGCACTATGGCGAATATTCTAGGGGTACAAGAATGGGTGATACATGTACTCTGCTCAAAATTTATAGGATAAAACAGACAAGGGAAGAGACTATTACAATTTCTAGTAAGGAGTTTTAGATAGTGGAAATCAGAGGGTGCTGTTTATGGCAGAACAACTTAATACAGTTCAAGGTTAAAAGAGCCAAGGAAAGCTTCTAAGAAGCGGTAAAGTGTAGGTTAAGTTTTGAGTGTTGAATAAAAGTCAGCAAAGCAAAGAAAAGGAAGAAGGAGCAGAATGTGAAAAGGCAGAGATTTTGGGAGATGATGTTACAGTTGGGGAAGCACGACAGTTGAACACAACCATAGTATGTGGCAAGTATGTGTAGATAGATAGGGGTAATATTCTAAAGGGTTTTTTGTAGGTCACATTAAGGAATTTGGATTTTTTCCCCCAAAGATTGATTGATTGATTGATTTATACAAGCACTGGGTACAGTCAGAAGTGTGGGAGGGTGAGAGAATTCACCAGAGCCAGAGCGGGAAACAGGAGAGGCAGACTGATGAAATACACTGCTGAGGGGAGGATTGGGAGTGACAGGAGAGGTCTGCGCGCCATGTGGGACCCTTGCCAGTGGCTGGCCGGGGATCGAACTGGCGCTGCAGAGGCTGCGGGCAGCTTTGCAGCCCAGCGCTCAACAGCTGTGCCACCAAGGAGGCCCAAGGAATTTAGATTTTTATCCTTAACACAAAAAATAACTTTGAAGGTTTTTTTTTTTTTTTCTGAGTAAGGGTTTCATGCCCAGATTTACATATGAAGGGAAAACTCTGGTTGCAGAGTAAGAATAAATCCAGGAGGTAGGAAACATGGCAAGGCAGAGGTAGATAAACTAGTTGTGAGACTACTGCAGTGACCAAGCAAGAGAGGAGAAATTTGAAACATTTTCAGTAGGTAAAAATTCCCATGACTTGATTAGTTAGACACAGAGGTAAGTAGTTGAGGAAACTGAGTTTTCAATAGTGAACTATTTGCTACACAGGAGCAGAAGAAGGTCTTATTAGGTGCTGAAGTTGAAGATTAATGGGATTGATATAAATATTTGGAGTTTTTGAAATATCCATGGAGATTTCCATATAAATAGAGATGCCCAGAAAGAAGTGGGACTTATGGGAGAATGGTATGGTATGGAATCTGAGATTTAGAAATCTTACTTGCTAAGTAAAATCATGGCAATGGATTAAAATCACACACAGTGTGTAATGTGAGAAGAATACCTTGTTCAGAACTAATAGTTAAGGAGAAAACAGAAGAGGAGGAACCATAGAAAATGTACAGATAAAAGAAACCAAAGAAAACCAGTGGAAGGATAGTGTTATTGGAGCTAAAAGAAGAGGAAATTTTGACAACAAAGCAGCAATCAATGTCATTGAGTGCTGAGGAAAAGTTGCACTGGATAGAATGGGGTGGAATGGTATCCCTCCCACCACCAAATTCATGTCCATTCAGAACTTCAGAATGCAACCTTATTTGGAATTATGGTCTTTGCAGATGTTATTAGTTAAGAAGAGGTTATACTAGATTAAGGTAGATCTTAAATGCAATGACTGGTGTCCTTACAAAAAAGCCATGCTCATACAGAGATATGCAGAGACAGAAGGAAAAATGCATCATGCAGACAGAGGCAGATTGGAGTGATGTGTCTATGAGCCAAGGAATGCCAAGGGTTGCTGGCAACCACCGGATCAGGATGAGGCAAAGAAGAATTCTTTCCTAGAGTCTTCACAAAGAGCATGACTCTGCCAACACCTTGACTTCCCATTTCTAACCTCCTGACCTGCAAAAGAATTTCTGCTGTTTTAAAGTGCTGAGCTTGTGGTCCTTTGGTATGGCAGCCCTAATATACTACTATGGAGTTGAAGTAATATAAGAAGTGAAAAAAATTCATTGTTTTAAATAATTAACAGGTCACTGGTAATATTGGCCAGAGTCACTTGAGATATTTGGGAGACAAAATTAAATTGTTAAGGGTTTGTCTTGTGAGTGGAAGGTGATAGAGAAGAAATAGTGACTGTACACAAGTTTTCAAAGTAGTTAGACAGTGAGAGAAGAAAGGGTAGTATCTGAGGTAAGTTTGAGAAAGTTTGTTTTCAAGATGGGAGAGACTTGAGCCAGTTTGGAGACACAGAAGAAGGAAGCAGGACAAAGAGAAGAATAACAGGCTGACAGTAGATGATAAAGGCAGAGTGGGAATTAAAGGAACATGATTTTATAAAGAAGAGAAGAGGTATGAGGTTCAAGCCACAAGTGAAAGAACTGGGTATGTACACGTGAGAAAATATTTTTTTTAAATGTATATGTACCCCTTTTGGTTTCAGGAATATAAGAAAATGAAAAAAAAAACATTATTGAGAACCATCAATACAGAGTTTTCAATATTGGAATGAAATATTTGGACTTAATTCTGGAGGTGATTGGAAGTTTTTTCGAGAAAGGGAATGACACGACCTAGGCTAAGCACAACCAAGATTACATAACTCATGAGATTTGCTGGGAGCACAATTACTGCTGATTGAAATGAATACAAAGATTGCTTTAGTGAGATTCATTTGGCAGGACTGCAAAGGATGAGTTGGAGGACATCCAGACAAGAGTTAATGAGTCCCTGGCAGTAGCAGGAAGAAAGTAAAGGAGATAGATGAGATGGATATTAGTAACACTGCAGAAAGATCTCAGAAAGGACTCGGAGCTGTTGGAGATAAAAGAGGGAATTGAAGGGGATGGATTCTACAATTGTGAGCTTGACTTACAGGGGTGGGAAATGTGCTATGGACAGAAATAGGGCTAACAGCAGGGGAGGCTGGGTAAAGGATAATGCACACTTTGAAATGGCAGTATGCAGCTCAAGAAGGAGGTAAAGTTGGTCAAAGGGCAGTCTCTTATATCCAGGAGATAGATTAAATCCTTGGAAGTGGATCGATTAATAAAAGAAGAATTGGATGAGGAAAATAATAAGGTAAAGGATAGAATCACAAAGGCATTTTGGGTGTGAGATGTTCTCAAGTGCAGGGAAACTTCCTAGAGAAGGTAGCAAATAAGACATCCCAGAAATAGTGACAAGGATGTTTGACTGGTGAGCAGAAGCTGCTCGCTTCACCCTATCTCTGTCAGTTACAAGCTGTATGACCTTAGGAGAGTCCTTCCTCATCCTGGACCTCTGATTTTCATCTATAAAATGGGGTCAATGAGTACAATGATTATAAAATTCCCTTTCAATTTTGATTACATTTTCCTTCAACTTGGGCTTGACTTTGGTGTATGATCAGTGTTTGGCTTGACAGAGAGAGGTGGAAAACTTTCTCAATCAAGGATTAACACAGAAAAAGCAAAAGGGGCACAATTAAGAAGTGAGAAGTAAACCCATTTGGAACTGTCTTTTACAATTTGAGTTATCCAAATTAATGATTATTCTGATGGACAATTATTAAGGTACTATATGACTGATAATAACACCTGTTCCATGCTGTCAAAGTGCTAGCCATAAAAAGAAAATCTGTGATGAAGTTTTAGTCAGTATTGTACTCCCTGCTTCAACCAGTACTGAAAGATAAGCACTGCCTTCCTTTCATTTACTCAGGGGAAAGAACAGTTACCATATTCTTTCTTTATTTCAGGTACTTTCATATAATTGACTAAAATGCAGTTTCCATAAGGGCCAGATTTTCCTTTTAAATCTGTTGATTTACTACATTACCACCAATACCTAGAACAGTGCCTGGACATAGTGGACACTCAATAAATTTTTATAGTGACTTGGGAAAAATCATTTTACAAAATCTCATTTAATCCTTACAACAAACTTGTAAACGAGACGCTAGTATTTGTAATATGCAGGTGGGAAAAGAATGGGACAAAGAGGCTCTACAAGCAAAAGTTTCAGCTAGAGGGGTCGTGTCGTGGCAGGGTCAACCACACAGACTATAAGCTGTATGTGGACAGGAGATGTGTCTGTTTCATTCTCCATGGAATCCCCAGCAGCAAACTCAGTATCTAGATTACTCAGTATCATTTGCCATGCAATTATTATCTTTTGAATAGGAGGAAGGAAGCACGTATGTGTGTGAGCACAAATATTGCTCTATACCAACCACATCTACACCCAAATTAAAAAAAAAAAAACAAACAAACAGTTGAATCTCAAGAATTCATCAGTCTGATTTATGTATTTGTTGGTTTAAACATTCTGTGCTTTTTGATTAGTTTTCACTTATAGAGTATGAAAAGTTCTCTTTCAGTCCTTCAAGCCTATACATAGAGTCTCAAGGTCTGTTTTGGAGGATGCTTTAAACTAGGATTCAGCAAACTTTTTCTGTAAAGGGTCAGGCAGTAAATATTTTAGGTTTTGAAGGCCATATGTTCTCTGCCGCAGCTACTCAGTTCTGCCACTGTGGTGTAAAAACTGCCTATACACAACATGTAGCTGGATGAGCATGGCTGTGTTCCAATTTAAACTGAAACAGGTGGCAGGCCAAGTTTGATCACAGATCATAGTTTACCTACCACTGCTTTATAATATTACTTTAATTTTCCATTTTTTCCTTTTCTAAGACTTCCTTAATACTGTGTGAACTGTGAAATTTCTTCTGTCCCTAATATATGAATATGTGATATGATGACTATAGTTCTAACAATTTTTCCTCCTTCCATTTAATTGTCGATGGCAGGGATTTAATGACAACAACTGAGAAAAATCAGCTAGGGAGGTTGGCAGGTAGCCTGGACAAAGTCCCAAGATACAGCAGTTCCTTTTATAATTATGTTGATTCAAGATCTGGCCATCAGGTTTCTAAGACAAAAATTAGATATTTTGATTAATGTACCTAGAGCTGATCATCTACTTAAAAAACAGGCATGCAAATAATCATAGTCTTAAGAGACTGGATGCAATTTCATATGCCAATTTAAGTGACCATAAAAAATATAACTATCAAGTAGACCAGTTACTCATGTTCTCTGATGAGGACATCAGGATATGTATGCAAAAAAAAAAAAAAAATCCGAGTCTTCCCTACGGGCCATCCAGTGTATCAGTGCTGGTGACACAGCAATGAGTATGGAGCAACCCCTTTCCCTCTGGCTCTTATCATTCAGAGATTGGCAATTTTGTTTCTATAGAAGGGTTAAATCATAACTACTTTTAGGCTTTTCTGGTCATACAGTTTCTGCCACTGCTAAACTATGCTGTTGTAGTACGAAAGCAGCCACAAACAATACCTAATTGAATAGGCATGGTTCTGATCCAATAGCATTTTATTTATGGACACTGAAATTTGATTTTCATATAATTTTCACATGTCATGAAATACTATTCTTCTCACGATTTTGTCCCCAACCATTTAAAAGTATATTTTAAAAAACCTCTCAGCTAGCAGGTCACACAAAAAAACAGGTGGTAGGCTGTAGCTTGCCAACCCCTGGTCAAGTCTAATGGGAAAAATAAATGCAGATTATTTCAATACAATGTGATAAAGTTTATAGTTCTGTGGGAGTCAGAGAAAAGCCACCTAATTCAACCTATCATCAGTATCTTAGAAACAGCAATCCCAGAGCTGAGTCTTAAAGAATGTTAATGTGAAGGCATTAAGTAGGGAAAGTAAGTTCCAGAAATCATAGAATAAAAAGAAGCACAGCATTGAAAAATGTCACATAAATATGGGAAGACGGTATTGCTCCAACATAAAAGAGAAGGTAAAGAAAGCTATTGATAGATGAGCTTGTAGATATGGTGAGGAGAAAGATATAAAATGTCGTACAAACCATGTCTGCCACTGACAAGTTTTCAACCAGGGATTGATATAAATGGTCTGTATTTTATCTATTTCTGTGGCAACACATTGGAGGAGAGATATGATACAACAGAGAAGCTACTGAAAAGGTCCAGGGGAGAGAAGATGAGAGTCTCAACTAGGGCAGTGGCAGTGGAAATGGAGAGAAAAGTAAAGATTCTTGAAATGTCTAAAAGGTCAAATCAACACGACTTAGTGAAGGAGAGCAAGGTTCCAAAAGGTCTGGTTTTTCGCTTTGGTTGGCTAGGTGGCTGACAGTACCACCGACTGCTATGGGAAGGGGAGAGAGTGTTATAGGCTAGGTAATCAAATATTCAGATTTATACACATTGCATTTCAATGTTTGTGTTGGATTTTCCTGTAGAGATTTTTACCAGATTGCTGTGCATATGAATTTGGGAGAAAGATTAGAATTGGTGATACAGTCAAGAGTACAGAGGTGGTAGTTAAAACCATGAATGAATGCAGTTACTAAGACTAAATGAATAGAGTAAGGAGAAGCTTGAGCCATGGTGAGCAAAAGGAGACTGACAGAATAGGAGAAAATGATATTGAGACTTTGATGAAATTGAAGAGCAGGTGTAGAGACAATGAGGTATGAGAAAGCTCGAAAAGGTTATCAGAGTTGGACTTAGTTTTTCTTTTAAAAAATGTTTATTGGGCCTCCCTGGTGGCTCAAGGGGTTAAGCACCGCACTGTGAAGTAATCCGCAGTCTCTGCAGCATGATTTTGATCCCCGCCCGCTTCTCCCCTCAGCAGTGTATTTCAGTCAGTCTGCCTGTTCTGTTCCCCACTCTGTCTCTGGTGAATCCTCTCACCACCACCACCCCCCGCATCTCTGGCCTGTACCCCTGCTCTTGTATGCATAAATAAATAAATCTTAAAAAAAAGAAAACACACAGACTTGAAGATGCAAAATATACAAAAAATAAAAATAAATGTTTTTTTTATTAAACGTTAATAAACATTTGAAAATGTTTATTGTTGTGGTGATATTGATTTACTGCACTGCATATGATTCAGGGGAACGGGTTCACGATTCCTGGGATGCACATCATCACAGCCACCAGCAAAGTATCATATCCTGTCACCATAGACCATTGGACCCTGTCCCTTCTTTGTTCCCATGCCCATATTCCTTCCCCCTCTAATGGCCTTAATTCTGCAGTCAGATTTATAGGACTCATTTTGGTTGAGATTTGCCTGTTCCTTTTCTTTGTTTCTCTATAGAACACAAATGAGTGAAATCATCCAGCATTTTTCTTTCTCCTTCTGACCTACTTTACTCAGCATAATGCTCTCCAGTTCCATCTATGTTGTCCCAAATGGTAAGATCTCATCGCTTATTTATTTATTTATTTTTCACAGTTGATAGTATTCCGTGTATATGTACCACATATTCTTAATCCCTTCTTCCGTTGTTGGGCACTTACTTGTTTCCATAACTTGGCTATTGTAAATAGTGCTGTGATGGATATAGCAGTGCATATATCCCTTACAGTTAGTGCATTTGCAGTCTTTGGATAAATACCAAGGAATGAGTGGAATTGCTGGGTCACATATTAGATCTATTTTCAGTATTTTAAGAAACCTCCATATTATTTTCCATCGGTGTTAGACCAGTCTACATTTCCACCAAAAGTGTTTGAGGGCTCATTTTTCTCCACATCCTCACCAACATTTGTTGTTTGTTTTTTTGTTTATTTGTTTTGATATGGGTCAGTCTCATGAAAGTGATTTGGTATCTCATTTGGGTATTAATTTGCATATCCCCAATAATAAGTGATGTTGAATATTTTTTTCTGGTGCTTATTGGCCATCTATTTACCTTCTTTGGCAAAGTGTCTATTTAGATTTCCTCTCATTTTTAAATTGGACTGCTTGATTTTTCTTGTTGAGTTTTATAAGTTTTTTATGTGTTTTAGATATTAACCACTTCTGGCATATATGCTTTACAAATATTTTCTCCTAGTTCAGTGGGATGTCTTTTCATTTTTATGATAGCTTCTTTCACTGTACAGGAGTTTCTTAGTTGGATATTGTCCCATTTCTTTATTTTTGTTTTTATTTTCCTTGCCATTGGAATTAAATCTCCAAAGACAAGAGTGAAACCAATGTTGTGGAGTGCCTATGTTTTCGTCTATGATTTTATATGGCTTCTTTCTTACATCTAAGTCTTTAATCCATGTTGAGTTAATTTTTGTTTATGGTGTGAGATAGTGGTCCACTTTCTTTTTTTGCATGTGGCTATCCAATTGTCCCAGCACCATTTATTGAAGAGATTTTCCTTTCTCCATTGCATACTCTTGGATTAACTATCCATATGAGCTTGGGTTTATTCCTGGACTCTCAATTCTATTCATTTAGTCTGCATGTATGTTGTTTTGATTCCTATAGCCTTATAGTATAGTTTGAAGACTAGGAGCATGATTCCTCAATTATTCTTTTTTTGTCAAGACTGCCTTGGTTATTTGAGGTCTTTTGTGGTTCCATATAAATTTCAGTAATGTTTAGTCTATTTCGTTGAAGATTTCCATTGCAATATTTAGGGGGATTGCACTGTATGTATGTATTGCTTTGGGGAAGATGGGCATTTTAGCGATACTAATTCTTCCAATACATGAGCATAGAATATCTTTCTACTTCTTTATGTTGTCTTTTATTTTAGCAATGTCCTATAGTTTTTGAGGATTCATTCATTCTTTCTTTCTTTAAAAAGATTTATTTTTATAAGCCAGAAAGAAAAAGAAAAATACCGGATGGTCTCATTCATAGCAGGAATCTAGAAAACTTAAATAAGGGACCAGGAAAATGAATAACTATAAGACAGTGAAAATCAAAATCAACAAAAAAACTATGAACCAGAGACACTCTATGGGGGGTGGGGGGGGGGGGAGGGGAGGGATTGGGGGTCAAAATAAGGGGGTTGTAATTGTATGGGGAATATAAAAATAAAATTTATTTTAAAAAAGATTTATTTTTATTTATTTATGCATTCAAGAACTGGGGTATAGGCCAGAGGTGCGGAGAGGGGGTGAGAGGATTCGCCAGAGATAGAGTGGGGAGCAGAACAGGCAGATCTACTGAAATACACTGCTGAGGGGAGCAGTGGGTGAGATGAAAGGTCTGCTGCACCTATGGGTTAGCTCCCTGGCTGGGGATTGAACTCATGCTGTAGTGGCTGGTGATAGCTTGATAGTCATGAGACTTTAACCCCTGGACCACCAGGGAGGCCCTGAATATTCATTCTTTCTTAACCAATTCATGAGAATTAAGTTCTAATGCTGCAAGGCAGTTCTCAAATTATAAGCTTTTCACCTGGAAAGCTTGTTAAAACACCTTGCTGGGCACCAAACCCAGGGTTTTGATTCAGATGGGACCCAATAATTTGCATTTCTAATAAGATCTTAAATGATGTTCTCTGATGATAGCTACAGGCCCAAAGCATCCATTGTACCTAACAAAATAACTTATTCGTTAATGCATCTAGCATGTTCCTAATTATGTTCCATTATTGGGAAAATGAAGATAATAGTTACTCGACTTATATTCTTTGTTCTGTGATTCAGATAAGAAACCCTGATGGAGAAAAAGTAGGTGTCAAGGTTCCTTGCAAACAGGGATCACACCTTTGTTACTCATGACTGAATCACCAGACTCTAGCATAGGTCAGTCATTCAATAAATATTTGTTGGCTGAAAGGTTGTCAAAGTCCATGGTACAGACAGGGGAGTGAGCTGCTGATATAGAAATGGTTTGGAAATTTTCTGTGAAGTGCATGCCTACACCAAGACATGAATACACTGTCCGTTAAATTTTGTCTTTATTTTTTCCACTCTATCATTTAATACAATGCCCTGAGACTTGACTCACATTATCAAAAATGCCCTGCATCCATTTTCTCTTTTGGTACAGTTTTGTAACTTCCACCACATACATCTACTTTCTCTCATGCATATTTCTTCTTAAGGTCATTCCTAAGAATTTTATGTGTTCGGGTACTATTGTGAATGGGGGTATATTTCTCTTTAGAGATCCTAATTGACTTTGTAGTCTATTGCTAGTTTAAAGATAAATTTGTGTTTCATTGACTTATCCTTTGAACTGATTATGACACCAGTTTCCTCATTAATTAAATAAAATATTTAACATGTTAATTTTATATAATTATGAGAGTTATAGATTTATATTTTTAAAAAAATATTTTAACATTTGCAATAAATTATTATTGTCCAGTATTGCTGAATTATATTTAATAGAATTTCATTTACAGGTTTTAATCTAAGTTCACAAATTGGATAGAATATTCTCTTTTTTTCAGAGCAGTTTATCAGGTGTTGGTATCAGAGTGTTGCTAGCTTCAAAAACAATGTGAATAACTGCAAGCTTTTCAATTTTCTAACAGTGATATAGAATTGAACTATAACAAGTGCCATAGGATTAAACTATAACAGTGTTAAAGAATTGAACTTAGTTATTCCTAAAAACATTAAAGTAACTCACTGATAAAAACATCTGACCCTAAAGTGTATTTGGAAGTTTCTCTTTGATAATTATTTTCATTGTATCTATAGTTACAGATCTAAAAGTTTGAAATTGAATATTTTATTCCAGACTTTAAAGTTTCTCTGAAGTTTCTAGTTTATTAAGGTATAATTATAGTAATATTCTATAATTTATGAAATCTTCTTTATGTTTGTTGTGATACTCCATCATTCAATTTTTATTTATAATTTATCTTTGTTTTCTTGATTAAATTTGCTAGAGGCTTATCTACTTAAATCATCCCCCCACAAAAAAAAAAAAAAAAAAACGTACCCCTTGGCTTCACAGCATATTGGATTCTTAGTCATGTAATTTCATTCTTCATCTTTAATAATGAAATATTTAAAGTTATGAATTTACTTCTGAATATTTCTCTCAAAGTTTTGGTAAGTCATTCTCTCATTTTTGTGCCTTTTTATTAATCATCTACTCTTTCTGTTCTGAAATATTCAAGATGTTGAAGATTTTTGTCTAGTTTTTGCTTTAACAGTTAAAAGGCTGACAGTATCATCAGAGAACAGGGCAAATGTGATTTCTACTTGTAAGTGTCTACAAAGGTTTTCTTTGTGGCATGCCATATGATCATTTAAAAATACTTTCTCTGGCCCTCCCTGGTGGCACAGGAGGTTGAGCGCCACATTGTGAAGCTGTCCTCAGCCTCTGCAGCGCAGGTTCGATCCTGGCCGGCTGGTGAGAATAATCCCACATGGCAAAGTAGACTTCTCCTGTCTTGCCCGCTGCTCCCCTCAGCAGTGTATTTCATCAGTCTGCCTGTTCTGTTACCTGCTCTGTCTCTGGTAAATACTCTCACCCTCCTGCACAACCGACTTGTACCCCAGTTCTTTTATAAATGAATCTTTAAAAAAAATACTTTCTCTGAATGTTTAAAAAGGGGATGTAATCACTGTCTATGAAATATGCCTTTGATATTTACTAATTGATGTGACAAATTATGTTTTTCTGATCTTCTAACTACTTTTCTTCTTATAATGCAAACAGGATACCTTTTTGTAGGAAAAATAAATACAACACCTTCAATATAGTTTGTAACTTATATCAATATTAAATGAATCTCTTGGTACCAACATGATTGTATGGTTATTGTTTCTTTGCTTTTTCAAATAGATAAGTGATATGATCAGATGCCTATTTGGATAATGGATTGGTTGGAAGGAGGCGAGACTGAAAGATGAAGTCATTAAGAAGGCTTTTACAATAGTTTAGGTAGAAATCATGAGTGACTGGATTAAGACAAATGCTACAGACAGATGTTTAATAGAATCATGAAGACTTAGAAATGCTTGAATTGGAGGGGGTGTGTCAAGAGAGAAGAGTGGAGGGTAACATCTAGATTTCTGACTTTGTTGACCGTTATCTAAAAGACAATATAGGAGAAATAACTGGGACAACTTTTCATAATAGGCTATTTTTTAAAGTTCCTTCTCATATTCTTTCTGAGAATGTAAGCTCAGACCTGAAGTTGTTGAATCTTTCTCAGTTGATTGCTTACTCAAACAAAGGTCCTATTTTAGTATAAAACACCAGGGTAAATGTTCAAGATCACATTTATTTTATGTGCTAAGAGTTATTTCATAAATTTATGGAACCACTTGGAAAAAAATGACAGAAGGGATACATGTTCTATCCTACCCCTAGGGTAGTACTTATATGAAGGATAAGGTTTCCACAAGAGGGCAGCATTACCTAATAAATTGTGTGATTGACCACCTCCTCCAATAGGGGCTGAGAGAGGGAGGTTGATAGGGTAGACAGTATAGGTTCAGGGTGCCATAGCACCTACCACACCAAGGAAACCTACTATATCTAAGGCCATATTTATAGTCGCTCCTGAGGCACTGATAGTGACAGATTTTGCAACAGTAGGGAGAAAGAAGGCATACAGTTGACCAAAGGAGGATGAGTAAGTAACACACCCAAACACCTTCTTTCTTATTATGACTGGCTCAGAAGTCACCCTGGATGGTGTCTACACTGTCTCTTGATGCCGGTATCTTTACAACCAGTATTTAACAGGGGCTTTTATTTCCTCTTTAGATCTTTGTCACTATTCAAAGGGCTTCCCAGCAAATCATGCTCTCTGAAGATTATGTTGCAAGGTATACTACCATTGTGATATTTTCCTTATTTAACTGCCTGGTTACTCCAGTTATGCTTTGTTTATACTCTAGGGAAAGGAACGGGATTGAAATCCATTGAGAGCCCATTATGTGAAGGCATTTTACAGAAACTGCCTCATTTAATCATCACTACAATTCCATTATATAGGAACTATCATTTCCCATGTGACTGAACTAGAAAGAAACATACATAGATCGATATATATACAAAGCAGTAACTTTTCCAAATTCACCAAGCTACCCAGCCAAGAAGGTTTATTTAAAATATAAATCATGACTGATCCACTCTTGAGTCAATGACAATGTGTCTATTATATAAGGCATTATTTAACATGTTACCTCCTATCTGAGTACATGCATAGGCATGGCTTGAATTTCGGTACCAGCAGGTAATATAATAAATCACTATGATGCTATATAACCTCACCCTTACTCACTCAAAATTCTTTCCCACTAAGTATTCTCTTCTTAGGATACATCATTTGGATGTAGAAAATGAGAATAATGGAACATTTTAAGATGGCTACTGTGTTTGTGACTTAATCGACATGTTGGTTCCAGTCACTGAGATAAGGAATTTGGGAGGAGAAAATGACATGTCAGGCTTTGAGCATGTTATGCTTAAAAAACTTTTGAGGCATCGAAATACAAATGTCCAACTGGAAGTGGACCATTTGGGTCTGGGACATAGAGATATAATCATCCACCTATGTAGGTTATAATTGAAGTTCTGGGACTGGGTGAGATTTTTCCATAGTATATGAATGAAGTTAGAAAGGGTGGAACTAGAGGAAAGACCAACATTTAAAGGGTGGTCAAAGGGACAGCAGGTATTAAAGGAACCTGGTTTTAAAAACTGAACAGAGCAATAGGAAAAGAGCAAGGAAATTGGGTATTGAGAGTAAGAAAGGGGATTTATCCACAAAGAAGGACATTATTCAGAGTAACCATGTCAAATGCCACATAGAAACCATAGATAATGAAGACTGAAAAGAATCCACTGGTCTTAATAATGAGAGGTCATGTGTAGCTTTGAACAGAGTAGTTTCAGTGGCATTTAGGGGGTCAAATTTCAACTGCAGCTTGTGAAAAGTTAAATGGTAGGTGAAGAATTGGAGGCAATGTGTAGAAACTTTGGTTTTGAGAACAGAGTATGAACAAAAGAAGATAGTGCAGTAACCAGAGGGAGAAGCAGGATTGTGGGAAAATGATTTTCAACTTATATTCTAATAAGAATGAAATGGAGAAATGAAGACATGTATATAGGATAAAGGAAACATACTGTTAGAAAGGGCTCCAGAGTTCAGAGCAAACATGCAGCAGGAAAAAGAAGATAAGGCCCTATGGAAAGTTCACCAATAGGTAGATGCTTTGGTGGCAGAAAGAGTGTGCCCGAATATGTCCTTACAGTCCTTCTGCACAGGTCACTCCACTTACCTGGAAGGCCCTTCCCCTTCTGTTGGTTTATTTGTCAAATTTTACCCACTGCTTAGCTCAAATTCCAACTTCTCTGTGCAGTTTTACCTCATCAATCTCTTCTGAAGAACTCTCTTTAATTCTAACAGAAATTTCTGTCTGAGCAATTCATTTGACATTTCTAAAAGAACACATAGCTAGCTAATTCATTTGTCATAGATGTGTCCTTTCTCTCTTAGACTGTATACTCCTCAAGGACAGGTTTTCTTTCTTAGCCTTTTCCACAACCACCAGAGTGACTAGCATTACTGGCTGTAGGGTCTCATTAAGTCTCTAGCCTTTTATGAAGGAGGAGAGAGAAAAATGCTAGCAGTAGGTAGGTCTTTGGTGTGTATTAAGTCCATTTGTTCTCTAATAGCCAATAAGGAGACTGAGAATTGCAGAGGAAGAATAAATTTATCCAAGGGGTGATGTGGGTAGTATGTGGCAATGGCAATGTTTGAACCAAATGCTCTTTCTCTAATGCCATTCTGCTTTAGTTTCTGCAAAATTCTTCTTACAAGATATGCCTCTTTTTCTGATATTAATAAAGACCTGAGTCTTTATCATTGAGGCTATGAGCCAAGTGGTCTCAGTGTCCCCTGTACCTTGTAGGGAGCCTCCCTGCACCTTACCTCCTGACAATCAGCTTCAGGATCCGGAAAGAGCCTTTGATGAGGATGAGGGCCTCTTGGCGGGAGCCATACAATGGAGTGCCATTGATATTCACCAGCTCGTCACCAGTCCTCATCTTCTGGGACAAGGCTGCCTTGCCTCCATCTTCAATCTGTGTTGCAGAGAACAAAACAGAAAGCAGGGGGTGAGGCGACTCCTTCCTTCAAATTCTACTTCCTGACTCTTCACGTCCAAGCCACAAGTAGTACTGGGGTGTTGTGCCACGAATCTCCAGGAAGCAGCTAAGAAGCTGATTACAAGTCATTATTTGCTGAAGGCAAAGCTTGGGCAAGCCCTTGAAGAAGGTGGCAACACAGAAATAATGTAATCTCTGCCCTGGAGGAATACACAGTTCATCCAGGGAGACATGCACTTTTAAATAAGAAAATGATGCTTGGAAGGTACCCTACAGTGTGGGCTAAATAGCAGCATGGCATAGCAAAGTGTGCACACAAATGAGAGCCAGAAGTGCTAGGCTCCAGCAAAATGACCTTTGGCGAGTCCTTGCCTATCTTTGGGCAGGTTTTGAAGTCTGACAAACTGGGATTTGAATCCTGGCTCTGTTTCCTAGCTGGATGACCCTGAGCTAGTTGTCTAATATCTCTGTGTTCCAATATCTTGTGCATGAAATATAGATAACAAGGGTAACTATCTCACAAGGCTGTTAGTATGTGAAGTGTCTGGGAGCAGCAAGATGTCCATAAATATGAACTCTGATTATTATAGCAAGGGGATTGACTTGAAGAACTTGAAAGTGACTTCACACTCAACATTATGTGAGTGGAATTGCAAATTCAAAAGATACAAAGTATAGACAAAGTAAATGTTCATTTATCTATGTCTCTTCAACAAGTGCCCAGCAAGGTGCTGCTAGTGGCTGACACATAGCAGGCATCTACCCAAAGCTGGGAAAGTGGTATTCACTGTTCTACCACAGCCAACAGAATTTTCATTGATCAGGAAAATGCGGGCAAGAAGGCAGTAAGGCTGGCGTGTTCGGGGAGGGCACTGAAAGCAAAGGAGATATAATAGCTACCAGGGTAGGCAAAAGGCTGCTAGACAGGGAGGAAAGGTGAGGTGGGAACAAAGGGGAGTGGAGGCCCAGTGGGTTAGGGTAAAGAACTATGGGTCCTTTGATGGAGGGATTGGTGTAGTGACATATATTTGAATGTGTGAACACATTCCCCTCAATCATGTATAGTGTTGTAAACAAATGTTACCTCAACGAAGAAAAAAGGAAAAGCAAACCAGAATGTCCCCAGTGGTCCTCGCTTATGGTTACTGTTATATGTAACATTCCTTCTACCACAAAGGTGAGTTCTACCTATTATAACATTAACCCCATATATTCACCCATGAACTCATTCCTCAAGTTCTCAGTGAATTTCTAGTATGCACAGGACAACACACTGAGTCCTGGAGATATGGAAATGGCCATAACACACATAGCTTAAAGCCTCAGGGCTGGGGTTATGGTCTGGGTTTCTTCTTTCCTATTTTTTTAGTATTTTATTCATTTTTTAATAATTAAACTTCTGGGCCTCCCCGATGGCGCAGTGGTTGAGCACTGGGTTGCAAAGCTGCCCATAGCCTCTACAGCACCAGTTCAATCCCCGGCCACCAGTGAGGGTCCCACATGGCATGCAGATCCCAACTGCCGTGCCCACTGCTCCCCTCAGCAGTGTACTTCGTCAGTCTACCTGTTCTGTTCCCCGCTCTGCCTCTGGTGAATTCTCTCACCCTCCCACACTTCTGACTGTACCCAGTGCTTGCATAAATAAATAAATAAATCTTAAAAAAAAAAAAACAAACAAGCAAAAAAAAAAAAAAAAAACCTCTAAAATTTTTCTTACTGTTTGCAATAGCCAAGATATGGAAACAACCTAAATGTCCAAAAACAGATGAATGGTTTAAGATATGGTATATATAGCTTTTAGAGAGATCAACATGGCCATGGGGAAACACTGTGAGTAAGTCCTCCCATTAAAAAAAGTTAATAGGGAGGCAAAGTGGCAGTTCCCTGTGAAAACCAGGACACAAGATAAATGAGTGACTCTGGCAAACTGCCCAAATAGGAAAGTTGCCATAAAAGAGGATGAAAAGAGAGGAAAGCTCAGAATCCTGCTACCCCCCACCCACAAAGGCAGCACACTCCGACCAACAGAAAGGAGAAGAATAAAACAACAAGAACAAACTACAGATCAAACGGGACTGTGAGTGAAAGGAACTATTGCAGGCACCATACCCTAAGAATGGGAACTGTGGAGAACCATGCGGGAATCACCACAGCCACAGAGGTGAGCAAACAAATGGCTCCAGGCACCATTAGAGGAAGATAAGGACTCCTTGGAGAGACCTACAAATAGCCCAAGGCCAGCCAGTAAGCTTGTGTGGAAAAGCATGCACAATCAAAAAGCATCGAGGAGCAGCTGCCCAGGTCCCTATGCCTGCGACCTAGGTTTGTGTGGAGACACATGGGAACTGTCACTGAGGTGAATGACCCTCATTGAGTAATCAAAAACCAGGCACTCTGGCATGGAAGCGGGATGCAAAAGGTGCCATTTCTGTGGACACTGAACTGGGCTACTGCCCACATCCCAGATCTGAGGGTTTCAGAACTGAGATCTGAGGCACGAAATTCGGGGCGTGGGATGCCCACAACGCGGAGCACAGGGCAGACAGAGCACCTCCACGCCATTGAGCCATTCCACACCACCCCCACTCAGTTCCCCTGAAGCCCACAGTGAAAAAGCACAGATCCGAAGGGATACTAGGAAAGATCTCTGGCACACCTAGTGATCAGAACAAAATCACCAACTTCTTAATAGTTGGAAGCCAGGGTTTCCAAAACCACCCTCAGGCTCAGAGAGGGGGTGGGCCATGCAAACGGGGTAAGAAGGGAAATGAGGTGTGGAATAAGACCCCATTCTGGAAATGAGAGCTAGGCACAGGATTCAGGGTGTGTGACATGCCATAACAGTGGGCACTGCATATTTGTTTTGGGTCTGAGACCCTGAGATTGAGAGCTAGAGTGCAGAATTCAGGGCAGGGGATCCACACAGCCACAGACACAGCACCGGGTGAACACTGGGCAGACACAGCACCCAGCATGAGCAATAGCCCCTGTGTCGAGGTGCTCCCCTTGCCCCCTCCATTTCTCAGAGAACTACAGGGAAAAAGCACAGGTCAGCAAGTACAGGTCTCTAGCACTACCTAGTGACTAGAGCAAAATCACCAACTAACTGATTCCCTGCTGGAACTGAGTAAATATGGAGGGAACTGTAAGAGACAGTGCCCAGCAACACAGCCACAGCATCAACACCCTGGTGGAGTTTTGGCCTACCAGTGCTGGTCTCAGTTTGGTAAACAATTTCTGACACCCCTGAAGGAGCAATCCAAAGAGATGCCCACCAACACCAGTGGCACAAAGTCCCAATGCATAGAACAAATTAGAAAGCAGGGCATCCCTGGTGGCACAGGCAGTAGAGCACAGCATTGTGAAGCTGTCTGCAGACTCTGCAGTCCCGGTTTGATCCCTGCTGGTGTCGGAACAACCCACATGGCGAGCAGACCTCTCCTGTCTTGCCTGTTGCTCCCCTCAACAGTGTATTTCATCAGTCTGCCTGCTCTGTTCCCACTCTGTCTCTGGTGAATCCTCTTACCCTCCCGCACATCTGGCCTGTGGCCCAGCTCTTGTATATAAAAAAAATAAATAAATAAATAAAAGAAAGCAAACAGCAGGGAGAAGGAAAAATACAAATAACCAAGCAAGGCTACTGGAAAAGTACACAACACAAAAAGAAAATCAGTCACCAGAACTCAACAACAATGACATGGAAGAATTTCTCTGCCTGTCAGATAGAGAATTAATAATCATCATGATTAAAAAGTATAATGAGATGGGACAAATAATTAATGAACTGAAGAACGAAAATGAGACCCTAAGAAAGGAAATAAAAGAAAAGGAGGAGACTAAACTATTACTGGAGGAGACAAAGAGCTCTAGGAAAAGCATTGAAAACAGGACCGAGGAAATGGAAGAATGGATCATACTCTTGAAGATACAGAAATAAAAAGAAACTAAAGAGAAAAAAGAGAGAGAAATGCAAAGGAAGAAAAATGAGAAAACCCTTAGACAATTATTAGAATCCATGAAGAGAGGAAATATAAGAGAAGGTGAGGAGAGAGACAAATGATTGAGAAAGTATTCAAGGAGATAATTGAAGAAAACTTCGCAAGCATGAAAAAGAAGACAAATATAGACATACAAGAAGTAAGAAGAATACACAATTACCACAATGAAAAGACAACTACAGCAAAACACATAACAGTAAAGCTTGCAAGAGTCCAAGACAAAGAAAAAAACAATGAAACTGGCAAGGGGGAAGAAATAGATAACTTATAAGGGAAAATCAATCAAGTTAACCTCAGACTTCTCCAAAGAAACTCTATGGGCAAGAAGAGAATGGAGTAACATAATCAACAAACTTCAAGACAGCAAATGCCAACAAAGAATACTTTACCCTGCAAAGTTATCCTTCGTCTGTGAAGAAAAAATATGGACCTTCTCAGACAAACAAACTCCAGAAATTCATTATATCTAAACCCCCACTCCAAAAAATTCTACAAGAAGTCCTAAAGCCAAAACCAACAGAGGAATGATCAAGAAGAACAGAATAAAGCAGGGAATAAAATCACAAAAAAAGACAAACAAAATGGCAAATAAAGATGCCAACATATCAATATTAATTCCAAATGTAAATGGATTAAACTCATCAATAAAAAGACACAGAGTAGCACACTGTGTTAAAAAAAAAAAATCCATCCTGCTGCTGTCTCCAGGAAACATATTTAACCACAAAGGAGAAACAGACTGAAAGTAAAAGGTTAGAAAATAATCCTACAAGCAAATGGACCAAAAAAGAAGGCAGGAACAGCTTTACTTATATCAGATGAATTAAACTTTAAAATAAAAAAGGTAAAAAGAGACATAGATGACACCACATTATGATAAAGAGGACAATACATCAGGAAGATATAACACTCAAAAACATATACCCACCAAATGAAGGTGAACCAAAATATATTAGACAGTTATTATCAGCTCTGAAAAGGGACATTAAAGAAAATACATACATAGTGGGAGACTTGTTGAAATCTCCACTCTCGCACTCTCACTCCACTCTCACAAATGGACAGATCAATGAGACAAAAAATAAATAAAGACACTAGAACCCTAAATAAAGACATAGAACTCATGGACTTAACAGACATCTATAGGACACTGAACCCAAAAAAATCCGAGAACACATTTTTCTCAAGCACACACAGATCATTCTCCAGAATCGATGACATACTGGGCCACAAGAAAAACATCAACAGATGCATGATGATCAAAATCATTCCAACTATCTTCTCTGATCATAAAGGCATCAAACTAGAAATAAATCATGAAAAGTAAAGAAGGAACCCTTTCACTTCATGGAGATTGAAATACACATTACTGGAAGACCACTGGACTAATGAGGAAATCAAAGAAGAAATTAAAAGATACTTTGAGTTGAACAACAAGAAGGACACCACTTTCCAGAATGTATGGGATGCAGCAAAAGCAGTAATAAGAGGAAAATATATAGTAGTACAGGCTCACATCAAGAAAAAAGAAAGAACTCAAACAACCTAATCTCAGATCTCCAAGAGCTAGAAAAAGAACAACAACAACAAAAAAAAACAAACTCTAAAGCCAGTAGAAGAAAGGAAATAATAAAAATTAAAGCAGAAATAAATGAAATAGAAATTTTAAAAATCCAAAAGATCAATTTTATTTTGAAAAAATAAAATAGATGAACCTCTGGCCAGGCTCACAAAGAAAACACAAGAGAAAGCACATATAAATGGGATTATAAATGAAAGAGTAGAAATCACAACAGACTCAGTAGAAATCAAAAGAATAATCAGGGCCTCTGCCGTGGCGTAGTGGGTTGAGCACAGTGCTGTGAAGCTGTCCGCAGCCTCCGCAGTGCGGGTTTGATTCCCAGCCAGACAGGAAGATTCCCAGATGGAACAGCAGACATCTCCTGTCGCACACGCTGCTCCTCTCAGCAGTGCTTTTGGTCCATCTGCCGTTCTGCTCCCCACTCTGTCTCTGGTGAATCCTCTCACCCTCCTGAGTCACTGGCCTGTACCCCAGCTATTGTATAAATAAAAATAAATAAATAAATAAATAAATCTTTAAAAAAAGAATAATAAGAGATTACTATGAACACTTATATGCAAACAAATTCAACAACCTAAAAGAGATGTACAAATTCCTAGTACAATATAACCATCCAAAGATGGACAAAGAAGAAATAGAATACCTAAACAGACCAGTTGCAAGCAGCGAAATTGAGGCAGTAATCAAAGCACTCCCCAAAAACAAAAGCCCAGGCCCAAACAGATGGCTTCACAAATGAATTCTACCAAATGTTCAGCAGTGAATTAGTGCCTATCCTACACAAACTCTTTCAAAAATTGAAAAAGAATGAGTACCACCAAATACGTTCTACAAAGCCAACATTACACTAATACCAAAACCAAACAAAGACAGCATAAAAAATGAAAATTACAGGCCAATCTCCCTAATGAACACTGACGCAAAAATCCTCAACAAAATCCTTGCTAACAGAATCCAACAATTCATCAAAGGGATAACATACCGTGATGACATGTGATTCATCCCAGGGGAACAATGATGGTTCAACACATGAAAATCAATCAGTGTAATCCAACACATCAACAACAACAACAACAACAAAAAATATATCATATCAATAGATGCTGAGAAAGCATTCGACAAAGTCCAACATCCATTTATGATGAAGGCCCTTGAAATTCTCGGGATAGAAGGAACATACCTTAACATGATAAAAGCCATATATGGCAAACCCACCGCCAATATTATTCTCATAAGTGAAAAGCTGAAGGCCTTAAGATCAGGAACAAGACAAGGATGTCCTCTCAACACTGTTCTTCTATACAGTACTGAAAGTCCTAGCCAGGGCAATAAGACAAGAGACAGACATACAGGGAATACAGATAGGGAAAGAAAAAGTAAAACTATCACTATTCACAGATGATATGATAATATACGTAGAGAACCCTAAAAACTCCACAGAAAAACTACTTGAAATAATCAACCAGTTCAGTAAAGTAGCAGGATACAAAATCAACACACAAAAATCAGTAGCCTTCCTATACACAATCAATCTGAAGAAGAAGAAATAAAAAAAAAAAATATAATTGAAACAAAAAAAATCAAATACTTGGGAATAAACCTAACAAAAGTGGTGAAAGACCTATACAAACAAAATTATAGGGCCTCTCCTGGTGGCACAGCAGTTGAGCGCTGGGCTGCGAAGCAGCCTACAGCCTCTGCAGCGCGGGTTCGATCCCTGGCCACCAGCAAGGGTCCCACATGGCGTGTAGACCTCTCCTTCCATGCCCACTGCTCCCCTCAGCAGTGTATTTCGTCGGTCTGCCTGTTCTGTTCCCCACTCTGAATCTGGTGAATTTTCTCACCCTCCCATGCTTCTGAGTGTACCCGGTGCTTGTATAATAAATAAATAAATCTTAAAAAAAAAAAATAAAGACTCATCACCCAAAGCAAAGAAAGTCAAGGAAAAGATAAACACCTGGGATTACATCAAACTGAAAAGCTTCTGCACAGCAAAAGAGACATTAACCAAAACAGAGAGACACCCCACCGATTGGGGAAAAAATCTTTGCACTCCAGTCATGTGATAAGGAACTGATCACAAAGATAAACAAAGGATTCACATGGCTCAACAAAAACAAAATAAACAATCCAGTCAAGAAATGGGCAGAACTTAAAAGACATTTCTCCAAAAAGGAAATGCAAATGACCAACAGGCATATGAAAAAATGTTCAACACCCCTTATAATCAGGGAAATGCAAATTAAAACCACACTGAGATACTACCTTACACCAATAAGAATGGCACATATCAAAAAAACAAACAACAACAAATGTTGGTGAGGATGTGGTGAAAAAGAAACTTTCCTAGATTGCTAGTGGGAGTGAAAACTGGTCCAACCACTAAGGAAAGCTCTCTGGAGGTTTCTCGGTCTACTAAAAATGGAGCTACTGTACGACCCGGCAATTCCACTACTGGGGATCTACCCAAAGGACACAAAAACATTGATTGAAAAGACAGCTGTACCCTTATGTTTATTGCAGCACTATTTACAATAGTTAAAACCTGGAAACAACCCAAATGCCCCAAAAAAGATGACTGGATCAAGAAGATGTGGCACATATACAAAATGGAATATTATTCAGCAATCAAAAAAGATGAACTCATGTCATTCGCAGCAATGTGGATGGAACTAGAAGGACGTATGTTCAGTGAAATAAGCCAGAAGGAAAAAGAAAAATATCGGATGTTTTCACTTAAAACAGGAATATAGGGGAACCAAATAAGACAGTGCAAAAAAAGTAACAGTACAAAACACAACAAAGCAAAAACAGACAATTATAAATCAGACACATACTGCAGGGGAGGAGGAGGGAGAGGGATCAGAGGGAGGGAGGGAGGAGCACAGGGGTTTGAGGTAATGGTGCATGGATGTACTGGTGAAAGAAACTCTTAGGGGACTACACCTGATGGGGTGGAGGGAAGCAAATATTGTTTAAAAATGAACAATGGGGCCTCCCCGGTGGCGCAGCGCTTGAGCGCTGGGTTGCGAAGCTGCCCGCGGCCTCTGCGGCGCCGGTTCGATCCCCGGCTGCTCCCCAGCCACGAGAGGAGGGTCCCACATGGCGCGCAGACCTCTCCTGCCGCCCGCTGCTCCCCTCAGCAGTGTACTTCGGTCCTTCTGCCTGCTCTGCTCCCCGCTCTGGCTCTGGTGAATTCTCTCACCCTCCCGCGCTTCTGACTGTACCCAGTGCATGTATAAACAAAAAACAAACAAACAAATAAATAAATAAAACATGCCTCTAAAAAAAATGAACAATGATGTAAAAAATTAAACAGTTGGGACTATATCAAATTAAAGAGTTTCTGCACAGCAAAAGAAACAATAACCAAAACAAAGAGAAACCCCACCGACTGGGAGAAAATTTTTGCACACAACACTAGTGATAAAGGACTGATCACAAAAATCTACAAAGAGCTGAAGAGACTCAACAAAAACAAAGAAAATAATCCAGTCAAAAAATGGACAGAAGAGCTAAAAAGGAACTTCTCCAAAGAGGAAATACAAATGGCCAACAGGCACATGAAAAAATGTTCAACATCACTTGTAATCAGGGAAATGCAAATCAAAACTACAATGAGAATACCATCTTATACCAGTGAGAATGGCACATATTAAAAAACAAAACAAAACAAACAAACAAACAAAAAAAAAAAACAAGCAACAACAAATGTTGGTGAGGTTGTGGAAGAAAGGAACTCTCCTGCATTGCTGGTGGGAGTGCAAACTGATTCAACCACTATGGAGAGCTGTGTGGAGATTTCTTGACCTACTAAACATAGAGCTTCCATATGACCCAGCAAGTCCACTCCTAGGTATTTACCCAAAGGACACAGAAACATTAATTCCAAAGGGCACCTACATCCCTATGTTTATAGCCGCACTATTTACAATAGCTAGGCTATGGAAACAACCCAAATGCCCCAAAACAGATGACTGGATCAAGAACATGTGGTACATATACACAATGGAATATTACTCAGCAATCAAAAAAGATAAATACATGAGGTTTGCAGCAACATGGATGGCGCTAGAAGGGATCATGCTCAGCGAAATAAGTCAGAAAGAAGAAGAAAAATACCGGATGGTCTCACTCATAGCAGGAATTTAGAAAACCTAAATAATGGACCAGGAAAAATACTAATCAATACAAAGTAAAAATCAAAATCAACAAGCAACTATAAACCAGAGACACACTACGGGGGTGGGGGGGGAGGGCCAAGGAGAGGATGGATTAGGGTCAAAATAAGGGGTGGTGCAATTATATGGGGGATATAACCAAGATGAAAGTGCATACATTGTGCAAAAATGAAAAATGATGTAAGAAGTATATAATAGAAAATATTAAAAAATAATAAAATAATAAAAAGAAAAAATAAAAATAAAAATAAATTTAAAAAGATGTGGTATTTATACAAATAGAATACTACACAACAATCAAAAAGATAAACTCATGCTATTTGCAGCAACATGGATGGAGCTGGAAGGGATAACGCTCATTGAACAATGTCAGATGGATAGAGAAATATATCTGATGATTTTACTCATAGGAGGAAAACCGGGAAACAAAATGAAGGGTCAGAAAAAATAGTCTGAATTTCTTCTCAATGGAGATGGTAAGGTAGGAAGGCAGTAAGATTGGTGTGTAGGGGGAGGACATTGAAAACAAAGGCAGTAATAACAGCCGCCAGGGTAGGTAGGCAAAAGACTGCTAGAGGGCTAGAGGGGGAGGAAGAAATCAGATTTTTTTTTTCCTCTCTGGAGCAAGGGAGGTGAAGATGATTAGCCCACACAATCTTCAGAGAAAGGTAGATTCTAAATGGGCCAACTAAGTGCCGATGTCTGCTGCAGGTGTCTCTATATATACCACTACTCTTTTGTTTTTTTTAAGATTTATTTATTTATACAACAACCAGGGTACAGGCCAGATGTGCGGGAGGGTGAGGATTCACCAGAGAAAGAGCAGGGAACAGAACAGGCAGACTGACGAAATACACTGCTGAGGGGAGCAGTGGGCTAGACAGGAGAGGTCTGCTTTGCCGTGTGGTTTCTCGCTAGCTGGCCCTGATTGAACCTACGCTGCAGAGGCTGTGGACAGCTTCAGAATGTGGCGCTCAACCGCCTGCACCACCAGGGAGCCCCCTATACCACTACTCTTATTTGAATATTTCTCTTAGTTTTTGATAGCATTCCTCCCCACTCCCAATCTATCCCCACACCATGAATTTAGACTATTGCTGAGCTTTAGTTCGGGCAGCTCATGTGCAATTTGCCAGATGAGACCGCCTGAGCTCAGAGAGAAATGTTAATGCAAGATTCTAAAACTCTCATCAAATAAATTGAAATTCTAACTGAAATTACAGACTGTTACTGCATTTCTTGCTGCTAACCCAACAGTGTTTTTAAATTAACCTCTGTATGACAAATCATAAGTTAGCCAAATGACATTGTGTGTGTGTACATATATGAATATATATACACATATACATACATACACACCTTTGTTCCAGCACCTGGGCCACCACTCAAGACAAAACAAGCCAATATTGGTAAATGGGGAACAACTTTCAGCAAATTAATTAGGATCACACTCTTATTTCCATTGTCATTATCATTATTACTTCACAGTCACTCTGCCTGATGCCAAAAAAAAAGTAAAGTGCTGTACACGAATTTCAGAGGTTCTTATTTGAATGACTCATTCCTTTGGCTTCCGTGGAAGGCCCTCAGCATCAGGCAGGACTTTCAGCAGGGACCAGCCATTTGAAAGGGCTTCCTTGGGCTAACAAAGAACCACAAACAGGAATGCAACAAAAGAATGCTGACAGATTTTTTTCCTGTGGATGTAACATTTCCCTTAATTCATTCTACCCCTTTTATTCATACAACTCAATTATCCATATTAGCGTTACCCAAAGCAAGGCTTCCCTTCAATATATATTAGTATTAAGTACAACCCTGGGTTAATCAAGCACTTTGTTACGTCAACAAATATCTCTGTTTATTGTAGGCTAGAAAAGGAAAGGGGACACCTTTTTAACTAAAATGCATAATAGCTGCAGCAAAACCTCAGGCATTTTGCATTCTCTGCTGCCACTTTGGCTGCCACTGTCTGAGTGCTTGCTGGGACTCTTTCTTGGACTACACACTCAGGCCAACTATTCCTGTCCCTTTTTCTGTTGCACATTATTTCTCAGTCACCAGCAGCATCCTCTGCTGGACAAATATGCCGAGTATAATAAGGCCACTTTAGCACAGTGTGGACTCACAACAACAAAGCAACAAATTCTGGACTCCCTGCACAACAACCCCAGAGTCCAGATGAGTCCAGATCAGGAGATGAAACTTGATTTGGTTGAAGATTATTTAGACAATACTCCAAATTAGTTCTTTCTCAGACCCAGAGCATTTACTGAACTATACAATTGATTTCTTTTTACTCCTCCTGACTTTTAGATTCTTTCAAAAATTATTGCTCGCTAATCTTTCTCCTTCTCCCTCCATCTGTGGATTTCTGGAATCCACCATGTCTTCCATTTACTGTTTGACCTCCTGACAACCAATTCTCCAGGTCAGAGAGGCTCAACCACACATTTGTTTATTTAGAAGATAAATCAGTTGTTCATGTTTCTAGCAAGTAAAAGGAAGGGAAACAATGAAAAGGAAAATAAAAAAGAAAGAGAGGGACAAGGAAAGGTGTGAATTAATGAACTTGTTGAAAATAACATGCCCTGCTTTAGAGGCTGAATAGCATCACTTGATGCTGTCCATTCAGTAAGGCTGGTCAATTTTCCTGAATCAGAGTTTCAGGGTGGCTTTCTTGTCTCATTTGAAGTGTTGTGAATTCTCAAATTGGACCCAGACACAATGGAATGTCAGTATAAACACACATCACAAAGCCCAATGTAAACAATAGTTAGCTTACGTGTCATTTTGGATTATCCATGACATTGTCGGGCTAGCATGAGTCGCCCAAGTGATTGCAAATTGATTGCATAAAGGTCATAGAACCAAAAGCCAGCTGGTGTCTGCGAAATTGGTAATTGCTGAATGACCCTGGACAAGTCCTTTTCCCCTCTTTTGGGCCTCCTTTACCCTTACTGGTAAAATATGGGGGTCTGACTAGATGATCTCTGAGGGCCCTTGGCGCTCTGACATTCAGTGAAATGTGAACAGTGAGCAAAACCATTCATTATCTTCTGCTGACACAGTTAATCCTAGGTTTTTGCTCCATTGTACTTTGTCTTCACCCATGTTTCACTCCTTCAAAACCGACTAATTAACATCTATCTTTCAATTCCCTGTGGTTTTAATCCATTGTCTCAGAGTGGCCCACCAAGGTTAGAACACTTTAAAAAGCACAGTTGGGACACTGAGAGAAAGAGATTCCAGAAGCCCCATTTTGTGCTAATGAGCTGGAGATTTGGAAAATTTTGATGGGTCTTCAATGATGCATGAAGTGCTCTGATAGCTGTCAACAAAGTGACAAATTGACCCCTTGAGAGCAAAAGCAAAGAAAAATTGACTTAACAGCACTTACTGACTTTTAGTTGCTTTTATTTAGTCAGATACTAGCAGTCATGATTTGGGCCTTTTGAATAAACTTTGGAGATAGGAGAAAGAAAGTCAGGTTTATCTTCATGAAAAATGCTGAAAGCAGGAGAAAAAACATCTGCAACAATAAACAATAGGTATTGAATGGCTACTACAATAGTGTAAAAGCAGCATTAAAAATCAGTGGCATGATTGTGAATATCTCTGCTTGCTACGAGACATTTATTGGAAAAAAACAGGCATTAACTAAAACTTTCCTGGTCAGGTCTAGCAACTTCTGGCCAAATTACCAGCCCATGTTCCTACTTTCACCAGCTTTTGCCAGTCTAAGAAGGCAAAGAACATAGTTGTTCAATGTATTTTTTTTTGCAAGTGGACAGAGAAGTTACACCAAGAATACAGTAAATGCCTTGCTTAAAAAAGATAAAATACCCTCTGAATGCTTTTTTAGCACCCTTTGAAAGAAGTTCCAGCTTTTGGTAAATACTCCAGACACCAAAATTCAGCAATTCAGTCCTTTGGGGGAAATCAATAGAGAAAATATGAAGATGGTGATAAGGTGGACTTGACAAGTTTAACTATCAGGAAATAGGAACATCAGAGAATAAATAAAGTCCACGCTCACTCTAAAATTTCATTTGAAATCTTGAACAGATCACAGATTGAGGGCTATCAGTTTCTGATCCACCCTCTCACCCCTACTGGTATCCTTTAGAATCTGACCATCTGACCATGCTAAGAGAGATCAATCAAGTGTCTTGGATGGGGAGATCCAGACTTTGAAACCTCTGCAAGCTCTTTGCCATGGCTTTCAATTGTCTGATTGCAGGTTGCAGACATATTGGCTGCCGTGACTTGTCTTTCTTAGCAACTCCTTACAAAATCCCTCTCAAATTTCCAAAGTAGTCTTGGTTAGAAAAACAAGAAACTAGCTGTTCCAAATTTTATCTTCCTTTTCTTACCCAGCTTCCCAAAAGGCAAAACAGAAGGCAAAAACCTCTGCCTTAAATAAATGTGAATTCAAAATGAACAATCAATTAAAAAGATGTGAACAGGTCTGGTTCTAAATAGTAATCATTGAATGGAGATGGACTGCGAAGATGGACATCATGGGAAATGATATTCCTTCCCTCTATTATCAAAGAAGTGGATGCCCAAATCCTATATATGGCACCCCAAAGTGTAAAGCTCTGTGGATCAGGCCCCTAGGCTCCTCTGACCTTGGACCAGCAAAATCATGCTGTTACCTCCCCCAGCATGACTTATCCCCAAAGACAGATCTTTCCTTCTCAGCTGCTTAAATCACCATCTAGTTTACTAATCCTCACAACAAAGGCCCTCTAAGCCCCAAATCATTAAATTTCCCTAGGGACTAACCCAAGTCAAATTCTAAGTGTCTTTGCCAAAAACTCAGTCAGTCCGGAGCCAAGCTCAGCTCTAGGAATCTGGTGATGAAGAGAAGGGTAGAGAGTGAAAAGCACTGCACCCCACTTCAGCTACCAAAACAATGTACTTTTGCTCCTACCAACGTGGTGCTATCTCCATGTACCAGGTAAAGGGAAAACATATATCACACAAGAGTAAACTCAAGGTTTCTTACATTATCAGCAGATATGCTCATAGAAGTCCTGTTTACACTTTGTCAATTCCCAACATTGGTTAAGACTGAAGTCTTTTGCTAACAGTAGAATTATCAATGTTTGTCAAAAATGCTAGCCTTTGGTGACTTAGAATAATAGTGTCTAAAGTGGAGCTTAAAAACATCTCAAGCTATGCACAAAATGATCTATTGGGTGAAAAGATAATGGAATGTTTATTTTTATTTGGTTTTTTAAGCAAGCCTTGTTAATATTTAATATTAGTAGAAGTAAATCATGTCATTCATAAATAAAATTATGTATGTTGCGGTCACATGCTCAAAGCATTTTTACTGACAAATTTTTACTTAAAAAAACTGGCTGGATCATAGACGTAAGTAAGAGAACTAAAACTATGTAAAAAGGTTTTAGAAGAGAACATAAGAAAATATCTTTGTGACCTTGAGGTGGATAAAGATTTCTTGGGCAGGGGGGAAAAAGGCAATAGTCATAAAAGAAAGTGTCATATTGGATTTCATCAGATTAAAAACGTATTTTCATCAAAAATGTCACTAAAAAGTGAAAAGACAAGCCGTGGACTGGGGAGAATATTCCTAATACACATATCTGACAAAGGACTTATATCCAGAATAGAAGAATTTCTACAAATCAATAATAAGAAGACAACTAATTAATACTTGGCAAAAGATTTGAATAGGCACTTCACAAAAGGAGATAGCCAAATGCCTAATAAGCATATGAAAAGGTGCTTGGTCAATATCATTTTTCATTAGGGAAATGCAATTTGAATGCACAGCAAATATCACTACACATCGACTGGAATGCCCAAAATTAAGAAGATGGAAAATACTAAATATTGGCAACAAAGAACAGCACTTTGAACTCTACAATGCTGATGAGAGTTTTATAAACTCTCATTTGTAAAATGAGGGCATACAACGATTTTAGAAATCTGTACATAATGCTTGCACCCAGAAACCTCACACTTAGGTACACAAGTCATAAAGACAAAGAAATGCATGTATCTACAAAAAGTCTTGATTGTTCATAGCAGTTTTATTTGTAATAGACAAAAACTAGGAACAACCCAAATGTCCATCAAAACACATACAGCAATAGGGCCTCTGCTGGTGGTGCAGCGGTTGAGAGCTGGGCTGCGAAGCTGCCCGCAGCATCTGCAGCACCGGTTCGATCCCCGGCAGCCGGCAAGGGTCCCACATGGCGCGCAGACCTCTCTTGCCATGCCCGCTGCTCCCCTCAGCAGTGTGTTTCCTCAGTTGGCCTGTTAGGTTCCCCGCTCTTGCTCTGGTGAATTCTCTCACCCTCCCGCAATTCTGACTGTACCCAGTGCTTGTATAAATAAATAAATAAATCTTAAAAATGAATAAATAAAAAAACACATACAACAATATAGAGTATCTGAACAAAGGGTCAGGAAAAAGACAAAACTTGCAAGCTCAAGCTGACCATAGAGCTGAGGCTTCCAGCAGGGGAGGGGGAGGGGGAGGAGGAGGGAGAGGGGTGAAATGGGAGGGAAAAGCATGAGGGACTGTGGTGATGGGTCATAGGTGCTGTAGTGGTGGGAGAACTACAGGGACCACACCAGAGGGGAGAAATAAAATACTGTCCAAAACTGAACAATGAGATAAGAAAATAAATTTAATGAAATTAAAAAAAAAAATCACACATACACAAAATGGCATACCATACAGCAATAAAAAAAGAACAACTGATACATGCATCAAAACAGGAATCTCTAAAGTATTACATTGAGTGAAAGAGACCAGGCTACAACACTTCATGTATGATTCCATTTTCTAGGAGGTCAACACAGATGAAGTTAATGTGTAGTGATAAAATTCAGAACAGTGGTTACCTGTGGAGAGGGTGTGCTGACTGTGAAAGCACATGGGTGTAATTTTCAAGAATACAGGAAACATTTTATGTATTGACCTAGGCATTGCTTACATGGAAATATATATAACAAGATATCCATTGAAATTTGTGCATTTTACCATACATTGGTTATTCCCTAATTAAGAAAGGAATAAAGGGAAATACTATATAGATTATATCTCTGAGGCAGAAACCAAGAAACTAGCACTGTTTTCACATACTCATAGCTTTCATCAAGGCAGAACATTCCACTTAAAGGGGAGTCCTTTACAATGGGGCTATAATTTATGAATTTATCCATTGTTCTTTTCTGTTTCAAGAGGGTAATCATTCGCCACTCATGTCCCAATAGGATTGGTGATTTCCATAGGAAATGAAAATGGTAACGAACACTTAATTTTCTTCACCTGACAACTGTTAAAGGTATAAAATTTTTTCTTTAATCACCAATCAATTTTGATCTTGACATGTCATGAAGACGCAATCAATCCCTCATCCAATCTTAGAGCCACCTATTTCTGCTCCTCCTGTCTATCCCAAATGTGTCTATTTCTCATGGTCCCCAGGGTCCTTGATACCCACTCTGAGAAGCAGAACTTTAGGTCAGGCCACTATCACACAGGCAAGCAGATCTCCTGCTGAATTGCTTATGCTTCTTGACTGTCGAATAAGCTATACATTTCAGTGGTACAAGTGGATAAGGATCCTTGCAATGTTGATGTGGTACAGAGAGTTCAGGGAAGACCGGGGTGGAAGAAATTGGAGGTAAAGATATGTAGTATGCGGACGACTTTGCTCCTGTGTTCTAGAGCAGTTGCCAGCAACAGAGTTCACTATATGCAATCGTGAAATAAGCTCCATTTGTAGGCTACAACAGACTAGGACAAACGAGAAAGTCTCTGATGCCCTTCAGCATAAAGAGAACACAGTATGTATATGCAGTAGTTGAACCTAGGTGACCAAAAAGACCAACACTCTCTTTTTACCATTGACTATAACAGACTGGAAACAGTCGCCATTAACCCATTGGCATTTATGAACTGTGCATGAATGCTTGTAAGAAATGCCCAAATTTAAACAAAAATGAGCATTACATTCCACTAGCTTACTAGCGTGAGATGGAAATTACTCTACATGGGGTCTCCCCAGGTGGTGCAGTGGCTGAGCGCTGGGCTGCGAAGCTGCCCACAGCCTCTGCAGCGCCAGCTCGATCCCCAGCCACCGGCGAGGGTCCCACATGGCACGCAGTCCTCTCCTGCTGCCCGCTGCTCCCCTCAGCAGTGTACCTTGGTCCTTCTGCCTGTTCTGCTCCCTGCTTTGGTGAATTCTCTCACCCTTCCACACTTCTGACTGTACCCAGTGCTTGTATAAATAAATAAATAAATATTTTTTTTTTAAAAAGGAAATTATTCTACTTGGATTAACATAATCTTCATGTCTCCACTATCAACCTATTGTTGATGTCCAGACCATTCTTCAAGTTGATCAAAAGTGTTTTTTTTTTTTTTACTTTCCAGCTCAATGTGAATGAGTTAGATACAGTCTTCAACCCAAGAGGATATGATTAACTATCCGGAATCTGAATCATCCTAAAGTCAGGTTCACTCAATAACTCATTGCTGGTTCCCTGAAGCCATTTATTTATAACCCATTATGCAAAAAAACCAAAGACAGTTTCTAAAGAGCGCACATACTCAACATTAGTCATTTCTGACTGGAAAAAGACCAAAGGACTAACACCCTTCAGGGGAGGGACGAAAGCTGCTGCTGGAAACCACTACTATCTGGAAACCACTTGCCCAGCTTACCAGGCACCCATGTGCCCTCTACCAGATGTGGATGAAGGGAGAAGGGGCTTGCTTTCTATTTTGCACAGCTGGGCTCCTACATTCCGCTCCCAGAACACTGCTTGCCTCTGCCCAGGGCCCCTTTCGCCAGCAGTGATTTTAATCTTTGTTCTTCACCGAACCCTCTGAGCAGTGCTCCATGAGGAGGGGGAAGAAGAATTTCACCCCCCCATCCTTCTGCATAACTGCTACCAAAACAAACGACTCCCACAGAAATCACCTACATGTATGTTGCAAAGGCAGTAAGAGTAACACTCTCTTCTGACCCTAGGATAGATGCAATTTTAACTTAAACTGGCTCACTTGCTGCTGTTTTCACATGGTGCTGCAAATCTGGGAACAAGTAAGTCATCATACTGTTCTGTTCCAAGCTACTGTCCTGTTCACACGGTGACTGAGAAGTGGCATGCCATCTCTTTCCCACTCAGCAAGATGCCTCAAATAACAAAAGCAAACAGTTTTCCACAACTGAGAAAAAACATGCCCATTTGTTTGTGTGTTCGGGTTAGGTAGGGACTCTTACACCAGAGAGCCTTTCCCTTGGCAACACTAAGATGAACTGGAGGAGTAAATGGAGGAGGAAATGATGGGCATTAGATCTCAAGATCTGGAAAATCAAGAAGGAGGAAAGTCTTTCTCCTGGTAGCCGGCTTGTTTTTCAGGTTAAGGCTAGATGAGGTGGGAGGAGGCAGATTTTCAACTCCTGTCCCTATTTACTCCCTCTTCTCTAATCCGCATAAGGGTAGAGCCCTGCCCCTTCACCTAGAATGGCTGATCCCTCCTGACAGCTGACTTCACAAACCTTGGCACTGAGGGTGTTCCTCATAGCCAAGGTCACTCTGGTGCCTTTCTTCCTCCCTCCACTCTCTCCAGTCCTCCCAGACCCCCTCTTCTGTGTACCCACTTTCATTCCTACCTCTGTCCCCCAGGAATTTAAGATTTCTCTCTTTCACTTCCCTCCCTGCCCTCCACCAGTGCCGTTTCCTGGGTTTCTTATGCGCAAACATCACGTATCACTATCATTAATGTCTGGCATTTCGGTTCACTAAGTAAATCAGACAGAGAGACCAAAGAATAATTCATGCAGTGTAAATAGCCGCAGATTAGAAGTCCTACATAATCTGGCCATGCCTCGTTTTTTGGCATCCTTTCCTATACACAATGAAGTCACATCGAACTTTTTGTTCTTTAGAGAAATCAAGCCCCTCCCCACCTCAGGACCTTTGCATATGCTGTTCTCGCTCTGAAAACTTTCTTTTCCCAGATCCTTATGTGGCTCCTTTCATCATTTAGGTGCCAACTCAGTGATACCTCCTTAGAGAAATCTTTACTAATTGCCAACCTGAAGTAGATTTGTTCTCTCTTCTGCCGTGATTCCCATAATTATCCATCATATTACCTGTCTTACTTTCTTCATAGAATTTTTCATTTTGCATTACCTCATTTATTTCTATAATGTTTACTTTCTTCAGGATACTTAGATTATATCAGGAGAGAGAGACAATGTCTTTCTACATCTCTATTACTGGCACTTAGGAAAACAGATGTCTATATTGAGCACATAGTAGTTGCTCAATAAATATTTGTTGAAATTTAGAAGGAAGTTCAGGATATCACCTCAGTCATGTATCTGATTCTAGACAAGGCGAATACCTTTCCCATTGCTAATCATACAGCTGAGGTTCAGCAATGATGTGTGACTTGCCCCGGATAGACTCTGTTAGATTTAAGATATTTTCTTCTTCAAGGTTGTGACAAAATATTTTTGCTAGCCAGAAGTACATTGCTACTCATGAGCCTTAAATAGAAATGCAAAGTGTTCTGGTTAGAGAGGAACTTTATGTCTCCCAGCCTTTTCAAAAGCATTATTATTTTTGGCTCAGAATATTCCACAATAATTATCCTTTGAGTTAAGTGTCTCCTGTTTGTGGTGAGTGCCCAGAGGTAAATGTTAGACTCTTAATTTGGTGAGAGGAATAAAGCTTTTATGTAAACTTAGGTACACGGCAACAATACCTTCTATCCAGATATGATTCCCCTTAGTTTTCAACATTCCCAGTCTTAGGAAGTTAATTTAAAACACACACAAGCCCTCACAAAGCATGAACACTGGGAGATTTAACTGCTCCCAGCATCTGGGAATTCAAAGTAACATCTACTCTACCTTCCTGGATATAGACGTTACAACGGGCCCATTCAGTCTACCATCCCTGAAAATTTTAAGAGCAAATCCAGATGATGGGCATAGACCAGATTCTAATTTGATTTAGTGCTTAATTAACCAATTCCCTCAGACCCCTAAAAAAGGTGTGTGTGGAAGGGACCCTCACCAATGTCTGAATAACAGTTCCCCGTGTCCTAATTCCATGTGACTAGAGTTTCTTCCTTCCTGGCCATTTGCTCAGTGTTTAACTAAGTGCAATTTAGTGTTTATACCTTTGCGAGGCTTTTCATATAAACAAATTCACAAGTCAGAAAAAAAATCCTGTGTCAAGCCAGCTTTCCTGATCGGGGCAAAAAATATGGCCACCATGACATGACTAAAAACAGTTTAAATATCTGTGGACTGCATTCAGTACTAATGGACAATAAGTGATAGGGAAGTTTTGTCAGGTCTGATTCAGATTACCTGTGGCTGCTGTGAATTATATGGAATTACATAGAGTTTAATGGTTCTCTGGCAATTTGCCTTGGCTTAGTGCCAAGGCAGTTAATGCTTCAATCAAACTGCTCTCCCCACCCCCACAACAATTTCTGTTCCTGTCTTAGTTTTGAGCTTATCTGTGATGAAGCCTTCAATGACACTCTTGTACAAATCACGACGTTGTTTTTCTCCCCCTTCTCTATTGCTGTCTCTTCCTTTTTCCTTATGGCCAGGTATATTAACTGCTCTTGGAGCTTTGCTGAGACAAGCTGCCTGGCTAGCATTTATGCAGAGAAGAACTGGTGAGGTTTGCTTGGAAAGGAGGAGCCAACAGTCAGAAGATGGGAACAGGACAATTATCAGTGGCCCTACCCCTTTTTTCCACAGTGCCATGGGCTAGCTTGACTTTACCCTGATCCTCACAGGTCCTGGACCCCTATTGCAGCGAGACCTAAGACAGCAGCCCTCCTGCACCACGTGAGCAGTTTAGGAATGCACCCCACCAAAGGCAGGTTAGCCCCCTGACAAAGATAATCTCACGGCCTGAGAAGTTTGCCTCCTCTCTTTGGGAACCTAGCTGGGAGGCTGGGATTCTGCCACAGATCACTGGCATCACTTTCACAATGTTGGTACAGTGGGCCAAGGCCAAGTGCATGAACACAGGCTAGATAAGTCCTCTGCAAACTTGCAAAAAAAAGCACGTCCAACTTCAAGGTGCCATCATCCTGCAGACAATAAACATCCGAGATCTAATCTCCAGGCAGTGGCACCTCCTGCTCGTTTTGGCGAAGGTGATTTCTACACCTCCTGCCCAACTGATTCCAAAATCGAATGCACTGGCCATACTAAGGAGAAAGCTCATTTGAAGAGAATAGCTGCCATAGAACCAGCGGGAGGGAACGGCAGAAACCACAGGATTCCTACTCTGCACTGATTGCTGCTAACTCATTTCAGCTGCTAAGGGGAGGCCCTGTTGGGGGGAGTGGGGAGAGGAAATGGGTTCCATGTACAGTCCGCTTTAAATCGTTCACAATTGTGTGCTCGAAAATAGTCTCCACTAAACATTTAGCACGCCCATTAGCACAAGCCGTAAAGCTTTAGGCTTTGCTGCACTGCTGGCCCAAACTGCCTAAGTCGCTTCCCTATGGCAAAGATGATTAAATGGTTGGCAAGTCAGATCCACGCAGGAAGGATAAAGGAGCTCCAAGGATGGTTAAACCTGGGCACAGGAAGGATGGTTTAATATGACTTTTAAGCACATAAAGAACATAGAGGGTGAGGACCAGCTGTTCTCAATTTTGACTGAATGCAGAGCGAGGGAAAAGAAACTGAAATTGCAGTGAGAGGGACTGATGTTAGCAAGAAGAAAGAACTTCCTGTCAGAGAAAGTAGGTAAATATTAGACTGAGTGGTTGGTCAATGGAGGTTGTGGAATTTCCTTCTTTGGAGTGGCTCTTCTGTCTGGGCTATTTCTGTGTGGTCCTTCCAGAGGGTGGGGGAAGGAGGGAGAGGGGGCAGCCAGAGGTTCAATTCTGTCCCTCTCCATACTCAAAATCTCTTATTTGTCACATTCAGGGATCACTGAAAGATGCTGGGGCCAAATAAAAAGCAACAAGCATCTTGTTGCTGATTTCAAATCTTTAGATTTACCCCAGCTCTCTAGCCCTTTCTGTGAGCCAACATTTTGCCCTGGCCCCCACCATTTCAAGAAAAAAATGCAAAGCATTGCTTTTGGCTTCCCAGGGCCCTTAAGCCATGCATATGGGAATAATATTTTCTGTACCCAAAAGCAGGACATGGTCTGACAATGATATTTATGGGGACAAGATGATAGAGAATGTGAAATCAGAGCTGTCCTACGAGATCTGGGATGTATGATCTCCATAGCCACATACTATCTTTTCCTAAGGATCCCGACACAGGAGGGAGTTAATTAAAACTGTGCCATGTGGTTTGGGGCCTGGGTTCTTTCCTTGTCTGCAGCAAGATCACTTAGGATTGTGAAAAAGCTAGGGTCATAATAAGTCCAGTACAAACTGAAATTCCTGCTGAGTAGGTTAGAGAAATAGGTAGTGTGTGTATATCCTTCCTAGCATCCCCCCACTCCTAAGACATATCGGGCGCAGGCACATCCTGGATGGGGTATACCAGTTCCTGCTAAACTATAAATAATGCCATAGATTTATGGAAAGGATCTTGACACAAAGGATCCTATCCATCCATCCATCCATCCATCCATCCATCCATCCATCCATCCATCCATTCATTCATTCATTCATTCATTCATTGGAGCGGTGGTTCTCCAAGTGTAGTCCCTTAACCAGCAGCTTGTTAGAAATGCAAATTTGGGAATTTGGGTATCCTCCTGACCTCCTGAATCACTAACGGGGGTGAGTGACCTCTCACAATCTGTGTTTTATTCCACCAGGTGATTTTGATAAACTCCAAACTGTAAAAATCCCTGTAATAGAAATCCTAGTGGTGATGCTCACTTTGCCAAGCAACACTAGTACTATTACGCAAAAGGACCAAAGCCACAGGCATGCTTGGTAGGCCCATCAGTATCTCTGCCAACTCAGTCTGTAATGCCACTCACACTCCCCCAACAGGGAAGAGTATGACTCTTGCGACAAAGTCTGAGTTTCAAGGAGGTAAATCAATGTGTCTGCTCCAACAGGCCTTTTTCAAATAGGTCAAATGCCCTTGGAGTATCTCATCTAAATCCTACTCAGACACACACACTCCTTTGAGTGTTGTGTGTATATTTCGGTTCTTAGCCCCAGCCTGAGTTTCAATGACTGGAGCTCACTTTGAGGACTAAGCCAAGAACATTTTATGTTTAGCCACATTATATTTACTTTTAAACAAACACAGATGAAAGAGTCCCTGCCGAAAAGAGCAGCCATTAATACTAGACCTTATATGTTACTGACATTAAATTACAATAAAGCAAAACAAATTATTTACTGTCTCACCTCAGTTTAGACTGATAGTTAATTGCTATAATCAATGGGCAACCCTTTACAGATGTTTACTTGAAAGGGTGAAGAAATGTTTCCAGGTGAAATGATCAAAGTGAAGGAACCTACAGACCAGATTGTGTTATATGCCACCTGGTTCACCCCCAGCGCATCAGTCAATGAAGGAAAAAAATTCAATACACCCTCCCAGTCAGAATCATTGACTTCTGGCTGCCCCTGGAGCTGCCTGCTCAGTTAGGGAAACTGCACAGCATAGTTAAAAATAACATGTAATACATAAGGGATATTTCTGGGTGGATGATAACTTTCCATATATTGAGAGGGGCTTGTGATACATATGCATGATGTGTCAAAATTTGTCCGAGGATACATGAAAGATTTGTGTATTTCATTATGTAAATTTTACTTCAGAGGAAAAAAGAACTGTAAACACACATGAGTTATATGCATGCTGAAATGTTTATAGGGACCTGTCCTGATATCCTCTATTTCCTTGATATATATCAGAAAATAATAGGGATTGATGGGTGGATAGGAGGAATTAGTGAATAGACATGCACATACAGTAAAGTGTTAATAGTAGAATCCAAGCAATAAGTATATATAAATGTAAAATGGACCTATGTTCAATGTAAAATTCAACTACTTTTCTGTATGCTTGAAAAAATTGTTATAAAATGTCAGAAATTCACACAAACAAAAAGTGCTATTATTGGATTTAATCATCAGAAAAACCTATCATTAAATTTACTCATTCCACAAACCATATGCATGGGCTGATAAATGCTAGGTACTAGTTCAAATCCTGACTTTGCCTTCTAGTAGTTGTATGACTTTGGATAAGTCACTTCTCTGAAACCTGTATGTTTGAATGGGAAGAATAACACCTTCCTCACAGAGCACTTATCATTGGAGTTGCAGTTAAATTGCTGACCATTTAATAAGAACTATATTGAGTAGAGCTAATTCTCCAATGAAATGCTTTTTGTTCCTCTCTCCTGTGGGAGCCACAGGGTCTCACCCTTGGAAATCCTTTTATGTCAGCTTCAATTTAATAGTCCAGAATTTTGTTCCTTGGAAATTGTTTGCAGCTTGGGCCAAGATAATATATTGTTTGTAGAGCACTCAAATGTTATTAACTGACTCCCTGATATTTCATCTTGTTTTGGTTTGCCAATTTAAATGAACAACAATGATAAAAACTAAAAGGCGAATTTCTTTGAAAGGAGTATAAAGCAAAATGTTAGAAAAAGAGTGAAGTCAGAATGTGGTTTAAGGTAGTTCGGCCACGTCCCTTTGAAACCATGGTCAAAATGCTTGATTGTTAGATCATTTGTTCACCCTCCCATAGCTCTGACATCTTCCAGTTCTGGGGTATTCCTAACAAAAAAATAAGAGCCCTACCATGTTGTCCATACTTCTCGATTTCCTTTTCCATTCATTTTCTAAAAGGATTATCTCAGTACTCTTCCCTTTAATGCAGATTCCATTATTCCCTAGTTGGCTTTAGAAAGGTGAAACATTGTTTTTTGGAAGTCAGGTGCATCAAATGGTTGTCTTTGTTTGGTGGGGTATTTTTGTTTGTTGGTTTGTTGTTTTGTGAGTTCCCTGGCAGATTTGGGACACAGAGGAGCTGGCTGTGTCTCCCAGGATAGTACTGTTAGACTTTGGGCCTGGGAAGCAATGTGAGAACAGGGAGGTGAGACTACCAATGCGCAGAAAGTCAGGCCAGAGAAGCTGCCCAGGAGGGCGCTTTATGAGCCTGCTGACCGGCAGAACTCTCTGTAATACAGGAAACTATGCCTCAAAAGTGTTGCAGACATTTTAGCGTCAAAGTCAACGAGGCTCTAATTAAGGTATTTTAGGAAGCAAAGAGCCTTGGGCAGCAAGGTCACTCTGCACAGGAGAACGGTGACAAACAAGGCTTTGTCATTGTGTCTCAACACCTAGCCCCAAGGTTTAGTTCAGGGATCGGATTCTACAGACTACACATACCTGCACCACCAGTAGAGCTTACCCAGTTCAGGGAACTAAGGTCCATGAAAACAGCACTTGAAAAAAGGGAAAAGATTATATTTCAAAAACATTTTGCTGTTTTAAAAATGCACATAAATGCTTTATGCATACAGTTTGTCTTACAGTATGTTAAGGCACCAACATAGGATAGGAGAGTGCAACTTTTAACAATAGGATATGTGATTATTTGTAGTCAAATAATCTTTTTGGAAAAAGAAAATACACATCTCCCAACCAATTCCAGAGGAGATGTCATAGAAGGAGGCCTCTGGGGAGGGCACTGCTTTATCAGTGAAAGTCAGTATACGAAAATGTTTTGAGACCCCATTAATGCATGGCAGTGCTTACATTTCTGTATGCCCTCCTGTAGATGCGGATTAGAAGGTCTAGGGAGAGACCGCTCCTGAGTCGCCCGCTGCTCCCCTCAGCAGTATATTTCAGTCAATCTGCCTGTTCTGCTCCCTGCTCTGTCTCTGGTGAATCTTCTCACCCTACCACACATCTGGCTTGTACCCCAGTTCTTGTATGCATACAATAAATAAATCTTAAAAAAAAAAAGGTCTAGGGAGCAAGTGTGGATTACGGAGAAGAGGGAGTAAAGAGGTCATTATCCCATGACTACTCATCGTTTTCTCCATATTCTATTCCTGAATTTGCTCCTAAACTACAAAGTAAGAAAGCTATTTGGAGGTTTGGATGATATATGTATCTTTGTTCTGTAGGTCTTTTCTTATCTCCTTATTGCTTTGTAAGATCTTGATACTACCCTACCCCATCTTATGCAGCCTGGAGAGATCAGTCTTTGAAGATGATCTGACAATGTTTGACACCAACATCATATTTTTGATTTACTTGTTATTAGATTCCTCTCTCTGCTTCTGGATGAGAAAAAGGTAGCAATATACCCTCGTACCTATTTATAAACATGATGAGTAGTTGAATCAAGCAATCTTGAAGCCTGCCTATTTCCTGGACTTCATGCCATATGAAATGACTTCCAGTTAGAGTTAAAGTTTCAGTTGTTTGCCACTTAAGTCACACACCATCTATAGGGCCTGCTTCTCAAGGAAGACTAAGTTCTTTGAGGACAGGATTCAGCCATTCTCCTGATCTGGCTTTCTCTGGTAATCACAGCTTGGCTGGCTATGAAGAACTATTCTTGTAGGGGTGGTGTAACAACCCTTCACAGAGGTTCCTGAAACCAAAGGTAGCTTGTTGCTCAAGGGACAAGAAGTTTAGAAGCCATGTGGATTGAGCCTAAGTTGACAACCAAATCAAGAGGGACATATTCTCCACCCAACCCCACAAGCCAGTGTCTCTCCTGGCACTACTAGAAGGAAGGAACAAGAACATTGATATCACTTCCAACAGGTCATCCTCAGCCCCCCTGAGAGAGACTGGAAGCCAATACCTCCCAGAAGGCAGCAGTCTACAATAACTCATATTAGGGCAGCAGTTTTCACCCCAAATCCCAGAGGATTTTATAGCACTGTGGGTAAGGAAAAGTTCCAGAGACATGACTTTATGTCTCAGTTCTATTAAGCATTCATTGTGTGGCTGAGACACACTCTTGAAATATTTCCATTCCCCTAGTAATAGAATGAAAATAGCACTTGCTCTTTTCCTGCCTTCCGAGGATAATGGAAATGTGAATAACATCATGAGGCCTGTATGAAGGCCATGCCACACATGTGCCTTGAGCCAGCTCCAGGTCCAGACCTGGAATAATTTACAGAATGGTCCCATCCACCAGCATCTTCTATGGTAAGAAACATGTATTGAGTATCCATTATGGGCTGGTTCCTGAGCTGGGTTCTGGGACTGCCTTGATGAGGAAACTGCTGTGCTTGCCCTTAAGGAGTTCCCAGTATAGGGAGAGAGACAGGCATAGAAATCTAGACATGACTAGGAGCATTTCAGAGTTGTTGATATCTGTGGGTGGAGAAGACAGGGCTTGTGAGAGATGAGACCAGAAAGATGAGCTAGTATAAGATGAGCTATGGCTGTGCAGGTGTTTCTCAAAAGATTTTAAAAACCAGAACAGCAAAAGCATTGCCCAAACAGAATGGATACAGTTCAATTGGTGGAACGGTGTCCTGCAGGCCCCCTCTGTGCTGGGCACTATCCCTTTAGTTGCAGGTTTTGAGAGGTCAAAAGGGGTCCAGGATTAGGGAGTTAGTAGGAAGGGGGCTCGGGAGCAGCTGGTACCAATGTGTTCCACAATTTTAACAAGAGGTGTGACCATATCGTTCCCCTGCTTCATATGAATGGGCATGTATGTTACCTTGTAGGCATCCAGGAGCCCAGTAATTCCATGTGAGATTAAAAGAGCATTTTAGCAGCAATGTGCAGGTTGGGCTATATTCGGGTGCATGAAGTCCTGGAGACAAGTAAAATATTTTGTAATGCCCCAAGGAAGGGAGAAAATGGAATTTACAGTAAATGGCAATGTGGCATGTGTTTATGTAAGCAGACCCAAAGGTGCCTGCACATATATAGCCATTGCTTTTTGCTACCTGTCACTTTTGTTCCTAAGTGTTCTCCAGTCTTTCTGACAAAGACTTTGCCCTATGTCCAACTTTGCCGAGTGCAAGCTTGCACGTGTGTGCACACACACACCCCCGGGTGTATACTTGTGTGGCAGATCCTATTTAAGTGTGCATGCTCAACTAGTGACTGGCAGGCTATAATTATGGCAGGCAAGAGGCCTGCCAAGAAAAATTCATTCAAATACTGAGGTCATCCTATTCCCAGCTGCAGGAGAATGACTATAGTATAAACACCTGACTTCATAATACCAACCTACATTAGGGGTCATTCTCTCTCCTTTTCCAGGCATAGTCACACAATTATCTAATTTGTTCTTTTAACAATGGTCCTAGGAGATCCAGGTAAGCCTGGAAACATTTAGTTCCAATGTATAGATGGGGAGAATGAGGGTCAGAGATAAAGGACACGCCCAATCACATTCACAATGATCCAGTGGAGAGACCACAATTGAGATGCCTTCTGCGCCTGAGGCTCATGTTCCCCCCAACTTTCCCAGTGACCTCCTTCAGACATAATTCTAGATTATTCTTGTCTGCCCTCCTGCAAACTAGTATTCATTTAATCCTTTCTAATGGACACTTCTAATGGAATACCACAGATGACTCAGAGTTTCCAATCCCATCCTCCAAAGTCCTGCTCACTTCTTACAATCCCCTCCTGGAAATTTGCTCTGAGACTCCAGTTCGATAAGATCAACCTCTTCTCCTTGAATATTTACTTTCTAAATTATTGTGCAAATGCTTGATTCTTTCCTGTTGTGTTCTGATTTCACCATCCATGACTTTCGGTTCCCTGGCAGTTTTTCTTCTCCCTGCCTAGCACAAGGCTTGCGACACAAGGGAACACTTAGTAAAGGGATGCTAATGGATGACTTGATTCGATAAAGCTTTATTCTGGCATCAGAATTCCTGAAATTCCCAGTTCACAACAAAGCACTCTGAATGGTGTGTGTGTGTGTGTGTGTGTGCACATATGTGTGTGTCCATGCACAACCCATCCAGTGACCCTGAGGGTAACTAAATCAATGCCGTCAAAGTACAGCATCAGCACATAGTTATTTCACATTCCAGTAGGAATTGAAGCAAGGAAACTTTTTCCCCTAATTTTTAAAAAATAAATATTGCTCTGGTTCCAAGTGGTATATTTTTTGACATCTTGTGTACATTTCTGAAATACAGTCCAGATGAGAAACTAGCTCATACGTATGTCCATTTCAGTCTGAGAACAGTAGATTCCTATTCATGGACAAACTCATGTATGAAATCACAGTCGCAGGAAAAAAAGACTAGGAGGCAAGTTGCAGGAAAGAGGAAGTGGGCCACAGTGGGAGTGATTGCTGGATAATCTCATCTCTTTGAGGGTTGGGGGCAAGGCTAGGTTATGAAGAAGAGAAGGAGACACTAAAATTTCATCCCATCTCCATCATAGCTGCCCATACAGATCACTAAGCAACATGAATGGAAAGGCAGCTGATGGCGGCTCCCCGAAAGGGAGGATAATTGTGAAATACCCTTTAGATATGAGGGTGGCCAAAGGCAGGTGAGCACTAAGAAAAATACTCGGTAAAGCAGTTCTCAGGGAATAGCACCCCTGAGCTGCCTGCTGAAAAACGAGTCCCAACTGATGATGAAGGAGTCATGTTTCTTTTACAACATGGAATATCGTCCAAGTACATCCTGTGTACCAGGTGCCGGGTTTAGCATTTATCAAGAGCAGCTGCCTTGCCGTTGGGATTCTGGTTCCCATTTTACAGATGATGAAACTGCAGTTGCAAGGGAGATTAAGTCACGTGGCCCATTATCGCATAGTCTGGCTGACTCCATAACCTGGGTTCTTTCCATTGCTCCACTTTGCCTCCCTGAGGTATATTCAGTGAGCTCTGGCAATGAGAAGAAAGCTAAAGACCCCC
>NW_023601543.1:55702325-55766466 GCF_014898055.3 Talpa occidentalis | reverse complement strand
TTGTGACATTTTCACACTTTGGCTATTAGGAATGAAGCTGCTATGGATTCTTGTGTACAGTTTTTGTGTGTGGACAAATGTGTTTTCATTCTTTTGGGTAGATATCTATGAGTGGAATTGCTGGATCATGTAGTAATTTCCCAGAGATGTATGGGTTTATTGCTGGACTCTCCATTCTATTCCATTTCTCTATATACGTCTTTGCTTAGGCCTGCACCACATTGTCTTGATTATTGTAGCTTGATACTGTGATTGAACTTAAGAGATATGAGTCTTCCAATTTCATTCTTCCTTTCCAAGATAATTTTGATTCAACAGAGAACATGCTTTAATATGAATTTTAGAATTAATGTTAAATAAATATGAATGAATAAATTGAATATTCAGCTTGTCAATTTCTGCAATTTTGATAGGGCCTTTGGGATTTGAAAGGGAGTGCACTGAATCTGTAGATTAGGGAGTACTGCCACATTAACAATATTAAGTCTTCCAATCCATAAACACAGGATATCTCTCAATTTCTTTCAGTCTTCCTGAAATTTTTCAATAATGCTTTATAGTTTATGGTGTATAAGTCTTACATTTCCTTGGTTATGTTTACTCGTAAGCATTATATTCTTTTTGATGGTATTGGAAATGCAATTGCTTTTTAAATTTCATTCATGAACTGTTCACTGTATGTAGAAATACAATTGATTTTTTAACTGTTAATTTTGTACTCTGAAAACTGGCTGATTTTGTTTACCATCTCTAGTAGATTATGTTTTAAAGATTTGTTTATTTATTTTATACAAGAACCGGGGTACAGGCCAGATGTGCGGGGCGTGAGAGGATTCACCAGAGACAGTGGGGAACAGAACAAGCAGACTGACAAAACATACTCCGGAGGGGAGTAGCGGGTGCAACAGGAGAGGTCTGTTTCGTCATGTGGGACCATCACTGGCCGGCCAGGATCGAACTGGTGCTGCAGGCTGTGGACAGCTTCACAGCGTGTCGCCCAACCGCCTGTGCCACCAGGGGATGCCCTCTAGTAGATTATTTTATTCCTTCAATTGTGTCATGGATGTGAATGGATGACCTTTCATTCTTTTTTTCCTTTCTTTTTCTTTTTCTTTCTTTTTTTTTTTTTTTTTTTTTGCCTAATTGCCCTGACTAAAACCTTTCTAGGACAATATTGAATAGAAATGACAAGAGTAGACATCTTTTCTTATTCTTTTTTTTTTTTTTTTTTATAGAGGCATGCTTTATTTATTTGTTTTGCTGGTTTGTTTGTTTGTTTTTGTTTATACATGCACTGGGTACAGTCAGAAGCACGGGAGGGTGAGAGAATTCACCAGAGCCAGAGCGGGGAGCAGAGCAGGCAGAAGGACCAATGTACACTGCTGAGGGGAGCAGCGGGCGGTAGGAGAGGTCTGCGCGCCATGTGGGACCCTCCTCCAGTGGCCGGGGAGCAGCCGGGGATCGAACCGGCGCCGCAGAGGCCGCGCGCAGCTTCGTAACCCAGCGCTCAACCGCTGCGCCACCAGGGAGGCCCTCTTTTCTTATTCTTAAATAAGAGAAAGCTTTCAGTCTTTCACAATTAAGCAAGATGCTACTTGTAGATTTTTTATAAATTGCCTTTACCAGGTTGAGGTAAATCTTAGTTTATCCAGAGTTATAAAAAAATGTGTTGCATTTTATCAAATCTTTTTTCTGCAACAATGGAATTAATTGTCTAGTTTTCTCCCTTCATTTCTTCTTCCATATGTCATCTGGTCAAAAAATAAATTCACCATAAATGTTAACAGTTAACTTCTGAAATCTCAAATACATTTTAGTGGTCTAAATCTCTGTCCTTATGTATGTACTTTAATGTCTTGATTACAGTAGTTTTGTAGTATGTTTTGTAATCAGTAAGTTTAAGTCCTCTAATTCTCATCTTCTTTATCAAGATTGTTTTCATTATTTGTGTCCTTTCAATTTTCATATGAAAATACTGGGATTTGAAAGTGGTTTGTATTGACTCTGTGAACCAAACTGGACTGTGGTTATCTTAATAACAGTGACAAAAATGGGATGTTTCCATTTATTTAGGTCTTCTGTAATGGGGGGGGGACAAGATTTTATAGTTTTCAATATAGAGGTTTCTAACTTTTTCTTACATAAGTTTTTATGTTTTTTGATGCTATTACAAATATAATTGTTTTCTTAATTTTACTTTTGCACAGTCCAGTGCTAGTGTATAGAAATACACTTATTCTTTTTTTTTCACAGTTACATAGGATTTTATAGTTTCCAAAGAGCTTTCATAAACATTATCTCACTTAAGTAAATACAGCATATTTTTCAAAAGTGGATGAAGTTCTGTCTTATGGCCAGTTAAGGCGGAGAGGGACCCTGAAGGGAAGAATAGGAAGAGGGACTGGGGGCTCAACCAGGGCCAAAGCAGCAGCCCAGAGGCCTCTGTAGTCACTTATTCTTGTTTTCTTTAATTTTTACCTTGTATTTTATTGTGCTGCTTGTCATTTACTAGTTTCAGATTTTTTTAGAGCATTCCTAGAATTTTCTACATACAAGATCATGTCATCTACAAATTGTTTTATGACACCATTAAGAATGTTAGTACTATTGCTTTTTAAATAAACTTTTATGATAGCTTTAAATTTTTGCAAAGATAATACAGAGGTACATCATGTACCTCTCCCCCTCCACACTCACAATGACCCCTTGAAGTTCTTGTCTGACAAGTACAACATGTATATGCTGGACCTGGGAGGGAGGAACTAAGAGTTCCCAGTTTTCTTCAAATTCTATTCACATTTTTCTTCACCGTCTAGGAGAGACTCTATCTTAAGAACAGGATTTAGGCAGGGGATGGGAGATCTCATTTAATTTGTGGATTGATCATGCACACCTGGAATAAATCTTCCAGAACCAAGAACTAAATAGTGGAATGAGATTCACTAGCAGCCTGTCCATCCTTAATTTAATCTATAGCCCTTAAACCAGGAGCTGGTAAAAAATAGAGTTCCTGATCTCTTGGCTGTGCCCACCTACAATAACTCTTTGATATAAAACTAGGGAAAGCAGGAGGACAGGACCAAGTCCTAGGTCAGATGCCACAGATGCCAGTTGTTCTTTCCAAGATTCCATAAATGTTCTTAAATGCTTCCTGATTTGTTGCAAGTCCTGAAACCAATTCCCAAATGCTTCAAATGGTGTTTTTAATAATTGCCCACCAGTTTCATGGTTGTATCACTGGCAAGTGGATCTGCAGAGTTCCTCACACAGCCACCAAACAACTTGGTTTGTGGCAATTATTGACCTTAAGTCATTACATTATTATTATTGATCTTAAGTCAGTACAGCAAATATCTACTATGTAACAGGTGGCTATGTGCACTGGGTTTGTTAAAAGTGTTTATTAAGGTACAATTGATGTACATTAAAATGCACCTATTTAAGTGATACCATTTCATGAATCTTGACACATGTTTGCACCAATACCATAATCAAGATGGTGAACATACACGTTAACCCCAAACATTTCCTTCTGCTTCTTGTACTGCCACCCATACTTCCCTCCTCTGCTTCTCAGACAACCACTTGATCATCTTTCTGTCACTATAGATTAGTGGGTTTTTTGTACCTATTTTTTATTTACAAAGCTGGTTGGTGGTCAAGTTTATCCTTTACCAAGGAACCTACCTTAACCAGATTGTTCTTTTCTTGTGAGAATAATATTTTAGGGATTTTATTTTTGTCTCTTGGCCAAGCTTTCTCAACAACAAAGATCCCAGTCACTTCCTCCCCTCAAAAGGGTGCCTATGTAATTAGTTCACCAGATTCATGAATATGTTTATAGTCATAAGAACAAAAGGCAAATCACTCCTGTTTGGGAAAACTCCAAGTTTTCCAATCAAAGGGTTCAGAGTCAAAGCATAAGAGGGGTCTGATTTCCAATAACAGGAAGGTTGTTCTCATGTCTTTGCCGACATGCTACCAAGGGTTATTAAGCAACCTAGTATATGTCCATTGTCCACCAGGGGAATGACTATAAACTTCTAACAGAGTCTGAAGGATCCAGGGTGATCCAGTTTCTGCATGAACCTAGGATTTGGTTCATGTGCATGATACTGCTCCTATCACTCTCCAATAGGGAAATGATTCTACAGCTCCACTGGACTTAGCTTCTATTAACTGGAATTAGTCCTAAGAGCAACGATATATTGCTTGCCTCCCATGTGCCATGCACTGGGCTAAATGGCACAGATTTGTTAACCTCATTTATAATATTCATAGTAGTATTTTGGCAAATTTTTGCAAAATTGTTTCCAATTTCACTAAAGAGAAAGCTGAGGTCAGTTAAGATCAAAAGACTTGTCCTAGATCAAATAACTAGTAGATGGTAGAGGTAGAATTCAAACTTAAATCTTATACCAAAACTACACTCTGTCCATCTACTATGATATCTGATAGCCAAGCCCTGGGATTTACTTCCCTACATGAAATCCTCTTATAGAGGAGAATTCCAACAACATGGCCTTTCATCGGTGTGGCACTAAATACCACTTTGGTCCCTGCATTTTTAATGCTTTTTTGCAAACCTGCATCATCTTGTCAGAGGAATTAAAAGCACCAATCATATAAATATTCCTTAGAAAGAACACATGAATTATATGAGAAAATCTTTGAAAGAATTCAAGTTTAGGCTATGATTTTGACTATTTACATGACAGCAAACAACACAAACTGGATTATAACCCAAGCATTCAAGATTAGAGCTCTAACTCGATTGTGCTGTATCAGAAATTGGCAAAGATAACTACTGTAATATTTTTACAAGGGCCACTTCACAAAATTAAGGCCAGCCTGCCAATTTGTATTATATCTCATGCAAGATTCTCTAAAGGGCTTAAAAGTGATGAAAAGACACAGAGTTGGGCCTCCTCTGGTGGCGCAGGTGGTTGAGCGCTGCACTGTGAGGCTGTCCGCAGCCTCTGCAGTGCCAGTTCGATCCTGGCCGGCCAGCGGGGGTCCCACATGGCATGGCAGACCTCTCCTGTCGTGCCCACTGCTCCCCTCAGCAATGTGTTTCATCGGTCTGCCAGTTCTGTTCCCCGCTCTGTCTCTGGTCACCTTCCTGCGCATCTGGCCTGTGCCCCGGTTCTTGTATAAATAAATAAATAAATAAATAAATAAATAAATAAATAAATAAATACATAAATAAATAAATCTTTTTAAAAAAGAAAAAGAAAAAGAAAAGACACAGAGCTACTTGACTCAAACCAGAAATTAATTCAGGTTCAAAGCAGTTACTGAATTTCCTCAGTAGAGGGCAGTGATGGGCAGGGCAAGGCTGGCAGGAAGAGAGGGGGCATTAAAATCTATAGTGCACCCACTAAGTGTTCAAACACTTAGTGTAATGCTTTATAGATAGTATCTTGTGAATCCTGACAATGAGGCTATGAAGGAAGGATAATCAGCAGCATTTTCTTCTCAAAGTGGTTGAATGAATTAAATACAGATCTGGTGTCTTCCAATGCAATCACACCATGCTGTCTCCTAAGAAGCACTGTTTACAACTGGGAGCTTATACTAATGAACTAGAGAACAGGCTCATCCGGGACATATTAGGTTCCACATATGATGGGATCATGAAGATCTGGAGTGATTAGAACAACGGGAAAAGTGTAACAAGGGTAACATGTAACAAGTTACATGCCTTGGAGCCAGTGACAAGATAGAGATGATCTAGAAGAAGTGGTACAGAAGACTGGAAACCTGATACACAGGAAACAGTTAAAGGACATAAAGAGTAGACCAGGGCAGCTGGCACTAGGAAAGTTCTCATAAATGTTGAAAAATATCTAAGGAGCCCAACGTTATCTTTATACAAAAGGCAGTTTGTTATTAAGAATGTACCGATTGTTTTATATGGCTGCAAAAGGTTAAGCCTTGGGCCAGATTTTAGTTCCTTAAGATAAACAATCTAAAAGACAGTGAAACCTCTAGAAGAAAGCAACCCAAAACTGGTGTGAGTTGCCTCGTGAGATTAGGTTGTAAATATGAACTCGAGGAACCCTTTCAACTCTAGGTTGAAGGAGTTGCTCAGATTTTGACTGAGTCAGGATTCCCAGAATGGCTCCTTGCCTTTGTCAAGTGAACAATGTTAAATGTTTCCAGAAAGAATTGAATGGTTCAGAACACTTAGGAGCTAAATCATTTAGGCCATTAGAACAACTCTTTCAAGAGGAGCTTGTTCACAGATCTTCCAAGACATTAATTACAGAAGAAATTCTGAGACCACCTCACAAGAGGGAGCCAGAGGTGTTCTACTGGAAACCAGGCATTGGGCCAACTACTTGAAGGCTACAAAGGCTCAAAGAAACAAAAAAGGTGAAAAAAATTAATCATCTCATTAAACAAGAGGTCTCTGAAATATACATATACAGGGTATGATACCAAATAAACCCTAATGATGATGGAAATCAAGGAATATGCAACCTCAGTCACATCTAAATAAATAATTCAACTACTCAATCAGCATTTGCCTGGTTCATCCTGCTGTCCATGAGTCTCTGTTCTGGCCAATGGAGGTAAGAGACATAATAACAAATATTTCCCACCTTCAAAAGGATCACAGTTTAACAGACAGATATTCTCATGGATAATTTATGCCCTAGTATGAGTGATGCTAGAACAGAGATCCATGCAAAAGACTGTGCAACTGAAGAAAGAGTGGGGTTGGGATGAGGGCAAGATACATAGAAAATATTTGAGCTTGACCTGGATGAATGATTGAGAGTTCATCATGAGGAAAACAGATAGGGACATTTTAGCAAAGGGCACAGCATGTGCAGACAAAGTGACAAGAAAGAGTTGGCCTACTTAAAGAAGATAGTTTGTCAGTTATGGTTTGGCTAGGATATTAGTTTTGTGACAAAGTGGTGAATCAACTTCTTGGTATTCTTGCTATGGAGACAATCTCTCTACAACTAGATGGTCAGCAAGATTTCCAGTTGCTGATACTGTGAACTGGCTTCCACTGCTGACCCCAAACTAAGCTGTGCCCTTGCCTCTAAAAATCTGGTTGTTCGAAGACCTCCATCAGCTAGCTCTTGAGAATTAACATAATGACCAGTACTGGACAACAAAGATGCTTCTTGAGAAATTCTAGCTGATCATAAGCCACCAACAAAAGAGGACAGCCATCTCATTGTTTTGGCCTCCTCTAGGCAGCACATTCAGGGATGGAAGGATTGTTATGGAAGTGTCTGCTAGAATTTATGCCCACATCTGCTTGCGATGAGATCCTAATACTGAGAGACTAGAAAGGAGTGTCACATGTGCCAGCCCATCTGGCCACATCAACCACTAAGGGCCCATCCTTTTCCAGGGCAGGGAAAGGTCCAAAGGGCTTAAGTCAGGAATCCCTGCTGCTGTTATTACAGACCCTTCCTAAAGAGATGAACTTCTGAATTTGTGGGTATCCCTTTCTTAAAATGGTTCAAAGAGGTCTAGTTCCTACTGCTATACCTCTCCTAAAGCAGTCAAATCTCTGAATTATTTCTACCTGCATTGACCCCAGTTGATTTAAGAACTATAAGGGAAGAAACTCTATAACATTCACCTTCTTCTTTCATCACTCTTAAGCAAATGATCACGTTGGAAAATGGTAGAGAGTGGAAGTACAGTGTTGGACATTTAATAAAAGTTCTTTAACCATAGATTGGCAAAGATTAACCTAAAATGGTTTACTAGAAGAGGCTTGCTACTAAAACTTGTCAAGTCATTAAGGCATTTAACATTTCTCTCCATATTCAACAGAGTCTGCCTTGCTCAGTAAAAATGAGATGAAATTTTAAGATTTGCTTTCATTATCTTCACCCAAGGCTTCATAAAGACATACATAGAGAATAATCAATTTTTAGAAGCATTGTTAATTGAACCCACATTACTCATTTATAACAAGAAAGTTGGTTTTGTTAAGACTTCTGGAGCAGTAATAGAATTCTTTGACTCTAATTGAAATTGTGGAGTCTATGCTAAATAAACATAGTCCAGAATATAAACAGACCCATGTGGTACCACTACTTTGATCAATGGTGAAATTGATGCCCCTAAGGTGATGTAACAATAGAACAAAAGAATAATGGAATTTTTATCTCCTAGAACTAGCAGACAGTGAATCCTCAGCTGTATCTCCTGGGAGGAGCAATAGAGGAACAGTATTTCTCCAACCCACCAGTAGAACTCAGACATAGCTTTGCCAAAAGGTATCTCCCTATCTCTATGGCAAAATAAAGTTAGCAAAGAGTTAATGATATTCTATATGTCAAGAAGAGCTGAGGTTCATTGTCAGGTTTTCGTCCAGGTCCAGTTTTTCAGTGACTCGAAGGAAAGGTGACCATAGCTATTTTCCTTAGCAACACTGTACTAAATTGTTGACAGCTCCCTGCCGACTTTTCCTACTACCCAACATGAGACCCAACAACAGTTAGGTAAAAACATCTGCTCTGATTCTGTCAAACACATGTGGTCTCTACTTCACACTACTAGTGTTTAATTGTAATTAACATATGTACTTTATTTTCTTTGATTGATTCTCAAGAATAGGAGTTATGTTTCCTTAGCTAAACAGTAAGATATCAAACAGCAGTCTAGGGCAATGGAAAGAATGGGATTTGGACTAAGACATATCCAAGTTTGAATTCTCCTCTCATTAGCTATATGTCACATAAGTCCTGTGGATTTTATTAGTCCCCTCATCTACAAAGTGGGGAAGATGCTGTCTACCCCACAGGATGGCCTTAAGAATATATAAAGTGCTTGGCACATTTCTGTAAATCAAAGTTACATTCCTTTTTCCTCTCCACTATCCCTACATCTGGTAAGATAACACAGGATGTCCTGATCAGGTATTCAGAAAATCTTGACTAAACATAGAGGATAAACATTTTGTTCCATGCTTTTTGTGATCCATATTACAAGGATTCCTCATCCTGATCTCCCTCCAGCTTTAAACCCAGGTTTAGTCACTCCTGGCTGCACATGGTTCTTCAGCAGCCGACTAAAGCCCTTGGGAAAATGTGGTCCATAAGCACTTCCTATTCTAATAGAGCAGACAGGGTAAGTCTCACCCACACCTTAATCCCAAGGAATGTGCCTTTTTTCCTTCTCTTTTGACATGCTGGCTTAGAGCCACATCCTCTCTCTGGGGAAAATAGACAACAGACAATCTGTGATTGTGTCAGTTTCAGAGCACCAAGATGGCCACCTGTCGTACTTTTCAGATGATTAACCCCATTAGGCAGATTGCCTTGACAAGAAATTTGAGGGAACGCCAGGAGTAATTCAGGGCTGCTGGAAAGGGTTCCTCACGAAGAGAACTACTATCACATCCCTCCTTTCCTTTCTACACTGAAAAGTTAAAATAAAAGAAACTTGCCTTCTGCAGGGTCCTTTCTCCCTCCTTTCCTCCCTACTTTTCTCTCCCTCTCTCCTTCCTTTGCAAGTGCTCTCTCGCTAACATTGGTTTATAGCATTTTATAGGTTTCAGGTGTACACATTACATATCAACATCTGTATATATTACATTATGTTCACCACCAAAACTCTAGTTTCCATCACCAAACAATTGATGCTTTTTTTCCAATTACCACTTTCTCTCTTCAAAACACATTTCTAAGTCTCAAATCAAGGAAGACTACCTAAAACCTAAGACAATCTAAAAACTTTTTAAGTGAGAATGTAGATTTAAAAGGAGAAAAAGACTCCCAGGAGAAAAAAATCCACCTCTAGTTCTGAATTCTCCTTTGTGCCAGACAACCCCTGCAATGCAGGGAGAGTATGTCACTGGAAATTGCCAGCTGAACTCAGGCCTAAATTCAGCCTCTATTTATTTGTGTTTCTTTCTGTGAGAACACAAACTAAGAAGAGTCTTTTCATCTGATTATTCTTAGACTTGTGTAGCTGTCAACTTGCCTATCCATCCCTTACATAGCTGAGCCATGACAGTGCACAACTGTGTACCCTCACATACACAGTTACACATGACCACAAACACAGAGGAGAGACAGGTATTCCCTGAGAGATGGAATGGGGAGAAGAGATGAAAAGACAGAGAATCCTCAGGCTAATTGTTCTTTTGTGTGTGTGTGTGTCAGAATTTTTATTTTTTTTAAATTTACTTATATATATCTTCCCCCCTTCCTCCGATCCCTCTCCCTGCCCTGCAGGATGTCTCTGGTTTATAATTGTCTGTTTGTCTTTGTTTTGTTGTGTTGTGTTTTGTACTATTATTATTTTTCCCCTGATGTCTTATTTGGTTCCCCTATATTCCTCCTATAAGTGAAACCATCTGATATTTTTCTTTTTCCTTCTGAATTATTTCACTGAGCATAATTCTTTCTAGCTCCATCCATGTTGTGTTACAGAGCAACTGCGATATGAAATGGGTTGCCTGACTGTGGGTCCTCACCTGTGCACTTAAAGGGACATATAATAAGACTCAACTGCAGGCACACACAAAAAGGTTAATAAGGATTTATTTACAAAAGAAGGGGAAATGAAGAAATGAATAGCTCAGGGAGAAAGAGAGGGAGATAAATTGGTGAATGTGTCTTACCAGTTCCGCTGACCTGGAATCCCAGTGGCATGCTGAGAGCTGGCAAAAAGTCAAGAGTCAAGTCAAGAGGCCAAGAGGACCTCCAAGGCCCACATATCTGGTTTTACACAATTCCTGGCTGCTTAACACCACCCTCAAGTTCCAGCAACCCTCCCTTTGGTGACGATTGGATTTGTAGTTCCTGGTGTCTTGATGGCTTTGGTTTGGAGTGGGGTTGGGGTCCACAAAACCTGTGTGGAGTTTGCTCAAAACATACTTTCTCCCTAACAATTCCCCCCTTTCACTTTTTGTCACCATTTCCATGGTGATGAAGGTCAAATGTATGGATGCTGGGGTGCAGCAATAGACAAAACCTAGAAACAACCGAAATGCCCAAAAATAGATGAGTGGATCAAGAAGATGTGGTATATATACACAGTGGAATACTATTCATCAATCAAAAATGAAACTAATGTCATTTGCAGGCTAACTTTTCTTTGTTGGTTTTCCTCTGGATCACTTGAAAGATTTGCATTGGACCTTTTCTTCAATAACCCTGTAGTCCCCACCTTAAATCGCTTCCTGCTTATTTATGACCACTCCACAGAGGTCTGTAACTTTCCTGCTGTGGGCAAAGTTTGCAGAATCAAAACAATATCCTGCCTTAAGAGAGTTACTCTCCCAAGAGCAGTGGAAGAGACTTTGCAGGAGCCTAAAGGACTGTTAATGTTACATGAGATTTTAATCTCATGATTTGCAGCCCATATAGGTAATAATTGAAAGAACACTTTTCTGCAAAACAAATCATCAGGCTCATTCAAACTGATATGCCTTTCCTCATCACTTCACAGAAAGGTATCTATTCCATTCCAGTGTCCCTGAGAGCGAGGCCTAGCACTAAGCTCTCCAGTAGAGTAGCTACCCACTAGCCACATACCACATGACTTTGGAGTACTTAAATGTGACTAGTTCAGATTGAAATGTGCTGTAAGTTCAATATATATACCAGATTTCAGGGATTTAACATGAAAAAGGGACTGTACAGTATCTCATTAATAACTTTCAATATTTATCACACAAGAAAATGTTCAAATTTTAGTATTGAGTTAAATAAAATATATTTTTTAAAATTTATCTCACCTGTGGAAAATTGTATGGAGTTTCCTCAGAACACTGAAAATAGATCTACCATCTGATCCAGCAACTACACTCCTAGGAATCTACCCAAAGAACACATAAACACTAGTTTGAAAGGAAACTTGCACCCCTATGTTTATTTCAGCACTAATTACAATGGCCATGATATGGAAACAACCTAAATTCCCCAAAACAGATCAATGGATCAAGAATATATATTATCGGGCCTCCCTGGTGGCGCAGCTGTTGAGCGCTGGGTTGCGAAGCTGCCCGCAGCCTCTGCAGCGCAGGTTCCATCCCCGGCTGCCGGTGAGGGTCCCACATGGCGCGCAGACCTCTCCTGCCGCCCACTGCTCCCCTCAGCAGTGTACATTGGTCCTTCTGCCTGTTCTGCTCCCCGCTCTGGCTCTGGGGAATTCTCTCACCCTCCCGCACTTCTGACTGTACCCTGTGCTTGTATAAATAAATAAATATTTTTAAAAAAAGAATATGTATTACATATCACAATGGAATACTACTCGGCAATCAAAAAGATAAACTCATGCTATTTGTGGCAACATGAATAGAGCTGGAAGGGAAGGGATTATGCTAGCCAAAATTAGTCAGAAGGAAAAAAAATAAATGCCGGGTGGTCTCCCTTACATGTGGAATATAGAGAAACCAAGCAAAAGGTCAAGAAAAAGTAAAAACTAGTAAGCTGCCCATAGATGGGGAGGGCGTGGGAGGGGGAAAACAGGGGAGGGATGAACATCAGGGAATGTGGTGATGATTCATGGGTGATAGGGTGGCAGAGAATTATGGGGACTACAATGACATAAGGAAAAAAATAAAATTTAAAAAATTATGTCACTTTTTTTAAACCTTTTTATGTGACTATTTGAACATTTAACATGGCATGTGTAGCTTTTCATATATCTATTGAACAGCCTTGGCCTAGCACCATGACTGTCACATAGTTGATGTACTATTACCATTTGTTGAAGGAACAGAAGAGAACAAACAAAGGACACCATGTTTAACAGAGGTATCAAGCAATTGTTGGTTCAGTCCTTGGTTTAACCTCTTCTCTCCTACCTCCTCCTGAGTGTACAAGCCCAAGAGGGGGTACTTGTGCTGCAGGGACTGCTTAGTTACCCTTTATCATCCCTTTTATTAACATTAAATGGATTTTGCATTTTGTGAAAGAACATTCTTGAAAGGAAAGTCTGTAACCACATGGCCCTGTCCCATGTGATGTAAGGTAATCATTTTCTTGTGAGTATCTCAAATACTGAAAGCAAAAAGAAAACCTTTGGGAGTAGATATGATGGAGTTTGTAAAATCATAGATTGGGATTTTGTTCATCTTCTGGGACTAAACAAGATAGTCCCACTCCAGAGAACTTGCTGAAGCATTTGAAAAGAGAAGGGGTGAAGATTTTTTTATGTCCTTTGATAACTTCAAATTATCAGGCATCATAGTTATGGGAAGTAGGGGGAAATCATGATAGAAAATGTGTTTTCCATGACATTTCAGCACAGAAAGAATCCTCTTTCCCTTCAAAAGTTCTAAGTGTCTGGATACAATATGAGCGTGGGACTTAATAAATGTTCCCTGAATTAATGAATGAAAGATAACATGGAAAAAGAGGTATATAGTAGAACAAGTATAGGATTAATAGTCTGGAAAAATTTGGTTTGGTTGCTGACTGTTACTCATACTAGCTGTGCATTCTTGGGCAACCTACTCAAAGTCTCCAGGTCTCAGTTTTCCAATCTGTAAAATGGGGGCCAATTATGTGTCTATTTAATAAGCTCATTATGAGGATTTAATGGGTTCATGCATGTAAAGGACTCCACTCTCTATCTGGTGCAGAGGAAACACAATAATTGGGAGCTATTCACTGAAAACCAGTGTGTGGGGGATGTCCAAGTGACATATTTGTCTTTATATAATTCCTAATGAGAACTCTGGGGAGGTGGGGGATGTAAGAAACTACAGTGTTGGTCTCATAGGTCCCTTGATTTCAAGCAGTAGCCAGGCCTGGAAAAGGATTGCTGGCTTTCAGGCAAATTATCCATTCATTCTTCTATTCATCCATCCAACATATATTTATTGAGTGTCAAGTACTATGCTAGACAATGGGGATACAGTAATAAACAAATATTTATTCCTGCTGTTATGGAATTTTCTTTCTAGCAAAAAAAAAAAAAAATGGACACAGTTTTTAGAAACTTGCTCCAATCATTTATGTCCCTTGACTTGACTTGGAAACTACCTCCAGGGAGAGTACTGACCTATCAGATATATCATTCTAGGCCTTGCCTGAGTCCCAAAAGGAATGTGCTTCTCCATCATCACTACCACTACCTCAGGACATCATCCAGACAACTCAGTCCTTCCTGAGGCTGAAATCAATCACACGGTTTAGCGGTTACCTGTACCACACCAGGCATTGGTCTTCACTGCCTTTCCTTTGAGTTGCCCATAAAGAATTAACCCTAACATCATCTAGCAAGTGAAATGCACTACAAGTGATGTGCTTGTGCAAAATCCTCAGAAGACGAAAATATCCAGAGCACTACCCCGGGGAGAGCACATTCTCCCATTATCTCCAATGCTAATTTTGCCATAGTAAATGAAATTAGCATAGGATTTGATATCAAAATTATCAGGATTCAAGTCTCAGGTCTACAGTGCACTGTGTGACTTCAGGAGACCCTTTTTAACTCTATAACCGCCCATCTATTCACCTGCAAAATGGATATCGTCCTCACTGGGTTATGAGAAGAGTACCTGAAAGGGTCTGGGACTGCAAAAGAGCTGGGACTGCAAAAGCATTAGCTCCTTCTTCCCAAAGTCCTTCAATAAGTTGGTGTTAACTCATGGATAGTGTGAAAGCTATTCTTAGTGGGATCAGGACTCAGCAATTGCCTCCTTGTCCACGGCTCACTTTGGCTAGCTTCCCAACTCAACATTCGGTAATATCAGATAGTAACTTGAAACTGGCCATGGTGGGAATATAGCCACTACGGAAATCACATTTACTACAAATCAGGATTGGATTAACTTTTCCTGGAGAGCCAGTTTACTAGCACACTGCTGGCCCCAAGGCATGAGGACAACTTGGGGATAAAAAGAAGCAATTACATACTTGGCATTTTGAAGCAGAGACCTTTCTATAGGTTGAGCAAAAACTGCCATGAAATATAGCTATTCAAAACACACAGAATATTTTATATGACACATTTAAAATTCTTATTGCTCCCTAAATATTTAGATCAGCAACATAAGCTATCACAAGTATCATCACAGGATCAAATACCCAGCAGGTGCCCAGTAAACGTCTGTCAAAGGCAAGAACCCAAAAGACATTATTTGTCACTTTTCATCAAAAAAATTGAAGCAGCAGTTTGAGAAGAAGAAGAAAAAAATACACTCAGATCTAGAAATGAAATGAACCTCAGAAGAAAAAGGTCTTCAGGACAGAGGTGAGAACACAAGCCAGAATGCTGGGGAAGATGTTGGGGAAGGGTAAACACTCAAGACAAGGGAAAAGGTGCAGCAGAAAATCGAAAGGAAGAGGTACATGGCAGGGGTAACGTGGGGGCAAAGGACAAATGGAACAAAGTCCAAAAAATGGTAACTGGAATAGGAACTTGAGAGTTATGCTTTATCTAGGGAGGGATTTTATAATTTAACTTGCTTTAGTAGTCTTATTCTTAAAAAAGTCATTGCGATAATTTTTAAAACTACTGCATTTAACAGATGTTTTGATACAGAATTGGCCCATTACACATCAATGTAATTTTAGAACATGACCATAAGCCTTTGAGTGTTTATGGCCAGGCTCTATTCCAAGACCTAGCCCCAGGCAACCAGTAGTCACTTTCTCTCTATATAGGTTTGCTTTTTTTGAACATCTCATATAATCAGAATCATACAATATGTGGTCTTACATGTCTGGCTTCTCTCAAGAGTACTGTGTTAGAGATTCTCATATAATGGCACGTACAGAGCTCCATTTCTTGTCATTGTCCAACAGTATTCCATTGTATGAATATACCACATTTTATTGATCTAGTCATCAATTGATGGAGGTTTGGGGTGTTTCTTCTTAATAGCTAGTCTCAATAATGGTGTTATGAACATTCATGTGCAAGGTGTGGTGTGGATATGTGTTTTCATTTCTCTTGGGTACATGGGTATTTAGATGTGGAATTTATAAGCCCTATGGTTAAGTCTATGTTGGAAATTTTGTGGAACTGACAAACTATTTTTGGCACCATTTTACATTCCCAACCTCAATGTATAAGAGTTCCGGTTTCTGCACATCCTTCCCAACACTTGTTATTGTCTGTCCTTTTTTATTATATCCATCCTAGTGGGTGTGAAATATCTCATTGTGGTTTTTTTTTTTTTTAGAGGCATGTTTTATTTATTTATTTGTTTGTTTGTTTGTTTTGTTTATACATGCACTGGGTACAGTCAGAAGCGCGGGAGGGTGAGAGAATTCACCAGAGCCAGAGCGGGGAGCAGAGCAGGCAGAAGGACCGAAGTACACTGCTGAGGGGAGCAGCGGGCGGCAGGAGAGGTCTGCGCGCCATGTGGGACCCTCCTCTGGTGGCTGGGGAGCAGCCGGGGATCGAACCGGCGCCGCAGAGGCCGCGGGCAGCTTCGCAACCCAGCGCTCAACCGCTGCGCCACCGGGGAGGCCCTCATTGTGGTTTTGATTTTCATTTCCCTAATGGTTAATGATGTTTCATATCTATGCACCTGCATATTGGTCATTTGTATATATTCTTGGAAGAAGTGTCAACTCAAATTCTTACCCCATTTTCTAATAGGTAATTTGTCTTTTTACTAGTAAACTGTGAGAGTCTTTAAATATTCTGAATCCAAGTACTTTATAAGATATGTTATTTTTAGGAATGTTCCTCCAGTCTTTGGGGTGACATTTTACTTTCACAATGGTGTCTTTTAAAGTGAAAATTTTGTATTTTTGATTAAGTCCAGTTGTTGTTGTTTTGTCATTTGTGCATTTGGTGTTATTTCAATTTTTTGTGAAACCCAGGATTACAAAGATTTACTCTTATGTTTTCTTCAAAGAGTTTTACAGACTGAATTCTTATGCTTAGGTCTATTTTTTGGAGTTAATTCTTTGTGTGTGGTGTGGGGTTGGGGAGCAAATGCACTATTTTGCATTTAAATATTCTATCAGCTAAAATCCATTTGGCTAAATATCATTCTAGTCAATCCTGTTGGATAAACATCATTTCTTTCCCTTTGAAATTGTCCTATCTTCCTAATAAATTCAAATTGTTTTCACTATAAAAATCCCTTTTTATCTCTAGTAACCTTGTTCGGGTCCCAAGGTCTATTTTGTCAGATATTAGTAGAGCTACACCTGTTCTCTTCTGGTTACATTTTACATGATATATTTTTCCGTCATTTTACTTTCAACCTATTTCTATTTATGAATTGAGGGTGTATCTCTTTTAAACAATATATAGTTAGATCTAAGTTCTTTGTATAGCCTGAAAATCTCTGCCTTTTCATTGCATTGTTTAGTTATTCACATCTAGCATTACTATTAACATAGTGAATCAACATTTGCCACTTTGCTATTTCTTTTCTGTGTTACAGCTTTTATTTCTCTGTTCTTCCTTTACTGCCTTATTTTGTATCAGTTATTTTCTAATGTACCGTTTTAATAGCTTTATTTATTTTTTAAACTATTTTAAAGTTATTTTGTATTTGTTTCTCTAAGGTTTACAATATACACCTTAACTTATATTCTAGTTCAATTTTACACTAGCTTAATTCCAAAAAGATGTAACAAATTTACTCCACTATACCTCCATTCCCTCCTTCCTCTTTTATGTTATTATTGTTATATATGTCTATATACATTATAAACCTAACAAAGAATATAAAAAATGTTAAATAAGTCAAAAAACTTTTTCTTTACTTAGTTCATTTAAACATTATGATTATTTAAAGCAACAATAACATTATTCATATAGTTGAATTACCATTGCTTTACTAATGTTTAATTATACTTTATTTACTTATCCTGTAGATTTGAGATACAATCTGATGTCACTTTATTGCTCCATCATCACTTCCTTCCCTCCTCTCTGTGATGTCATTGTTAAGTATATCTCCATATGCTGCAGGTACTGAAATTCAATTATATTGATTTTTTTTTATGTTTCCACATAATTATTTTTACCAACACTACTTTTTACCTGTGGATTTCAATGATTGTGTGGTATTATTTTGTTCTGCCTGAAGAATTTTTGAAATATTTCTTATAAGGCAAGTCTGTTATCAATAGATTGTCTTTGTTATCAGGGAATGTCATTATTTTACCTACATTTTTGAAAGATAGTTTGGATAAATATAGAATTCTTAGATGATTTTTCTACCCATTAGGCACTTTGAATACTGCATCCCTCTGCCTTAAGGTTTTTATTTATTTTCTCATGAAAAATTAGTTATTGATCTTATTGGGGTTCACTTATCCATGATGGGTAATTTTTTTTCTTGTTACTTCCATAATTTTCTCTTTGGCTTTCAACATATAGTTTGGAAACTATAGATTCATGTTTTTCATGACATTTGGAAGTTTTTACCCATTATATCTTCAAATTTTTCCTATGCCATTCACTCTCCATCTGGTACTCCCATCACGATTTTGTTGATATATATAATGTCCCATAATTGTATGGGGTTCTGTTTATTCTCTTTATTCTATTCCTCTGTTCTTGAAATTTTATCATCTCAATTTATCTTTATGTTCAATCATTCTTTCTTCTTCCATTCTAATTCTAGTACTAAGTACTTTCATTTCAGTTATTGTATTTTTCAGCTTCAGAACTATCATTTTGTTTTAAATAATTTGTAGCCATTCACTGATATTCTCTCTCTGATGACTCGTGTTATCATAGTTTCCTTTCATCATTTTAAAACTGGCTCCCTTAGTTCTTTGAAAATATTTATAATAGCTATTTTGAAGTGTTTGTATTGTCTATAAGTATATCATATGCCCTCCCAACCCCAAAGGTGGTATCTATTGCCTGTCTTGTTCCTGTTTGGTTACACTATTCTATTTCTTTGCATCTGTTATAATTTCTGTGAAAACTCGGCATTTTAGATAATATATTATAGCTTAGCAACTCTAGATTCTGATTAGTCCCATCACCACTACTGTCAGTCTGGTGGCTTGCCTGAGTAAAGTTTGTTAAACCTAATTCTCCTCCATTGTACAAAAGATGTCACTGCTCAGTTTTTCCTCCTCATCTTCTTAACTATCTCAAGGTTGCTCCTTGGTCAGCAAAACTTAATCTTCAACTAGTGATTGGTTAGAGGTTGTGCTTATGCCCCTTCAGCCAATAAGGCTTCAGAACTCAGTGCTCCGTATTTGGTTTGGAGAATGCTTTTAATTCAGCTCCATGTTCAGGCAGTGACTAGTAGCTTTCAAATGCCCACTTTGGTTGCTTTTGAGTGAATGCAACATATCATATGTGACAGATTTCCTAACCCTCAGGGATAAGTTTGATCCTAACAGGGATCTTTTAGGATGGTTCTCTCTTTCTGATTCTCTTAAATTTCAACTGGTCTGCCATTTCACTTGTTGTCCCTAGTTTCATAGAACTATTTGCCTTCTACAAGTTGTTCCACATGAAGATCTCTGTTTTGGACAACACCTTCAGGAAGGAGGTGTTAGAACGCTTTGTTCCAAATAAAGTCAGTGCCCCCTCCTCAACAGGGCTGCTGAACTTCTGATTCTCCAGTTTTGCTTAACCCCTTAGCAGAAATTCTGTGCTATTTCACTGGAATGAGGGTGTGGTGGTGGCCTGGTTCTCCCTGAGTAATACTTCTACCCTACAGGCAGAGCTGGAATGTAGGAATAGTAACCCCCATCTTCTTGGTGTACCTCTCCCAGTATGGAACCTCCACTCTACAAGCAGGAGCTGGGGGAGGTTGGTAGGCTGTGGCATTCTAAACATGCCTCTTCTGCCATGCAACCTCTGCCCTACACATGGGAACTGGAAGGGGGACCCATGTCTTTTCTATGCCAGCTCAAAATAAAGCTTCCACAACATGAAGTTAAGAATGTGGAAAGAAAAATACTGGCATCCTCACAGCTCTCCATAGTGGTTGGAACAGTTTGCACTCCCAACAGCAATGCAGGAGAGTACCTTTTTCTCCACAACCTCATCAACATTTGTTGTTGCTATTTTTTTTTTTAATATGTGCCATTCTCACTGGTGTAAGATGGTATCTCATTGCAGCTTCCATATGATCCAGCAATTCCTCTCCTAGGTATTTACCCAAAGGACACAGAAATATTAATTCCAAAGGGCACCTACATCCCTATGTTTATAGCAGCACTATTTACAATAGCTAAGCTATAGAAACAACCCAAATGCCCCAAAACAGATGACTAGATCAAGAAGATGTGGTACATATACACCATGGAATATTACTCAGCAATCAAAAAAGATAAACACATGCAGTTTGCAGCAACATGGATGGAACTAGAAAGGATCATGCTCAGCAAAATAAGTCAGAAAGAAAAAGAAAAATACCAGAAGGTCTCACTCATAGCAGGAATTTAGAAAACCTAAATAAGGGACCAGGAAAAAGACTAATACAAAGTAAAAATCAAAATCAACAAGCAACTATAAACCAGAGACACACTACGGGGGTAGGGAGAGATGGGGAGAGGAAGGATTAGGGTCAAAATAAAGGGGGGTGCAATTGTATGAGGAATATAACCAAAATGAAAATGCATACATTGTGCAAAAATGAAAAATGATGTAAGAATTATATAAAATATTAAAAAAATAAAAAATAAAAAATAAAGAAATACTGGCATCCTGTCCCTCTTGCGGTGAAACGACAGCCTGATGACTGGGGTTGAAGGGGAAGCCCCATACTCTGGGTTGTACCTGCCCAGAGTAAAGCATCCATAGCATTGAGCTGGGTGGAGAAGAGGTAACAACTAGTCTCCCATTGTTCTTACTGAGACTTAGTATATTTTCTTGAATAAATGCTTCTCAATATATTGAATTCCCTGGGGTCAATTTCCAAAGGCTTTAAATGGTTGTGTGTGTGTGTGTGTGTGTGTGTGTGTGTGTGTATATATATATATTTATATATATATATATAATTTTACCAGTTAAGTGTTGTTTTGTTTTTTTTCCCCCACTGGCAAGGAAGCCTGTTAAGCTCTTCACACAGCCATTCCTGAAGTCCAGCTCCCAAACAACTAATTTTATTTTTTTATTTTTTAAAGATTTATTTATTTATACATACAAGAGCTGGGGTACAGGCCAGAGGTGTTGGGGGGCGGGGTGAGAGGATTCACCAGAGACAGAGTGGGGAACAGAACAGGGAGATTGATCGAAGTACACTGCTGAGAGGAGAGGCGGGCGAGTCAGGAGAGGTCTGCCGCGCCATGTGGGTTTCTCCCTGGCTGGCCGGAGGATTGAACTTGTGCTGCAGAGGTTGCGGAAGCTTCATAGTTTGCATCTTAACCCCTTGTGCCACCAGGGAGGCCCCAAACCACTGATTTTAAACCTCTGATTATTTTTTTCCCCCTCTGGAAAACAGCCTACTTTTAAATTTGCTGATGGCTTGGGCCCCCTTACCAACAATTTAATTTCTACAATGTAGTCTTCACACCCACAATAAAAAAAAATTCATAAATTTATTATGTATATGTCCACTTCAGAGCCCACAATTCAAGTTAATGTTCTGTCTCATGCAGACTGCTCCCTTCACTTTTCTAGCAGCTAGTGGAAATAAGCTGTTTTCTTCATAAGCAAATCTTCTTGATACCTGAAGTTTATTCCTTTAAGCATCGGACACTTCATTTTAGCTACTTTGATATGCTCAATATAAAATAATTTAGGTGAAAGGCAAGTGATCCTAACTACTTGGAAGGGAGATGAGTTAGTACCAATATATGAAATATATCACAAAATTTGTCAATTATCGTTATCAGATATATTGATAGACACTACAGAATAGGCTTGATGCTGCCAATGAGCCCAAATATCAAAATGGTGCACATGTTTGCCTTATTTACATTTCAGAGAACAGTCCAGGGAGCAGATAATCACATTTGAAATGGAATGGACTGACCTGGAAACCCACTCTGATCATGACATAGTCATCCCCCTAATATTCCCCATGCCCAAACAAAGCAAAAATCAATGCTTCCTCTTTTCATTTCAGGTCCAGCCAAAACTGGCCCCTGCTCTCCTTTCCAGTTTCAACTGCTATTGTTCTCCAACTTGTACCTTTCTCTAACCACACCCATTTCCATTTCTACTTCTTCCTCCTGGTATGTTTCCTTCCAGCACCCTGTCTTGCTAGTCTGCGAGCTCCTTGAAGGTTGGAATTCTGTCTTGTTCATCTCGTCCCTAGCAACCAGCAGAAGGTTAGCAGGTTAGATGTGTTGTATGTGTTCTTTTAATGAATAAAATCCTGCCATCTCATAAACCCTCCTTAGGATCAAAGTAAGGGGGGTGGGAATTGTATGGGGACTATAACCAAAATGAAAATGCATACATTGTGCAAAAATGAAAAATGATGTAAGAATTATATATAAAAAACAAATGTTACCTCCATGTTGGGACATTGTGCTGTCTCAGGTGGGGTCTCTCACGCCTTTAAATTCCCAACTTCTTACTTTTACCCTTTCTATAATGTTGCCTATCATACTCTTTCCTGTGCTTTGTTATTATTTAAATATCTCTCTTATTATTGCCACTGTCACTCTTGTCTTTTTCAGAGAAAGAGGGAGAGCAAGAGACAGACACAGACACAGGCTCTCACAGTTGGAGAGCAAGGACTTTGTCTCATTTTTAAAAACCTTTCTTGTGGTACTTAGCACAATGTTTAGCACATAGGAGGAGTTCAAGAAATATTTGCCAAATTGAATTGCTAAAACATTTGGATATCAGTATGGAGATTTTACTTTAGATCCATACCTTATACCATACACTTCAATAAATTCCAGATGGGTCCAAGAATTAAACACAAAAAAGAAAAAACACCCTAGGGATGTGGGGAGGACAGAATCACATATTTGTCCCAGCTGTGGAATAGTGGTAAATTTCTGAATATTGAAAAATGAAAGAAACATCAGAGACAGGATGGATGGATCTGAATACATAAATGTAAAAAAGAACACTTTGCATAGTGAAATATAATAAATGAAAAAGCACACATAAAAATGAAAGTGATCAAATTGGAAAAATGTGTGACAAATATAAATGATAAATGATAAAAATATCTGTAGTGGGTGAAAATATAAATGGTCAATAGATTTTACTTGGTAAATGGTCAAAGAAAATGAATGAAGAAACACAGAAAATTATGGCATTAAGAAATATAAAGCCTCATTCAATAAATAAAAATTAAAACAGATGTGTAGTTTACCTACAAGCCTAAGAAACTAGCAAATATATTAAAATTGATAACATTTAATGTTGTGGGCTGTGAGAAAATAGGTGTACTTTCACAGTTTAATCTTTTGGGAGTACAATTTGGCCAGATGCAACAACAGCAATAAAACAGCTCATATTTTTTAACCTGGTTATTATATTTTTGGTAAGATACAGGAAGCAATACCTCTAAATAGAAGAATTGCATTTGTACAGGAACCACTCTCAGTATCACTTTTTATAAAAGTGAAAGTTTTAAAAAGCTTAAGCCCCGCCCCCCATAATAATAGAATGGCTAAGCAAAATCTGGCATATCCATACTACCAAATAGCACAAACTTAAATTTGTGTGTAGAAGGCTAACTAGCCATTTCCTATTGCCAGTCTTTCCTTTTATGGTTGCTTCATCCCAGGTGCTGGTACTCAACTGTCATTGTTCCTATATTTCTAGGTTAAACTACCTCCTGAAATCCAACCTGCTACACCCAATTCTATTTTCTACTTCTATTCTGTGTAACTGTGAGACTAATAGGTTCCCACTGAGTTAAAGACCAGGGGTGCCTCTCTGAAATCAAGGTATAAGGACCATTTCCCCTTTATCCTGGGCTTTGTGGCACCTATTTCAGGATCTCAAAGCCTTTTTTCTTAAAATTTATTACTGGGGTCCAGACTATTTTCTGAGTTGCAGGATAGTTGGGACAGTACTGAAAATGGTTTTGCCTTAATTATAAACTTTTAGTAAAACTGCTTGCAGTTCATGAAAATAACATTTTTGAGCAAAACCCTTCTAGTTCATGCTAGAAATAATGTTGCATGGAATCACCTCTAATCAGGAGGATGGCCTTAAACTCTAGAAGTCTTAAGGCATATGTGACCATGTTATTATTAAAGAAAAAGCTGGGGGGAAAGTAATAGCAAATTCATTTATTAGAGCCATGCTCATATGCCTATTATCAATTAACATGCATTTATTTAAATATAGGTTTCTTTGGGTTATTACAGCTTATAAATAATAACATGCTTGAATTTCACAAATAGGAGAAAATTACAGTCTTCTATTTCTCATCAGGACCTGATCTCAACCACTTCTCATCAAGGGCCCAATGTCAAAATTTATTTTTTGAAACAAAATGTCAGTTCTCTATAACTTGTAGGTTTTACTTAAGGTCATATGTGGTTACACATCAAATCTGAAATCAGTGCAGGGCTCAGATACATAAGCACATTACTGCCTTTTCATGAAAGACTGCACACCAACCCCACCAAAGAAGTCAGTAGACACATTAAAGGCAATTCAAAACAAATAGAATAAGAACATTCTGGGTGGAAAAAGTGATTTCTGGGCGTTTTAAGAGAGAATATTTTCATTTTGAGCAGCACAATCCACAAAACGAAACAGTCAGAAGAAATGTAAACTGTGAAAATTTGGCTGTGATGACAAGAAATTTTTTAAAAAGTGAAGAATTTCGCACCCTTAGATTTGTTCCCTGGATGGTGCCAGTGGTGCTCATCCTATTTATGTGATGCTGGCAACAATTATTTTAATAGTTCTGAAAGGAATCCCTGAATGGAAGACATTCTTTGATTTTTGCTCATTCTGCACATTGCTTTATCACTTCTTATATGTGAAAACAGTGAATTTGTAAATATTTTTTCTCTATATTAGCTGCTCAGTGCTTTGGTCAGCAACAAATTGTATGTACATTATTTTTATTATTATTATTTATTTATTTATACAAGCACTGGGTACAGTCAGGAGCGTGGGAGGGTGAGAGAATTCACCAGAGCTAGAGCGGGAAGCAGAGCAGGCAGAAGGACCGAAGTACACTGCTGAGGGGAGCAGCAGGCGGCAGGAGAGGTCTGCACACCATGCAGGACCCTCCTCCAGTGGCAGGGGAGCAGCTGGGGATCGAACAGGCACCACAGAGGCTGTGGGCAGCTTCGCAACCCAGCGCTCAACCGCTGCGCCACCGGGGAGGCCCATGTATGTACATTATTAATGCAACTTTAATGGATCCAAAGATTCCCAGATGTTGAGCCTCTGATTTGAAAATCCAGTGAAAGCTAATGGGCAGTAAAGAAAAGAAGAACTCGTGGAGCCACAGAATCAAAAACCTGCTTTCAGAATCCAGAATCTAACATTCTGGTACATATTAATATAAATCAGGTTGGCAGGGTGATAGATTTCCCATTACCATAGTTGGGGTTCTTGAACTCTGAGGAAACTGGAAGAGAATATGTGGACAACAATCACACCAGCAGTAGGACAGGATTGCGAGACCTGTAGGAGATATTGGCTGGGCCATTTCCTGAGCATATCAGGAAGGACTGATTTCAATTATTGTCACACAAGCACCAGATGCTCTGTCTTGCCCTAGTCTCCCTATGCTCCCCCTTTCAAAACAAAAAGGAAAGAAGGAAAGAAGAGAGGGGAGCAAGGGAGGGTGGAAAGGGAGGAGGAGGGAGAGACAGAGGAAGGGAGGAGCGTTACAATTAAGTCAAAGCGAGGATTAACAGCTCTAAGAAATAAAGGTTACTTTTGCATAAAATGAAAATATAAAAGGTCAGTGTTCAGGAAATGTTAACACACCAGCTCAGTTACTCTCAGTTCATAGGCCTGAGTCATTAGGCTTAGCAGGCCAGGGAATAGTACCATAGCTTTGTCACTTGGGCTTTTATGAGGCATATCTGTGCTGGTGGCAGCTAGCAGACTGGCAAGGCTACAAACTGGCATGCCCTCAGGGTCATAAACTAATTATGGCACAATCATTTGCTTGTTCTAGCCATTCTGCCAATTACTTCATGAGTGGGGAGGGTGGGGCCCTTGTCTAAGGCCAGCTCTGGAAATAAGACCTCCTGGGCTTAAGCCTTCCTTCCTGGGGAGTTATGTGGAACTCTGTAGGGTCATGAACAATCTCAGTAAGCCTAGCAGTCTATCCTTCTGGTTTAATAATCCATTCAGTATTTATTAAGTGTCTGTGTTGTATAAGACCCAAAGAGGAAATACAAAATTAAGGGAGAATGTACCTTCAAAGGGCTTGAGTCTAGAGTGGGCAGGGAGCATAAGAACCATTCAAAACCTTCACTTGTCTTAAGCTTAACTGCACATCTTAAACCACACATTTTCCTGAACAATAAAAGGTCTTTTGAATCTAGGCCCTGCATCAGTCATCTGAATACATCCCACATGTTCTAGGGAGGAAAAAAAAAAAAAAAAGATGAAGACATTTTTTTCGAGAGTCAGTGTAATCTTCCATTTTTTCCCAACAATGTGGAATAAGTGTTCCTGTTCTCCAGAGTCATAATTCAATTATGGTGTCTCCAAAGCCTGCTTGTCCAAAAGCAGGGCCAATCACTCCTGTCCAGCACAATATCTCTGCTGCCCGCAGGCCTGCCCCCCACTGCAGGAACAATCAAGTTTCCCAAATACGCAAACACAGATGAGACATATCCTTTACACAAAAGAAGGCTCGAATACACAGCCACAGACTTACAAATAGCTCCAGAGCCAAACATGCATACCCAAAAATGCATGAAAATATATGTACACAGCTTGCTTACAGAGTCGGAAGAGAAAGTAAACACACTGGGGGAGGGATGGTGAAAGTTCACAGCTCAGCACGCTGGAGACCTGGGTAGAAAGGAAGATGAATGAGTCCAAAATTCCCACAGGACGCTGCTTTACAAGACAGAAACACACACGTAGTCATCAGTGACAACTGCTTTGCCGGGATTGGAAAGAATGGATTTGTAGAGAGGACTCAGGAAACAGTTTGAGGATCAATAGGCCCCATCAGCATCCCAGCAATTTAATACTAATATAGAGAAGGTCCCTGGATAAATCACTTCCATGCTCATTATTGCTTATGGCAAACATCACCCATTTCAAACTTAGAGGTTCAAAGAGTCCAAGTTCCCTGACAGGCATCACTAAAAACATTCCTGCAAGGAGCACACTTTGTAAGGTGGAGCCTGGCCAAACATGCAGACATCTGCTCCCCAACATGGTCACATATTCTCCTGCTGCCTTCCACCCTCTTACAGGCCCCTATAGTCTGTTTGCATTCCCACACCTGGCCCCACCTTTAAGCAGAGGCCAAAAGCATCATTCCTGGACAAGTGCCCAGCCTTTGAAGTTAGAGAGAATTCAGGCTGTTGGATAAGGAGATCCAGATTCAAGACTTCTGAACATACTTCCCCCTACTCAACAATTTTCACAATAAAGTTACACTCAAGAGGCACTCTAGTTGCTAGAAAAACAGGAAGCCAGAGGAGTGGGTGGGTGAGCTAGTCTCTCTAGGCTGGCCTGAACTCTGGAATGTCAGACTTGTTGGAGAGTTGAGTCTCTCCAGTAAAGGTGTGACCAAGATATCGTTAAGTTGGACACTGACCAACCAGCCTTGCCTTCAAAAAGTATTTTCCCCAACCGTTACCCACACACAAATAAAGTAGGAAGGCCATCAGGCTTGGTTCTCAAGCATTTAGCAGAACAACTCAGGGAAGAAGCTGCTTGGGAGACTTTGTGCTTCTCCATTCAAGGGCTTTCCTAGAATTTGAGATTGACAAGAAACAAATATGAACATTTGGCAGGAAGCAACCATATGTAAAAGAAAATGCTTCCCTTCAAGGTTTTACAAGAGTATTTCTTCATCTTGGCAGTTTGGAGGAGGCAGTGGAGATATGGGTCCCTTAGAATATAAACAGTAACCACCCACCATGCCCTCATGCATACACGTATATATGCATGTATGTGTTTGTGTGTGTGTGTGTGTATATATATATATATATATATATATATATATCATATAGGTGTATTTCATGGGAATCAGGGAGAAATCAGAGGCTCTGCCTTTACCTAGTCCTGAAGGTCATCAATCTGATATGACTTTAATAATAACAACTGCAACCCCAAAACTCATATTTACACAGCAGTTGACAATTTACAAAGATTCTTCCCATTCATTTTCCCATTTAATAAAGATTAATCCAGGATGTGCTGTAAATAATGAAGGGGGTAATTTTTAAAGTGTATTCCCTTTGACTAGCAATTCTGTTTCTCTTATGAATAATTAGATAAGTGTGTAAAGATGTATGTTATACCATACACAAATGGCCACTATTGTTTATATTAATAATAGCAAAAGACTAGAAGAAAATTAAGTTAATATGGTATTCGTTAAAATACTGACAGTATTCTTTCTCAAGAAAATATTAGCAAACCAAATTCAACAATACATAAAGAACCAAGTGGGATTTATTCCAGGTACAGAAGGATGGTTCAACATATTCAAATCCATCAAAGTGATTCATCAAATCAACAAAATGAAAGATAAAAATCATATGATCATCTCAATAGATATAGAAAAAGCGTTTAATAAGATCCAGCTTCCATGTATGATAAAAACTCAATAAAATGGGACTAGAAGGGACATACTTAATAAAGGCTATATATGGCAACTCCAAAGCTAATATTCTCAATCAGGAAACACTGAAGTTTTTTTCCTCTGAGATCAAGAGTAAAACAAAGATGCCCAGTCTCACCATTAGTATTTAACATAGTATTGGAAAACTAGTCAGTGAAAATAGGCCAAAAAAGGGAAAAAATAATAATAGGTATCCAGATTGGAAAGGAAGATTTAAAACTCTCAACATATGCAGATGACATGATATTACATATAAAACCGTAAAGGCTACACACACACACACACACATTTATTATTACAAATAATAAATGAATACAATGAAGTTGCCAGTTACAAAAATCAATATACAAAAATTGGTGTTTCTATGTGCAAACAATGAAATAGCAGAATGAGAAAAGTAAACTATACCATTTATGACTGCATCAAAAAGACTAAAATACCTAGGAAAATATTTAACCAAGGAAGTGAAGTACCTATACACTGAAAACTATAAAACACTGTTGAAAGAAACTGAAGACTGTTCTCCACAATGTTATTTATAATAGCGGAAAAAAAACCAAAAACCCAGAAAATTGAAGGGCCAATTACATGGAAAGAGTCAATTAAGTTATAATACATTCACATGACAGGCTATTATTATGTGGTCATTTAAAATTAAGTTTAAAAATTTCTAATGACAAGGAAAGGGAGTGGTAAGTGGAAGAATTTGATGGAAGGATACAGACATAGCCATGTAGTATTATCTCTTGCATTATTTTATAATCAAAACATACTAGTGTGTTAATGAGGAAAACAATTTATAAAAACAAGATGAAGAATTGTGACCCTTTGCACAATGTCTTTCCCATTGCAATTAGCTTTGTATTTTCTTTTTTTTTTTAACTTTTTTTTTTTTAAAGATTTATTTTATTTATTTATACAAGCACTGGGTACAGTCAGAAGCGCGGGAGGGTGAGAGAATTCACCAGAGCCAGCGCGGGGAGCAGAGCAGGCAGAAGGACTGAAGTACACTGCTGAGGGGAGCAGCGGGCAGCAGGAGAGGTCTGTGCGCCATTCGGGACCCTCCTCTGGTGGCCGGGGAGCAGCCGGGGATCGAACCGGCGCTGCAGAGGCTGTGGGCAGCTTTGCAACCCAGCGCTCAAGCGCTGCGCCACCGGGGAGGCCCTTCTTTCTTCTTCTTTTTTTTTTTGGAAAGAAATTTTATCTTAAAAGCAGCCAAATGAAGTTATCCTAACATATAGGACATGTACATTCAAAGTAAAAGGACTTCATTTATTTGACCTGATCAGTAGTGTTTTACAAAATTTGAAAACCAATCCTACTTTGGTCCTCATATTAACACATCACATAATTGAATGAATTTCTTCTTTTTCCATCATTTTACATATATTATACAAGTTCATATTTTCTACAATTTTGCTTAAAGGGATTTAAATTTTTAACATCTGGATTTTTCCAACATGATATTTCTAGAAGTATTCAGATAAATTGGATGGTTTGGTGTTGTTTCCATACCTCCTTACGGTCTAGCATCTCTTTGCTTTTTTTAAAATTTTATTTTTATATTCCCCATACAGTTGCAACCCCCTTATTTTTACCACAATCCCTCCTTTCCCCACCCCCCATAGTGTGTCTCTGGTTCATAGTTGTTTGTTGATTTTGATTTTTTCTTTCTTATAATTATTCTTTTTCCTGGTCCCTTATTTATGTTTTCTAGATTCCTGCTATGAATGAGACCATCCGGTATTTTTCTTTTTCTTTCTGGCTTATTTCGTTGAGCATGTTGCTACTACTTATGTAAGTTTCATTTGTAAAATGGGGGTGAAGGTGACTGCCAATCTCCCATAGCTGCTGTAGGGTAATGAAAATGTATCAGGCTTTTCTGCTCTCCCACCATCAGGATAGATGATGGATCCTTGCGGTCCTGAATGCATGCCTGATGGCGGGCACCTGGAGTAGGGTGTGGGCAGATGTAGATGGGATTCACCTGGGCTAAGACGGGGCTTTTAAGGGCGGTGTCACGGGGATGCCAGCAGAAGCCAAGAACAAACAGAAGCCAAGAGAAGAAGAGAGAACACGAGAGAACACCGGAGAGCCCAGATAGAGTGAAGACTTGCTGGAGGCTGAGAGGCCCCACCACCCCTGCCTGCTGTGTACCTGGTAAATCCCAATAAAAGCCTGCAAAAGCCACTGAGGATTCTGACTCCTTTACCTGGCCTGCTGGATCAGAAAACCTGCTCAGTGGTGGTTCCTGTCCCTACACTGCTATGTTGATTAAGTAAGATAATGGCTTTGGAAGTGATTTTTTCAAACATTAGAGTACTATTCAGTTCTGAGCTATTATTAAGAAGATCCTGGGCCTCCCCGGTGGTGCAGCAGTTGAGCTGCCTGCAGCCTCTGCAGCGCCGGTTCGATCCCCGGCTGCGGCGAGGGTCCCACATGGCGTGCAGACCTCTCCTGCCGCACCCACTGCTCCCTTCAACAATGTCCTCCGTCTGTCTGCCTGTTCTGCTCCCCGCTCTGTCTCTGGTGAATTCTCTTACCCTTCTGAGCACCTGGTCTGTACCCAGTGCTTGTATAAATAAATAAATAAATCTTTAATTTAAAAAAAAAAAATCCTAAGTGCTGAACTTGGTGTTTTGCAGAAATCACCTATTTAGAAGTTGGGCTTTGCTACCCATTTCCACTGCCATAATCACACTACAGGCCTTTACCCTCTCATTGCCTGAATCTCCACACCAGTCTCCAAGTTAGACCTCCTCTAGTCTATTGTCCTTTTTTTTTTTTTTTTAAGATTTATTTATCTACAAAAGCACTGGGTACAGTGAGAAGCGTGGGAGGGTGAGAGAATTCACCAGAGACAGAGCGGGGAATAGAACAGGCAGACTGACGAAATACACTGCTGAGGGGAGCAGCGGGTGGCAGGAGAGGTCTGTGCGCCATGTGGGACCCTCGGTGCCCGGGGATCGATCGAACCGGCGCTGCAGAGGCTGCGGGCTGCCTCGCAACCCAGTGCTCAACCACTGTGCCACCGGGGAGGCCCCTGTGGTCCCTTTTACCCACCCTTCACAATGTACCAAGAATCGCATTTTGACCATCTTAATTCTTTTTTCCAAACTCCCATAGAAACTTCTGAGTACCCTTCATATAACACACCAATTTTTATTTATTTTTAACGATTTATTTAGGCATACAAGAACTGGGGTACAGGCCAGAGGTGTGGGGGGTGAGAGGAATCATCAGAGAAAGTGGGGAACATAACAGGCAGATCTACTGAAATACACTGCTGAGGGGAGCAGCAGGTGAGACAGGAGAGGCCTGCTGCGCCATGTAGGTTGCTCCCTGGCTGGCAAGGGTGGGGCATGGAATCGAACTCATGCTGTAGTGGCTGCCAAAAGCTTGATAGTGCTTAGACTTTAACCCCTGCACCACCAGGGAGGCCCCACACACCAATTTTTAAATCAATTCTTCAACTCTCAGCTCTGTTCACATATAGTGAGCTTAAAAATTTCAACATGACTTTACTAAACTAGAAAGCATTTGTAGGGTAAATGGAAGTATCAGGTTTTTTCTGCCCTCCCGCCATTAGCATCTATGATCGACACCTGCAGTCTTACACGCGTGCCTGAATGGCGGCACCTGGAGCGTGCTGCGTGTGTGCATGATGGGCGTACCTGAGCCAGGAGACTGAGCATATAACGGCGGCAGCAGAAGACTGCCTGGCAGAGGACCATGGGGGTGGAGTGCAGTGGAGACCAGCGAAGAGGGCACGAGAGAATACCGGAGCGCCCAGAAAGAGTAAAGATTTGCTGGGAGCTAGGAGGCCTGTCAGCCTCCTGGGCCCCAGCCCTACTGCCTGCCCTATGCCTGGTTGTGGCACTACAAATGGTGTAGAAAGATCATTAACTGCCCGAAAGTCGCTGAGGGCTCCAGGACTCTCCTTTACCCATCTCCAAATTTACAGAACACCTGCTCTGCCTTGCTGGCACTACAGGCACGTTGCTTAATGTCGATGTGCCTCAATTTCCTCATCTGAAAGGGAGCTATAAGATACTCAAAATGTGAGAATCAAATGAGTGAAAAGATGGGAAATTCTTAAATGGCATCTGCCATAGTCACCACTATATGTTTTAGGTATCATAAACATTTCCTTCACAGATAATTAAAAGTATTTCAAAATTTAGATCATTAATAATTATGCCCACAGAATTATTTCCACAATGGACTGTGTACTAAGTTTTTGATCTGCATCATTTTATTTAATTCTCACAATTCTTAGATGAAATTGATGGTAGCCTTACTTCACAGAAGGCCAACTTAGCACAGAATTGCATTCAGATCTCAGGAACTTCAGTGTTCACATCCTCCAATGTTTATAAGCATGGAGTTTGAAAGGTAATAGAGAAAAGGAGTAATTGGTAGTTTAAAAAGATAATACAGGATGAGGAAAAGTCAATGGTTTGATTATTTGGGGTATTTCGAGTTTGAAAAAGAGCTACAAGCTTACTAGCACTAATTAAGGACTAATTAGTGACCAAAACTTGAGCAAACAGATAGAGAGTAAGCCAAGTACATCATGTGGGTCTCTAGGGACTTTCTCCTCCAGGGATCCAGACCAAGAAATGGTTAGTGGAGACTTGCCTGTATCTCCAGCTACCTAGACTGCCCCTGGAGGGGAATGAGGCACAGGTATTTCTATGCTGGAATAAGGGAATCTGGAAGACACAGGAAGAAAAGTGATGCCCACAATGCACCTGCAACACTCCTCTCCTGGACATCACTCCCTCTGGTTCTTCATTCCTTCCCTAGGGATGCACCCAGGCACCATCAACACTATCATCACCAGCTAAGGCAAGTCACATACTGCTCTTAAAGAGAAGTCAAAGGAAGATAATGCCTGGGTGTAGGGTGGATGGATTAGTCAGGCTTTCTACACCATTAGCCTCTGTGGCTATCACCTATGGTCTTCATTGTGTTAATGCAGAAGGTGCTTGGGAGTATGGGCGAGGGGTATGTGTGCCTGATTGTGGACACCTGGAGCGGGGTGTGGGCATGTGCAAGTGTGAACATCTGAATCCAGAGGCCAGGGGTATAAGGACAGTGTCACTCAGAGATAGACGATGTACGAAGGGACCAGCAATGTGACTCCAGAAGAGGCGAAACTAGAAGAGGACGTGTGAGAGAGTACTAGAATAGACGCCAGAGGGTGCCAAGAGAAAGAGTGTAAAGATTTGTGGGGAGCTGGGAGTCTCAGTAGCCTGCCAGCCTCCCTGCCCATCCTGTGCCTGCCTCCTTGCATTCCAGCCTCCCTGCCCGGTGTGCCTATGTACCTGGCTCCCTGAGAGCATTAAATCCTGGAAAAATCCACCAAGGGCTCTAGGATTCTCTTTATCCATCCGTCTGAATCAATAATGAATCTTCCCTGTGCATGCTTGAACAACACTGGGTCAGAACTAGGAAAGTAGTATAATGTCACCTTCCTGTTGAAAAGACCAGAAGCAGGATGAGGCAAGTGATGGCTTTGGGGAGTCTTCTAAATTCATAACAAGCAGTGGCAACATCTTGTAAAGAGAAAAGGCCTTGGGGCCAGAAGAATAGCTGTGGAGCTCCTAGTATGCTATTGGACACATAGGTGATGACCTCTCTGTATGACAAAGTAATAAATCCCCTAGGTAAGGAAGTATGCAGAAGACTCGAGTCAACCCCATGTATACCAAGGTTAGGAAAACAGACACCGAATTGTCTTTGTATACCAGAGAGAGACTTTATTTACCTAAATGAATGAGTTCATTTTTAAAATCAATCAGAAAAGATTCAGAGATCATGGGATCTAGAATCACAACATGGGATAGCAAGTAAAGAGTAAGAAAGGAAGGAAGAAGAAACAAATTTCATAGCAACCTCAATGGATGCAGCAGCTGAAAATGAGTCAGTAATGGCAATAAGATCCAGTTGGAAATTTCAAATTTAAAGAGTTAGAAAAAAAAAAATAAATAAAATTGAGTCCTTTCTGAAACGCGTTAATTAAGGTAAGCGGTGTATAAGATGCCGAGGCTCCACTTGCCAAGACTGGTGACTCTATACAAGGTTGAATGCACCTGAAGAAAGGAAAGCCATTTTGTAACTGGCATGAAGGCACCATACAGGTTAATAGCAGTTCAGGAATCTGTGTCCTCAGAGGGTTCCATATTGATAAAAACTATGACTATTGAGACAATATTAAACTACTGACTTCAAATAAATCCAGCTATTTCATCTCTAACTTGATCACTTTTCAAGAACATGCAGCGGGATATTATGAGTTTTATTTGATTGCCTGAAGTGAAATCTCCCAACAGAGTTAAGTTTCAAATGGCAAATACAAATTTCTTTTTGATATGAAAAGAAACCATCATGACCACCATTCTAAACAATTTATTATGCCCCATAATGCACTTATGCAGGGAAGTCAAAAGTTGGGATCAGAATTTTTAAGAATTTTTAATTTTTAAGAAACTTAGTTTCTTAGTTTTTTTTTTTTTTTTTTTTTTTAAAGAGGCATGTTTTTTTATTTATTTATTTGTTTGTTTGTTTGTTTTGTTTATACATGCACTGGGTACAGTCAGAAGCGCGGGAGGGTGAGAGAATTCACCAGAGCCAGAGCGGGGAGCAGAGCAGGCAGAAGGACCAAAGTACACTGCTGAGGGGAGCAGCGGGCGGCAGGAGAGGTCTGGGCGCCATGTGGGACCCTCCTCCAGTGGCCGGGGAGCAGCCGGGGATCGAACCGGCGCCGCGGAGGCTGCGGGCAGCTTCGCAACCCAGCGCTCAACCGCTGCGCCACTGGGGAGGCCCTGTTTCTTAGTTTTCTTTAGTCTTAGTTTAAACTCTCACTTGCCAGATGAGGGAATGAGGGAATAATGGTAGTAACTTGCTAAGGTAAGAGATCATGTAAATAACAATCTCAACTGTAGCCTGTGGGGTATTTTGCTTTGCATAAATTAAAAATCTGGTGAGGGTGGGGTATATGGGTTCAAGTCCCTTTAAACAGAGACTGTATATGTTCTCCATTTCCAGTTCTATACTTGAGATGATTAATAATGATCTCAAATAGCCACTTTGCCACGCTGAAAGAAAAGGGAAAAAATAATAGGCTGAGAAAGAAAGAAATAGCCTATGTTTCAGAAATAGAAGCCTTACCCATAATAGATGGCCAACTATGTTTACTGAATGCATACACAGAGTAAGGAAAATGGAGTAACTCAGGCTCTTTTTTGCCTCCTGCCACCAACCTCTATAGCCACCACATGTGGCTTTTAGTCCCAGGTTTTGTTGCCCACACATAATGTTTTTTTTGTAAGAAAGCACTTGGGAGCGTGAGCACAGGGCACATGCACCTATGAATACCGACACCCGGGCTGAGAAGCAAGAGAGCATGGGTGGACTACAAATATATAAATATGGACACCGAGGCTGGGAAGGGAGAGATGAGAGAGGGGAAAGGAGGGGAGGGCGGGAGGGGAAGAGAGGGGAGGGCAGAGGAACGTGGCCAGAGAGAAGCCAGAGGAGGAGTGCAGAGATGGCAGAGGCTGGGAGGCTGGGTTGCTGCCTGCCTCCAGGCCTCCCTGCCCTCATGCCTCTTTGCCTAGTGTCAGTGTACCTGGTCCCCTGCATGAGCATTAAAGGCCTGTCAAATATATTGAGGGCTCCAAGATTCTTTTCCGTTTGTCCAAATCAACAGTGAACCTTCCAGGCCTAGGATATTTGCTCTACATATAGTATGAGGAAAAATAAGTTAGGAGATGGCAGGGGGCCTACCTGTACATGTGCAGAAGCAGTTTAAATAGCCAGGCTACTGAGATTTCCTATTCTCCCCACAGTGAAATATCAATTGAGATTAAAATCAAAATTATCTTATGTCTGGACACACTCCCCCCAACCAGCCCTGTCCCTCCAAGTATCAGGGTTAATGTGAGATCACCTGAGCACATTGTCTTCTCCAACTCAAGGATCACCAAACAACAAGTTAAATTCTCATCATTCTGCTTTTTTAATATCTAAGATAGACTAGGATGATAATAGGAGATTAACATGAAAAGGCAATTGATACAGTCATTTATTTTCCTTTTTCTAAACTAGAAATCTTATTTTGCTCCACATTGGTCATATACAAAGAGGTGAAATTCACTGAAAGTTAGCGGTAGCCAGGGAAGCTTGGCAGACAGCTATATAAATATGCAAGTATTTCCAGTGAGTACTCTTGGTTACAGGGGCAGAGATGAGAGTGCAGTGGGTAAGGGTGGTTGAACACTTCCAAGGAGGCTCTTGCCTGAACCTGGCTACTTACACTTATATGTGAGATCTCCTAGCTACTCCAGATACAGTCTCAGCGGCTCAGCAGGGACACATGTAAGATAATTAATGTCTTTTTTAAAGGGTGTGTGTGGGGGGGTGTACAATTCTGCCTCTGGTAATATGGACTCTAAGCTCTCAGTCTTGAATAAGGAAAGGGATCTGAAAATCACTGTAGACTGTTTCCTGAAGACACTGTCTAATTTGCTGTTTTAGTCAAAATAATCATTGGTGTAGGCATGTCAAAAACAGAAAAGAAAAAGAGAAGGTGCTCCCTTCCCTGATGCTTTCACCTCACCCTGTCCCCCAATTCCTTCTTCATGGTTTGCCCTCACCTGACATACTGTGTGCAGATCTGGTCACAATATCTCAAGGACAATAACACCAAGCTGTAGAAGGTCCAGAATGAAGCATAAAAAATCAAGATTTCAACCAAAAAAATCGAAGTCTAACCTCATACAATGAGTATATTTAGAAAACACAAATTTAGAACAACCTGACAACATACATCTTTTTATTAGGTTCGATAAATTCATTGATGACAGACAATAAAGTGAAAATTGATGCTTGGAGGGCAACCTTTACTATGGCTGTGACTGTGTGAAATATGGGGAGGGTCCAAAAGATGAATATTTAGGGACTACATATTCTACCAGGTCCTGTACTAGTAACATTACCCATGTTATCTCATTTAATCCTCACAAAAAGTACCTATGAGTAGTACTATTATAATCACCATACTAATGAGAAAACCAAAGTTTACGAGAAGTTACATAACACATTCAACTCTCACACTGCTTGTTAAAACTAGGTTTGGATATGGACTGGAAAGGAAGTGAAATCATCTCTGTTCATAGATGATATTATCAGTGAGGTAGAAAATTCCAACAAATCTACAAAAAAAAAAGGTGACTAGAAAAAATCAGTGAGACTAGTATGATGGCAGGACACAAAATCTATGCACATATATAGATTACTACTAGCAATGAACAATCAGAAAATAAATTTTAAAATATAAATCATATATAATATATATATATATATATATATATATATAAGCATCAAACACATAAGGGCACCAATGGACTATGGTGGACGACTATGGGGGTCTTGCTCGTGGTTATGGTAAGGTTAACATACATCTGAAGTGTGTGACCCTATACCTCTGCATTATATACAGTGTTGTAAACCAATGCTACCTCTATAAAAATATATGAAATACTTAAGGGGGTAAATTTGGCAAAAGATATTCAAGACCTATGACTGAAACCACAAAAACTGGCTGAGGTAAGCTATAGATGATTTATATAAATAGAGAGATATATTTGTTCCAAGACCCTAAGAGTCAGAATTATTAAGGTGATAATTCCCCCCAAATTGATCAATAGATACAGTGTAACCAATCAAAATCCCAGCAGGCTTTTAAAATAGAAATTGACAAGTTGCTTCTAAATTTTATATAGAAAATCAAACAACTGGGATAGCCAAAACACTTTTGAAAAAGGACACAGTTGGAGGGCTTATGTTTCTTGATTTCCAGACATTATAAAAATACAGTAATCAACACAATGTGGTTTTGGCATTAGGATAAACATATCGCTCGATGGTACACAACAAGAGTGCCCCAAAATAGACCCACTTGTATAGGGTCAATTGATTTTTGACAAAGGTGCCAAAGTAATCAAATGTGAAAAGAACAATCTTTTCAACAAATGATACTGTACCAATTGGATGTCCATATGCAAAACAAACAAACAAAAAAGCAAACAAGAAACCTCTTCCCTTACTTCATACAACATACAAAACTTAACCCCAAATGGAGCCTAGATGCAAGTACAAGAGTCACAGCTATAAAATATCTATAAGAAAATATAGGAGAAAAATCCTAGTTGCCTTGGATAAAGCAAAAATTTTTAAATTGGACACAAGATGCAGAAACATATTATAAAAGAAAAAAATTGTTAAACTAGACTACTTCATCAAAATCAAAACATTTTTCAAAAAACACTGTTAAGAAATGGAAAAGCAGGTCATGAGCTGGGAGAAAATATTTGCAAATTACATATATTCAGCAAAGGACATGCATTAAAAATATATAAAGAACTCAAACAACTCAATATTAGAAGGGGAAAAAAAAACAAAGGAAAAATAGACTAAGATTTAAATAGGCCACTAAAAAAACACGTATGGCAAAAACAAAAAAACAAACAAACAAACAAAAAAACTACTAATCACAGTTAGTTTTGGGAAGAATGTGGAGGAATGGACTCTGACACTGTTGATATAAAATATTTACAGTCACTTAGGAAAATAATATGGCAGTTTTTAAAAGTGATATACCTTCTATATGGCCCAGTCATTCCACTTGTAGATTTAATCAAGTAAAATGAAAGTATATGTTCCTATAAAGATTTATATATGAAAGTTCATAGCAGCCTTCATAATAACCAAAACTATTTGTAATAGCTGGAAACAATTCAAATATTCAACACAAGTGAGTAGATAAGTAAACAGTGGGATAAGCTATCCCAGTTGTTTGATTTTCCATATAAAATTTAGAAGTAACTGTCAATTTCTATTTTAAAAGCCTGCTGGGATTTTTGATTGGGATTACACTATCTATTGATCCATTGGGGAGAATTAACACCTTTACAATGCTGACTTTTATGATCTAAGAACAATATCCATACAATGGAATGATACTCAGCAATAAAAATGAACAAGCTGTTGATATGTGCAAGAACATGAACAACTGTAAAATTATTTATGCTGAGTCAAAGAAAGAAGACAAAAAATACATGCTATATGGTTCTACTGATATCAAATTCTAGAAAAGGCACACTATTCTACAGTGATAGCAATCAGTGATTGCCTGGGAGTTATGGGCATGGTTTAAAAAGGGATAGAAAGAAACTGTGGGGAGTGGATATGTGATATGTTCATTATCTTTATTGTGGTGATGGTTTCATTGTCAAAACTCATCCAATTGTATATGCATTTATATATGTATAATTTATTACATATCTACCACACTTAATAAAGCTGTAAAATATAAAATTAAGACAACTTTGCCTCAACACCATAGTGAACATATTTGTAAAATAAGGACTAATTTTCTAAACAAAAATAAGTATCCTTATTTTGCAGTCAAACTTTACGCAGTATGCATAATTTGTTATGGAAAAAGAGAGTAAATAATGACTCCCAGACCCTCTAATTCAGAAAATTGTTAATAAAAATAAAAGGGGTCATTAAGACTGCATACTAATGTATACTGCAGTAACTAGTATCACCTCCCTGAAGAACAGATTTCAGGTATTAGCTGAAAGAAAAAAGAGGGGTTATTGGATGATTAAATTAAGTTTTTCAATAGTTAAAAATTAAAGGTTTTTTTCTAAACACTAATTTAAAAAGATACAACCATTATTCAAGAAAGTAGAAGAAAAATAAGACATATGGTTGCCACATGGTTCGGTGATAATCACAACCAGTCAATGATTCCCTTAAAGAGTCTGATGAAATATATGAAGGGGGGAAAAAAGGAGGCCCTGTGAAAAGGAGGCCCTGTGAAAAAGTGTATTGGGCAGGATGGACTTGACAAAGATATTATGGGGCCAGAGAGAGAAATCAAGAGCACATTTTTACTTTGCAAAACCAACTTAGAGACCCTTAGGTAGGTGGCTTATATGCATGTAAAAATACCAGTTAATCCATCAACATATTTTTTTAAGTCCTCAATAGTGATTTATAGTTAAATCTTAGTGAACTCAAACACTGCAACTGGAACTACTTAAATTTTTCTGACTTCTGAAATGTAATTAAATTGGTACACACAGAGAATTAGCAACAGTATCATGATCCTTTAGAAAATGATGTGTTACCCATTGAATTAATCTGTCTGTCTGAGTTGTAAATCATATTCTTGTCTAACATGTTAGATAAGCATATCTCATTCAACCAGAGATTTCAGAAAACGTCAGATGGAAATCATTTACAAAATACAAATGGGAAACCATAATCACTACCAAAAGAAGGAGAAAATAAAGAAGGAATAAAGGAAAGGGGAGGACAGGAGAGGAGGAGAGGAACAAGATGAAGAAGTTATGTAGGATATAGCATTAAAATGGACTTTCTTAGTTTAGAAGATAAGGAGCTTTTCTACTGCAAAAGAACCACCCCATCCAACCATCCTGTCTTCACCACCACCCTTGTCTCTCTTTCTCCTTGTTCTTCCCTTTCCTTATGTCCTTCTCTTCCTCTGCTACTGCCCCTCCTTTCACTCACACTCACCCCCCCCCCACACACACACAAATTCACAGTCTCTAGATTGGTTAAGTATCTATTTTTCTATTTACATAAGAAAACCAAATTCATATCAATTTTTAGGTAGTGTAGTAAGGGAGAGGAAAGATGAGAAGTAATATATGTTAAGCTGATATTAAGATCAGGATCAAGATGAGGAAGCCCACTCTTAAGACTCCTACTCAACATAAAGCTAGAAGTCCTAGCCAGAGCAACTGGGTAAGAAAAAGAAATAAAAGGCAACCAAGTGGGATGGAAAAAAGTAAAATTTATCTGTGCATAAGATATAATCTTATATAGAGATAACCCTAAAGACTCCACCCAAAAGCTCTTAGAACTAATAAATAAACTCATTGGAGCTGCAGGATACAAAATCAGTTGAATTTGTATTCACTAACAATGAACTATCTGAACGAGAAATTAAGGAGGTAATCCCACTGACAGTAGCCTCTAAAACAATAAAGTATTTAGGAATAAATTTAACCAAGAAGGTGAAAGACTTGTATACTGAAAATATTAAGACAATAATTAAAGACATTGAACACACAAATAAATGGAAAAGTATTCTGTGTCCTTGGATTATAAGAATTAATTTTGCTAAAATGACCATACTACCTTGCCATCTACATATTCAATGCCATAGCTATCAAAATTCCAATGGCATTTTTCACAGAAATAGAAAAAAAATTAAATTCATATGGAATCACAAGACACTGAATAACCAAAACAAACTTGAGAAAGAAGAACAAAGAAGCACCACACCCCCTATTTCAAACTATATAACAAAGCTATAATAAACAAAATAGTATAACAGTGGCATAAAAACATAGGCCAATAAAACAGAGGGTCCAGAAATAAACTCAAGCATATAAGATCAACTAATCTTTGACAAGGGTGGCCAAGAAAACATAATGAAGAGAGGATAGCCTTTTCAATAAATGCTGTTATGGAAACTGGATATCTACGTGCAAAAAATAAGCCTGGACCCCTATCTTATGCCACTCACAAAAATTAACTTAAAATGGAGTAAAAAATTAAATGTGAAATTGTAAAACTCCTAGAAGAAAACATTAGCAATTAGCTTCATAACATTGGTCTTGGGAATGATTTTTTGAGTATGACACCAAACAAAACTAAACCAGTAGGAATACATCAAACTAAAAAACTCCTGCACAGCAAAGGAAAAAAACTCGATGGTGGGAACAGGCAACCTATAGAAAGGGAGATAATATTTGCAAACCACATATCTGGTAACATGTTAAAATCCAAAATGCATAAGGAACTCATATAACTCAATAGCAAAATGACAAACAAAATAATCCAATTGAAAATAGGCAAAGGATCTGTATATAAAAATGATCAGCAGACATATGAAAAGATGTTTTATATGCCTTATTATTAGGGAAATGCTAGTCAAAACCACAATGAAGTATCACCTCACACAAGTTAGAATGTCTATTATCAAGAAAACAAGAGATAACAAATGTTGGCAAGGATGTGGGGGGAAGGGAACCCTTAAACATCACTGGTGGAAACATAAGTTTGAGCATTCATTATAGAAAACAGTATGGAAGTTCCTCAAAAAAAAGTAAAAATAGAATTACCATGATCCATAATTGCACTTCTGGGAATATATCCAAAAGAAATGAAATCACTATCTCAGAAAGATATCCACACTCACTATATTAGAAAGAACATGGTGAGCTTGGGAAGAGAGGTGGAGAGAGTTGTAAAGATTTTGTGACAAAAGAATGAAAGAAGAATGGAGAGGTGGAAGAGAGACTAGAATGGAACCAGGAGAAGTATATATTGTGATGGGTCTCAAAGAACAGCCAGGATTTAGTCAAGTAGATAGGACTAGAAAGATGTTGAGAGAACACGATGAACACAGCCCTGGGCATTAGGAAACTGTCAATTGTCACAATTGGAGATCACAATATAGGGCAGTAGTTATGGGCATAGGGTCTTGAGGCAGCCTATTTGGACTAAAATCCTAGCTCAGTCAACTGGGTATGAGAATCTGAGTATAACATCTGGATTTCCCTGTGCCTCATTTTCCTCATCTGTGATATGGAAAAAACAATAGAAATTTATAATGTTGCTGTGTCGATTAAATGAGGTAAAATACTTGGAACAGTGACTGAAATGCAGTAAGTGCTCACTAAATCTTAGCTATTTTATTTGGCTGAAGTGTAAATAAAGGAAATAGCCAGGACTTAAAAATGGAAGAAGGTAGGGCCTCCCTGGTGGCGCAGGCAGTTGAGCGCCATGCTGTGAAGCTGTCCGCAGCCTCTGCAGCGCGGGTTCGATCCCAGCTGGCCAGTGAGAATCCCACATGGCGAAGCAAACCTCTCCTGTCTCGCCCACTGCTCCCCTCAGCAGTGTGTTTCGTCAGTCTGCCTGTTCTGTTCCCTGCTCTGTCTCCGGTGAATCCTCTCACCCTCCCGCACATCTAGCCTGTACCCTAGTTCTTGTATAAAAATCTTTAAAAAAAAAAAAAAAAGGAAGACAGGGAGAAGCCATATTATGGAAAACTTAGGATACCAGACTTGAGGAGTTGGTACCTAAATCAAAATGAGGGAGGTTGTGAATAACTATCATTAAGACAGACCAATTGGTGTTAGTTTGTGGTAGGAGATATATAACAGCTCTAGTTACCTGACAATACAAAGGGCTGACTTATGAGTCATCAAAGACCTCAGTGGAGGCTTCCAGCACAGCTTGGTCAACCAAATTCAAGGGTGTAAATGGCAGTCACATAATAAGCCTCAATGCCAGCTTGAATGACCTCTAAAATTCCTTTCAAGTGTAAAATGATTTAGGATATGAACTCTAGGAATAAAATAGGGTAAAGATTTGTGCAAGGCACTACTTAATTGAGAATGTGGAGCCATAGCAAATATTCAAGGGAGAGAGGACAGTACAGAGAGCAGTAGTAGTGAGAGGTGGGTATGTGCTGTTCAGGAAGCTTGCTGGTTCTAGAATGTCAGAGCTGAAAAGCACCACAGAGATGGAGCAGTCAGTCCAGCTTCCTAATTGTACAGATGGAAAAATAAAAATTCTCAGATAGGGGAGGTAACATATAGGGTAAATTTAAAAGGTGTGAGCTTAGAGGCAGGAAAGACATCCAAGAATCCAGAAATAAAGTAATAAGGGGTTTGAAGAGGGTGGGAGTAGCCGAAATTGAAAGGAAGGCTGTAGCTATGAGGACTACTTTGAAAAGGAAGAAAGACTGACAGGATGTGGTGATTGATAGATACAGGGGATGAATAAGCAGTGACTCTGAGATATCTAATGCTAGCAAGGAGGAGGCAGAAGGCCAAGGACAAAGCCTATTTGGCAAGAGAAAGATAAAAAAAGTTCTGTTATAGACATATTGGGGTTTGAGGTTAAAAAAAAAAAAGTGATTCAAGTAGACATTCTCCTAAAGCTGTGATAAAAAGACCAAGCCAAGAGATTTGGGAGTCATGAGATATCATCATTGCTCTTCCTTAAAGGAAAGAAGTTGGGGGAGAGGCAGCAAGGAGTGGGTGGGAGAGAGGAAGAAGAGAGGCAAAGAGAGCAGCAGAAGGGAAGCCCTGAGCCCTGAGCCTGGGGCCTGGAGCCTGGAGCCCGGAGCCCTGAGAGAGAGTCACAGGACAGGGATGGAAAGGGCAGTTGACTCACAAAGGAGACTGAAGAAGCAGCGAGCGAGGGAGGAGAAACAACATAGCTCAGTGTCACAGAAGCCATGATGCCAACAGGACGTTGAGAAAATCAGAATGAAATATTGGAAACCATGTCAATGACCATCTAAGTTAAATCACTAAGGATGAAATGGCTGTTTAAAAAATGAAGCAGTGCTGTATATGCTTATGGAGAAAGACCTCTAGCATATGTGAGTGAAATAAACTGCACAAGATTGTTTTAATACATGTAAAAGGCAAAATGAGGACAGTCTAGTCACATCTGCTTCTGTGTGTATGGAGATACTCTGAAAAAGTACATTTAAAAAAAATAAGTCCAGGGGCCTCCCTGGTGGCACAAGGGGTTATGCACAGGACTATGAAGCTGTCTGCAGCCTCTGCCACACGAGTTCAATCCCCAGCCGGGGAGCTACCACATGGTGAAGCGGACCTCTCCTGTCTCGCCCACTGCTCCCCTAAACAGTGTATTTCAGTCAGTCTGCCTGTTCTGCTCCCACTCTGTCTCTGGTGAATCCTCTCACCACACCCCCACACCTCTAGCCTGTACCCCAGCTCTTGTATGCATAAGTAAATAAATAAATCTTAAAAAAAAAAAATAAGTTCAAAGATATGATGGGAGCCTGGGTGGTGGGTGTGGCGTGGTAACTTACACTTGAAGGGTGTGATCCCATGCCTCTGAATCACACATAGTATTGTAGAGCAATGTTACCTCAGTTCAAAATAAAATACGTGCGGGACTGGGCAGTGGTGACCTGGGAAGATGAGGGACAAGGATGAGTAGGAAACTGTTCTGTCTACCTTTTCATCTTATCTAGATATGAGCCATGTGAATACATTGCCTATTCTATAGATAATTTAAAATATAAAACAATTGTGTTGAGAAGACGAGGAGGGTGCCAACAGTGAAAAGGCCTGGACATATGGCCTTTTGGAAGATGTCTCATCTAGTGGAAGCCAGATTGGAGAGGATCCAAGAATACATAGGCTGTGAGGAAACAGGACCACTGAGCATGGATACACATGAATCTGTGCTATGACCTAGATGGGAAACAGGCAAGATCCCCTGGAAGGGTGCATGAGGAGCTGGCAGCAGTGGTTGCCTCTGGGAAAAGAAATTAGGTGGTGGCTTGAGGACAGGGATAAAGAAACATTTACCCATTATATAATTTTATAATTTTGTTTCATGAATGTGTGTCACCTATCCCCCAAATAACAATTTAAACAAATAAATTGTGTTAGGAAGAAGAGAAGGAAGGGAGAGAGAGAGGGACAGAGGGAGGGAGATCAATCTTCACTTAACAAAACTTGGTAGTAAAGAGGAAAGCTGGGAGGGGTAGGTTTATAGGGCCCAAGAGAGTCAAATCAGTTTCTTTGTTTATTACTTTGGCCCAAGCCAGTATGAGAGACAACAGAGGCATTGGAAAGAAGAGGAACTTTAAAGTCTGTATGTTGAATTTTAAACACCAGTTTTGCCACTTGCTGGTTGAATGAATTTTGGAAAGTTATTTACTGTTCTTAGCTTCAATATCTGCATCTAAGAATAGGGTTACTACTAAGTACCTTTTGTGATTTATATTATTTAATTCTATGAGTCTAATTCATGTATTTAATAGCTTCCCAGGAGAGCTTGGAAAAGACTGGGGTGTGTGACCCACTTTTCCCCAATGTTATGGTCTACAAAATGTGGCCACAGGAATAGTTAATGTTGGCACTAGAAAGATAACATCAGACACAAAAAGGGGCGGGGGTCTTTTAAATAAGACTCCAAAGTTGAGTGAAACAAGCATTGAATTTGGGGTCCGGAAGAGCTGGGTTCAGGTCACAGCTCTACCACTTTCTGGGCTGTTAGTTTGATATGGTTGCTTGGTCTCTGTGGGTCTCATTTTTTTAATCTATAAAATGGACACACTATCACCTCATTTACAGTAGTGATGAGATTAGAGATCATACACATAAACTCCCTGAACATGACTGACATTTAATTAATGGTTACTTTGATCATCCCCAGCCCAGAGTTAAGGCCCTCAAGCACAAGAAAACAGCAATGCCAATTCCCTACTGTGTACTTTCACTCCCTTGCCCCTTCCATACAGCCCTCCAAAAATAAAAGCACATCAGCTATCCCTTTGATTTTTCAAGCACCTATGAGGTCACCTCAAGAATTCCCTCCTGCCCTTTGAACTTTTAATTCATTCTCAAATGATTTACTGGCTGCCTGGCCTCCGGATGACCACGCTTGCAACCATGTCCTTCCTCTCTGAGGCTCTGTCCCTTTGATAACAGCAGTGCCCCTGACGGGGTTTACCATTCCCACACTCTAGGCATGTGATTCTAAGACAAAATTTTCTACATTGGAAGGACAACAGTAATGAGAACAGCAGTAAGGAGTAAGCTAGCATTCTCTGCTTCTTGTGCCGCTGCTGTAAAGGCTGAATCATCTTCTCTAAGATTTCTGATCGTGTTCCTTTCATATCATGAGATTGATACTGATGAGGACAAACATGTCTTGGGATCCCTTTCAAGGCTGTTTCTAAACTCTGCTAGTAAGACAGACTCTCCAGCGGTACTCTGGGCAGTAGAAAACTGAGAGAATCCCCCACAAGTGTGATTTTTAAACTACCCTGTGAGTTTTAGTCAGCTCCCCTCAGTTACCTGATGTAATCTAGTTCACTGCCACAGAGGCGGGCAGCCACCAACGAGATCAGACCCGGATAGGGTGGTTCTCAGCTTTGAGTAAAATAATAAGAAAAGAAATATCATGGTCAAGTAAAAAGGGCAGTTAAGGCACCGAGTGTAAATACCAGACGGTGACTCACATACAAGGCTAGTCAGATGGAACACGTTAGGGCTTGCTTAAGCAAAAGTGAAAACACACACACACACACACATACAGTATATTCACATAAAGTATCATTTCCACTGAAGCTAGTCTCGCTTGTCGAAGCAGTGAAGCGCTTGAGTCAAGCAGGAGGCTCACACTACACCCTCCCTGAGCACATAGCAACGAGAGGGGTGGCTGCTGTTTTAAGAGTCTCACAGCAACACTTCCCGACAGCAAGAGGAATGCTGTAATCATCAGCATACAGGCCTCTCCCACGTGCGAGCCTCAGGAATATGGTTTACACACAGGAGCTGCAGCAAGAAACCCAACTGTTGCAAATTGAACCCCAAGTAGCTAGGGCCAAGCAGGCAACCGCCCATCCTCCACTGCTGCCTCTCCCCTCTCACCCAGGGTCACTGCTGTCATTCCTCTCAGCTTCCACTCTCAGCTGTTTCCTTCCGGGCTCTCACTCCTGTCCCTAGCTCACATGTCCATGTGTCATTCAAGCTTCACCCCACTTATGAGGTGTCACAGAAAGACTGGGAGGTCTTGGAGAGTCTATCCAACTCTTCAAGTTACAGCATTTTTAAATTTGGTGTTGGGAATGGAAAAGGGGAGAATGGCCAATTATTGAGTATAGAATTTTTGCTCAAATCCTCCTATAAATTCTCTCTATCAATATGCTATTATGAAGAATCTATTCTGCACTCAGTGCTGACAATGGTAAAGATACAGAAGACATATCCATTATCCTCTAGGAGACTTTGGTCAAGCAAGCCAGACACAAGGCAGCCGAAATACCCAAAGAACTGTACTGTAGAATCAGAATTCCAGCCCTCCACAAATGGAGTGATTACTCCCACAGGAGCAACCTGAGATGATGCCCTTGAGGCATGACTAAGGTCTTGAGGATTAGGTCCAAACTAGGAGGGAAGGTCCCAAGTATGCAGTAGGAAGCCAACCCATCCAAAGACCATCAGAATGGAAGTTTGGAGGCCAGAATTTCTCACATATGCCGGGGAGGAGAGAGGATACCATTCTTCCTGAAAATGTGGGGTCTAGAAGAAGTGTTAGAAAGTAAGACTAGAGCAAGGTGAGTCCACACACAAGGTTCATACACCAGATGCCAGCAGTCTGGGCTCTATTCTACAGGTAACACAGAAGTTTTAGTGCACAGAAGTTTTTTTAAAATTAAATAATTTTAAATGAGGGGAAGGGATGAACAGAGGAAGGAAAACCATTGAGCAGGCCACTACAGTAGTGCACTTGTTCCAGAAAGAGGCTCCTTCCTGTGTGTCCGAGCTCTTGCCAGTTCTTCCTTCAAAGCTGGCCTCTTCTGTCTGAGCTCACTATCTCAGAGCTCATTACTATGCCTCTCTTTTGAGTTGGGTGAGATATCAATGGCATTTCTTATTCTGAATGAAACTGAATGTTGTACTGAAGTTAGGTCAGTGACTTCAAACAAAAACAGCAGCCTCATCCAAATCTCCCAATTTAGATGAAAGGAGCGATGATACATCATTTCCATTTGTGCAATAGCATCTGTTGGTTTGGCCCTGGGGTCACTAGTCTCTCTTCACAGAGCCCAACCAAGAAGCAGGAGGAGAAAAGAGAAAGAGAAGACAGAAGGAGGAGAACTTTCAGCACAGGGTAAAACCTGATTGTCAAGTGCTTTTCTGGGGCCTGTTCCAGATCACTGTCACTTACAGCCTTGAACTAGAGCTCAGCCCTAAATTAGGGCTCCAACCTAGAAACCAGGATGGGAGGTGAAGGGCCCTACCTGGGTCCTACCAGTCAGAATTAACTCTCCCTGATCTTAATTCTTTTGGCTTTTATTAGAGGCTGGAAGGAGAGAGATGTAACCTGAACCTTAATGCAGCTGAGAAGGGCTAAGAGCCAAAACCTTCCTTAAGTAGATACAGTATGCTCAGGACCTGGGCATGTTTCAGAACACTGCACATTTCTTCATGCAAAGGCACAAGAAAATGCAAATATTCTATTTTTAACCCTTTATATCCAGAGGGGAAGAGTACGATCCCCCTACCAGGCTCACACAGCAGAGGGCAGCCAGCAAGCTGACTCCGGTAAAGGCAAGAACACTCAGGGTCTCTTTTTCACAAAAATACCCCCAGCAACCGGATATGAAAATCCATTTTGAGTATAAAGTACCTGTTTTTTCACCTTGACTGAGAGAAAAGCCAGGTAAAGGAAACCACGGGCCCATTAGCCTGCTAGCAAGAAGTGAGTTGTGTCTACAAGGAGGAAGGGAGAGTATAGTAGACCAAGTTCCACAGCATCTCCCCTGCATCCTGAATTTCAGCTCACTGAAATTCTTCTCTGCACAAAAGACGTGATAGATGAAGTCATGTGTTCATGATTATATATTTTTGTAAACAAAAGGCAAGTGAATACAATTTGACATTTGAAAAAGGAGTACGAGATCTAGGAAGCAAGTCTAAGGAGGCTGGGGCAGCTGGGGGATGGGCAGGCCCATTTCCACACAACATTCTCCTTTCCTGGGAATTTCATTTAAGCATACAGGGCAGCAGGGCTAGGTGTCAGACAATCACCCCAGATTTGCAAGTCTTGTAATAAGGTGATGTGTTGCAGCCAGATTTGTAGGAAATGAGTTTGTGAAGAAAATCCCTTACTGCACAATACAAATCAGGACGAGAGTACAATGAGGACATCACTAAAGGCAATAAAATCATACTTGCAAGTTTAACAAGGTTTTTTTTTTCCCAAAGATAACATAGAAGATCCAATTTTATTCTATAAATATTAACACTAATATTCACAGCTTAAAAATGCCTATGCTATGTGGAGAGTAGGATGCTACTAACAAAAATGCAAATACTGGCTTGAAACTCCAGTGCTGGGAGGTACGTTTACCAACCCTCAACAGTTTGTTTTTCCTACACAGAAAACAACACTTAATCATCTTGGCAAGTCAATATATATTTTTTAATGGCCTTGACCATTTTTTAAAAAGATTTATTTATTTATTTATACAAGCACTGGGTATAGTCAGAAGTGCTGGAGGGGGAGAGAATTAAGCAGAGCCAGAGGGGGGAGCAGAGCAGGCAGAATGACGAAGTGCACTGCTGAGGGGAGTAGTGGGCGGCAGAAGAGGTCTGTGCCATGTGGGACCCTCGCCTGGTGGCCGGGGATCGAACCAGCGCTGCAGAGGCTGCGGGCTGCTTCGCAACCCAGCGCTCAACTGCTGCACCACGAGGGAGGCCCTTGAACATTTTAACATTTCAAGCTTCACGTCTGAAGTTTGGTGTTATGACACTTTCTTCTATTTCCTATTTGTTTGATTTTCGGACATCCCCATCACCTGAAAGTACTAGTGGAGGCAAAAAGAACTGCAGCCAGTAACACACACCTCAGGTGACCAGGCATCCCGCAGACTGGAGGAGTTACACAACACAACCAGGGCCTGAAAGCCCCTTAAATAAAATCCAGGCCTGTTCTGATGTCTACTGGGGCATGAGATTGTCTGGCAATTAACTAATTTCCACAACAATCAGCAGATTAGCAAATTGCGTTTAACCATTATGCTCTTGAAATAATGATTTGTTGTTTTAACCTATCAGCTGGCCTTAAACAAACAAATTCATTTTTTTTAATAACCTATAGGACTTCTTGACTAGATTGCCCCACAGACAGGTAGGTCTCAGAAAATCCAAAACTAAACTTAGTTGTTTAGCCTTCCCAATCCCCATCACCACTTAAGAGTCTTATAGATAGAGACACTGGATACGTCTATAACGCCCACTTCTTCACTTCTAAATAGTGCGGATTATCACTAACCTTTGGCAGGTGGGTGGTGTATAACAATAGTTAGCACATTGCCAAGTAGACAGATTCCCTCCAAATGTCCCTATTTTTCAGTTCAGGTCTTTCCCATGGAGCACTTATATGTCTGGAATTGTACTGGTTCTCTCGCTCCCTTTCTCCTTCCCTCCCTCCCTTCCTTCTATCCTTTCCTCCCCCACTTCCTTCCCTCCTTTCCTCCTTCAATCCTTCCTTCTTTTCCTTCCTTTCCTTCCTTCCTTTTTACTGAGCTAATATATTGATTTACAGCACTGCATACGATTCAGAGGCACAGGCTCATACCTCTTCAGACATATTTTACCTCGCCACACCCATCACCCAGACACCCACAGTCCTCCACCACTGTCCATTGGGCCCTTCCACACCCTGCCTATGTATGTATCATTGTATGTATTTGTAAGAGTTCTTTTTTTACCCCTTTTTTATTGAGGTAACATTAGTTTACAACACTGCAGAGGCTTCAGGTGTACAGCTTCTCACCTCAGCAACTATATATCGCCCCAAGCCCACAGCCAAATGTCTAGTCACCATCACGACCGAGCTATTCCCTCCCCCCTTCTTCTAGTCTCATAATCATCATTTTGTTGTCACAGTTTATTTTTAATATAGTAACTCTAATTCTCTAAAACAAACAAAAATTGGCTACCCACTTTGAACCTGCTTCTATACTATAACCCAATTTTCTGGGTTTTTCAGAATAACTGGCTCAAACACATTTACCTTTATATCCCATTCCTCTGCAGCAATCAGGCAGATCTCCACTGACTCATGTATGCAGCCACACACGCAATATAATATCGAGACATTACCTAATCTCTCTACGCCTCAATTTCCTTATCTGTTAAATGGAGTTAATAAATAAGTTAATATGTGTCAGATTACAAAGCTAGTGCCTGACTCAGATCACACACTATGAAAACACTTGTTAGAAAAGAAATTGACATTGGGGATGCTCTATGCTGGTTTTCTACACTGGAAGAGTAGCCCAAACCTAGATCAGACGCTCAATAAATTTAATAAATGAATTAGCGGATAAATGAACAAACAACACATACCCTGACCTGGGAAGTTCATGTTGTTCCTCAGCCCATGGTGAGTTGAACAAACTGGCTTCAATCCTCCTGTCTGTGTCTTTAGGACATGCAGTGTTTGTACTAACAGGAATGGAATGTCTTTCTTCCTCTCCAACCTACCCCAAACCTATATATCCCTCAAGACCTAGCTCCAATTCTTCATCATTTTTTCCCACAAAGTTCCTGACCACATCAACACACAATAAACTCTCTTTCCACCGAATAAACATTGCTACTAAATCCTATCCCATGGTTTCAGCACTTACAGGTTCTTGTTTCCTGAACTTGCAGTAGTGCTGCCTTCAACAAACCGTCGCTTCCCAGATACAGGTGTTTCTTCCCAGGTACAGGTGTTTCATGTTGGCGCTCTCTTGTATTCTGTAGTTTAGGGCCGGGAGCTTTACAAAATGCTCCACAAAAATATATTGACTGGTGGGTCGACTGATGGATGGGTCAGTTGGTTGGGGATAATTGATAGCTCTCGGGTAGGAGCCAAATAAGGTTTGGCATCACCTTTCTAATTTCTGGTAATTTACACTTTAGCCAAAGATCGTGTCTAGTCTTCCAAATTCAGCAGCAGCAGCAGATTCACGTTAAAAGTGCCCTACTGTTTCCTACAACTCTCAATGATTTGGTAGCTTCATACACTTCATTTTTTAAGTTCAAAGTTCTCTTAAGAGAATTCCTGTTTAGTAAGGGACACCTGAGTGGTGGTTTTTACTTCTTTCTTGTATCACATATACATCAGGTCTTTATGAAATAAAGGAAAAAAAAAAAAACATTTTGCCTCCCTACTGAAAAGAAAAGGTGCAAGTTTTATTGTTTCCATTTTTTTGTCATCTGGGATGACTTTAGTTTTTCCAGTAAGGTTATTGTTTCCATTTGTAAGTGAGGAAATGGAGACATAGAGAGGGAAATGATTTACTCAAGGACATTGGAATAACGAGTGGCAAAGCGAAGACTGAACTTCTGATCTTCCGACTCCAAGTTCCTATCCCTTGACCCTGATTGGAGACTTGAAACAAAACAAAAGCCTTCCTTTGATCCTGACCCCTCAGGGGCATGTATTGGTAATATTATCAGTTGTTGCACTAAATTACATTCTTCTCATTTATCTATCTGTTCCTCCCACCCCGACCTCAAATTCTTATCCAATTATTTTTCTTTCTCTTTCTTTCTTTTATCTATATAAACGTGGTATTGTAGAAAGAGTGTGGGATTGAGAGTCAGAAAGAAATGTAAATGCCAGCTATTCTAATGGCTGGGTAACTTAGAGTCTGTGACTTAACTTCTGAGCCCCAGTACCCTCATCAACACAATAGGGACATCAACATGTGCCTCAAAGAGTTACTATACAAATAAAATGAGATTATATGTAAAACTCCTAGAAGTGGCAGTATTTGGCACATAGCAGGTCTACACCCTCTCCTATGCCACCACATCTAGCTCTTGACCATCCTTTGGGTTCAAGTGGTTGTGAGATCCAAACAACCAACAAACAAACAACATGGCCTCCAGCCAATGAGGCACATCCACTTAAGTGGAGTGCCCAGGTCCCTGCCTGGTCTTTTCCATCTCTTGATATTCCCTGACTGCAAACTGAAATGAACATAGAGCTCCAAACTCACAGTCAAGTCCTCCTCCCAAGAATATGAAAGTCAAAAGCTGATACTTACTCACCCCCAAGGCTCCCAGATGTTATCACTCACCCTTTGGGGCAGATGAGATGTCATCAAAAGCTGCCTACCTGCAGGAGTTTTCACGAGAGCTTTTACTAACATCAAACACAAACAAAAAGAAATGGAAAACAGCAAGGCAGCTCAACAAAGACATGGCTTTAGCTGTCATCTCATAAGCAAAGATGGGGCTGCAGCCATGAGCCTGGAGCCCCTTTCCAGAAGAACTAGTTGAACCAGCTTTACTCCCAGTTCTACCACATCTCACTCCAGCCCCCTCCCCCCAAAGTAAAATCAATTTCTGATGGACCGTGAAAGGCAGTATAGGAGAACCATTCAAATCTTTCCTGCCAGAGGCTGAGGAAGAGAGACAACCATACAGCTGGGAATCTGCTGAGTGGCATTAGGGTGGGAGCCAGAAGGCACCACAAAGGGTCTGCCAGTCACTGGGCTTAACCCTTGATCCTGTCAAATTAGTCCCACCTCCCTCCTGCATTCCTTGCAGATGTAACATTAAAAGATTTGAGTGAAAGTTAACAGACCATGCCACATGCCATCCCTGAGAACATACCAGGAAACAGCAACTTCAGGAGAGATAGGAAGTAGCAGTGTGGAGAAAAGCAATGCACTGAAGAACAGTGTGCTGTCAGTCAGGCTTCACACTTCCTCGGCCCTAACCAAGCAAGGATCCTGGAGCCCTTAGCAACCCTTTAATAAAGCAGAAGATTACTCATGGAGAGTCTGAGAAGAAACAGGAGGGGACGCAGAGGAGAAGTAACAGGCTAAGATAAGTCAGCAGGTTGATTAGAAAGTCTCAGGATATGACAAAGGCCCGTCCGCCACTGAAATAGGATAGACGGAGAGATGGTATGAGAAGACACCAGCAGTCTGGCTATCAGTTTAAACTTTATCAGTCTTAACTCTGTGAGCTTCTCTCACCTCCCACTGGAGGCATGGCTGAGCCAAGAGGGGGACAAAGCTGGTACAGTGGACTAGAAGGGCACACTGTGACCAAATAAGAAAAAAAAAAAGTTGGGTTTCAGACAGAGGACCAGGAAGACGATGGATGAATGAACAAAGAGGCAATGGCACTTGAATGAGACTGTCCAAAATGCAGGCCTTGAGCAACTGGTGCTAAGGGGTGGGGGCTGGGAACCAAAGGCTGGACATGAAAGAAAGGCAGCCTGCATGCAGGGAGAGTGTCTCTGCTGCTACTAGCCGGTGCTCGCTCTGTGACATCGTATCGTCACAGATCCACATTGAAACAGGAGGGAATGGAGGTGAAGTCGAATGTTAGTCACTTTGAAAAACCAAGCCATCTTGATCCTTCCAAATTCAGTGGCAGCCAGAGGGCTATGTGCCCAAGTAAACATGCCAGTGTGAGGTGAAGAAGAACGGGTCATCCCTTGCAAAACGAATGCCTGAAACAATCTTTCCACTTGGCCTTATTTACACTGGATGGGGGCAAAGAGGTGGAAGGATACATCGACACCATCCCAGTCCTTAGAACAGAATCTTTAGCCAGGGAAAATAATATCTCAACTCATTCATTAATGACTTAATTGAAGTCTGTCCGAAGAGTGTATTTCAGTGTTTCTGGGGAATACCAAGAGACAAAATATTGGCTCTTCAGAAGCTGAATCAGAGTGATGTAGAGAGACAGTATGAGAAGACACCCCCGATCTGACAATCAGTTTGCTGAGTGTTTTCGAACTTTATCAGTCTTAACTCTGTGAGCTTCTTTCACCTCCCACTGGAGGCATGGCTGAGCCAAGAGGGGTCAAAGCTGGTACAGTGGACTGGAAGGGCACATTGTGACCGTCGATGTAGGTACCAACATCAGCAGGATATGACGGTCACTTGCTGCTTGCAAGATAATTCAGGTAAGCCTGGAGTTCAGCTTCAGAGAGAAATTTAACCACGCGCACACTGCACACTCACACAACTGGCCCCAGCCATTGCACACTTACACAACTGGCCCCAGCATCCAGGACATGAGCACCTTGAGTGTTGATAGCAGTAACCCTTGCCCCCAACTCACCCAGCTCTGCGTAACTGAGATATCTGAACACTTATTCTTCTAAATGGACTGCTTTCTAATGACCAATATATCTGTTTCAAATAAGTAGCCTGGAGCTATAAATAGTTTCCTGTAGATAGGATATCATAAATATTTATTAATATTATAAATAGGATGTCATCAGTCATACACTATGGATAAAATGGGCCTCTCCAGAACTGTCAATAATTTTGTGTAAGTGGGACATGTTGCCTGGACTTCAACTCTCTCTTCTTCAGGCCACTTGTCCTTCAGTAATAATGAGGATTAAGTTCCCTCCCTAATCAGGGGCTTAGTAGCAGGAAAATGTACTTTCCTTGCTGAGGTGAAAACTGGTGGCTGTGAGGGGATGGGGAGTGGTGAGACTGTGATATACAGTCCTCCAGGAAGAGTGACTCTTGTGGGTTATGTAGGTACAAACAGAAGACTTCAACACCCAGGGATGGGAGCAACAGCAGGAGCTTCTACTGGCCATGCAAACAACAAAGAACAGAGAGAGAGAGAGACTGTGTCCAAATTCTAACACGGGGGGCGCTGAAGTTGGGGACTGCTTGCATGTCATGTATGGTCAGCATCTTTAATCTTGGAGACACTTATTTTTCCCAGAAGAGGAAAGTCAAGTTCAGGGAGCTTACTCCTAGAAATTCTAAGCCGGTAGTTGATAAGACATAAATAAAATAAAGTACATCTGCTGTTCTGAATTCTGACTCTGACAGTATTCATAAAATGCTATTTCCTTCTTCTGTTATACACATTTATTCTCTTTTACTCCATATAGAAACATGTATCCCTTGAAGTCAGGGTTTAGGACTTCTCTGCCATCTCCCATAGAACACTCTTCCTGAGATTGGCCTGGGCTAGGGACAATACTAAATAAATAGTGATGAATTAAATGTGACCCTCTCAAATCTATTATGTGTCTGTCCCAGAAGCCTACAGAGAGGCATTGAGCAGGCATGACTTAGCAACACAGGTATTTCCATTAAAAGGCTTTGTTTGACTGAGGGCCTTGGTGTAGTAGTCAACAGAAATAACCAAAGTGGTCTTCAGCTGTATTTTTGGTCCAACCCATTTTGGTGACACTCTCCTCAGGTACTGTGTTTAGCTGTGGGCTCCACAGCACAAGAGGAACATGGGCGGGTAAGTGCCTCCAGAGTGGGCAGGGGAGAACAGGAGAGACTGGATTTCAGACCCTGAAATGGGAACAGCTGTAGGAGTCAGAGCTCTTTAGCCTAGAAAAGTGAAAGGTCACATCCTCCTGGTCTTCATCCCTCCCAAAGGCTGTCCACAGGCAGACAAAGCACCTTGTTCTAAATGGCCCCAAGAAGGTAGTTAGGACCCATGGATGCCAGGTAGAAGAAGAATGACTGCAGCTCAACAGGAGAAAAGCTGTTCACAGTTGAAACTTTCCAACAATGAGGTGGACTGGCTAAGAGGGGAGTGAGCTGCCCCCTGATTGCTAAGAGGGGAGTGAGCTGCCCCCTACCACAGAGGCACAAGCTCAGGGCTACTGCATAGGGGATTCATGGATTGGTAAATATTGAGACTAGGTGCCATTGGTCCGTGTGTCTGTTCTTTTTCCAATACCATACAGTTTTGATGATTATGGCTTTGTAGTATGGTTTGAAGTCTGGGCGTGTGATGCCTCCATTCCCTTCTTTTTTTTTCAGGAGAGCTTTGGCTATTCAGGGGTTTTGGTGCTTCCATATGAATTACACCAAAAATGGGCAGAAGAGCTAAAAAGAAGCTTCACCAAAGAGGAAATGCAAATGGCCAACAGGCATATGAAAAAATGTTCAACATCACTTGTAATCAGGGAAATGCAAATCAAAACTACCATGAGATACCATCTCACACCAGTGAGAAGGGCACATATTAAAAAAACTAGCAACAACAAATGTTGGCGAGACTGTGGAGAAAAAGGAACTCTCTTGCACTGCTGGTGGGAGTGCAAACTGGTCCAACCACTATGGAGAGCTGTGTGGAGATTTCTGGACCTACTAAAGATAGAGCTTCCATATGATCCAGCAATTCCACTCCTAGGTATTTACCCAAAGGACACAGAACATTAATTCCAAAGGGCACCTGCACCCCTATGTTTATAGCAGCACTATTTACAATAGCTGAGCTTTGGAAACAACCCAAATGCCCAAAAATAGATGACTGGATCAAGAAGATGTGGTACATACACACAGTGGAATATCACTCAGCATTCAAAAAAGATAAACACATGCAGTTTGCAGCAACATGGATGGAGCTAGAAGGGATCATGCTCAGCGAAATAAGCCAGAAAGAAAAAGAAAAATACCGGATGGTCTCACTCATAGCAGGAATTTAGAAAACTTAAATAAGAGACCAGGAAAAAGAATAATCAATACAAAGTAAAAATAAAAATCAACAAGCAACTATAAACTAGAGACACACTGGGGAGGGGGAGGAAAGAGGGTCAGGGAGAGGAAGGACTAGAGTCAAAATAAGGGGGAGGTGCAACTGTATGGGGAATATACCCACAATGAAAATGCATACATTGTGCAAATATGAAAACTGATGTAAGAATTATATAAAATAAAATATTAAAAAAATAAAGATTGAAACTAGGTGACTTCCAAAAGGTCCTCTTCACTTTCAGAATTTGCAATTCTCCATCTGCTCCACTTGCAGCATTAGATCAGCAGCCCTGAGTTGAGCCTGCACTTTGGTGCTTTGGGATGGGGGGAGTGTCAGAGGGGTGGGATGATTGATGAATGCAGCCCTTCACATATCTCTGTTGTTCTTCATTATCTTTTCTCAGATGGGTCAGCACCCCCCCCACCCCCGCCCCAGCCCGGTTCTAAAGAATCCTGTAAAAATCACGTTCCTCCTTCCAGATGATCACTCCATAAACACCCATCCCAAGTTTGGTTTCTTTTTTCTCTTTAAAGAAATTCCTGAAAGGGAATTGGAGTGAGAGAGGACATCATTTAAATTTTCTTTTAAAGGGGACAATGCTCAAGTGTCTTCCAACTAGGGCTGAATTCTCCTCTTTGAGGTCTGGAGAGGGCTTGGCCTTTTTCCCTTCAGGGAGCACACACATGGATCTCAATAGGGTACCAGGTGTATTATGACAGCTCAGCAGGCCCCAGAGCAGAGTGTACCCGAAGTTCAGCCAAGGATTACCAGACATACCACTCGCTATCTTTCTTGCTCTACCTCCCTTCAAATATCTTAGTATCTTTCTTGATGCATTCCTATCCCATGTCCCCAACAACATTCTATTGTGTGGTGGGGCATCATTTGGGGAACTGAGACAGTAGACATCTGTGCTGATTCTAGAGGCAGAAATGAGGAGGGGATTCATTTAAGTAACCAGGCTGACCAAGCTCCCAAGTAGCACACCCATAAAGGTCCTTTTGTGAATGCTGAGCCCTGGTCTGGGGGTCTGGGTTGGGCCTGGCATGTAACACAGCTAAGAATGTGTCGTAGGAACTACCTTTTCTCATATAACGCTACCACTGCACCCAATCAGAACTCAAAATTGCAGCCAAATTTACCACCAGCCGCAAGATAGCCTCAGTCTGACTTTACCCAGGTTCTCTTGAAATCTCAGCTGCTTCTTCTAGAAATAAGGTTACAGTGGGGCTGACAACAACTTAAAGAGCATGTCAAGCCATGTTCCTAGGCTAAGGACAGAAAGTAGTAGAGCTTACTGAATTCATTCTCACATCATCTGTAATAATAAAGAATGGGCCAGTGTGCCTACCCCCATTTTGCAAATAGAGTCTTGGTCTAGAGAGGGTAAATGATACAGCAACTTCAGTAAACCTAAGTAGGGGAGATGAGCAGGTGAGGCTTCCTCCATGCTACTCCCCCATCCCACCCCAAATTGTTCCAGGGCAGTAACTAGCCCCGATCTCCTTCACTGTGCCAGCTAAAGACTGCCTCCAAAAATGGGCCAGGAAAAGGGCAAATATGAGCCTGTCTTCTGTCCTGTCTTATCCTCCTCCCCAAGTTTCCTTCTCCTTTTCCTGCATCCCCACGATGGTCTCCACCCTTTCGTTTCTCCACCCTCAGCCAACCTCAGGCACATTTCCAAGAACTCAAAATGAGAATGTAGGAAACTTATGCTACAGTTCTACAGCGCTCTCTCTGTGTCTCTCTGTCTCTCTGTCTCTCTCTTGTACACACACACACACACGCACACACACACACACACACACACACACGAGAAACAGGAAGACACAATCTGAATTTCTGAGGTCTATGTGAGGTCTTATTTGATGCAGAATCATCAGTGTCATCAACCAAGCATGAAAATGTGACCCATCTTTTTCAGTGAGAGAGCCACCTTCACGGATGACTGTCTTCACTACAGAGGAGGACCCCTAGCTAGCAAAACAGACATACATGATTAAAACAGAATTTTCTTCCAGGGCCTCCCCGGTGGCGCAGCGGTTGAGCGCTGGGTTGCGAAGCTGCCCGAGGCCTCTGCGGCGCCGGTTCAATCCCCGGCTTCTCCCCCAGCCACCGGAGGCGGGTCCCACATGGCGCGCAGACCTCTCCTGCCGCCCGCTGCTCCCCTCAGCAGTGTACTTCGGTCCTTCTGCCTGCTCTGCTCCCTGCTCTGGCTCTGGTAAATTCTCTCACCCTGCCGCGCTTCTGACTGTACCCAGTGCTTGTATAAATAAAACAAACAAACAAACAAATAAATAAATAATAAAATAAATCTTAAAAAAAAAAAAATTAAAAAAAAAAGAATTTTCTTCCAGACAGACTCCCTGGGTCAATGAGGCAGTCCAAGATGCTAGCAAAAGGTCATGGGTCCAGTCCTCTCATCGATCACATTTCTTTGGAAACTTCATGATATACTGGGAAATCAGAAATGATCCCGTAAGGCTGGGATAATCAATAGCAGGTTTAAAAAAAAAAAAAAATGTTCCCTTTCTTTGTCACTTGATTTTCAGGAAAAATCATACTAGTCTCCAAAACTGGGGTTGCTGAACTCCCCATATTCTTACAAATTACCGAAGACATTAGGAAGTGATTATTTCCCCAACATGATCTTCTCCTGCTCTAAATGCCCTCCCATGTCCAATATAAGGTGAACTTTCACACTCCAGACCCTCTTTTCCTACTAATCACCTTTTCACCAATCTCTCTACTCTCAAGATATCTCCATCTGTTCCACAAATTATCTCCAAGCATGTAGTTACACCAGCCAGAGTCAAATCACTTTTGTTTTCTCCCCATGACCCCAAAGGGGGTTCTCCAACATTTCCCTCCATGCTTCTTGCAGATCCCATGGCTTCTTTCCACCATAATCTGTCTCTGCCTCACCCAAGGTTATCCCAGGTGATCTGAACTCACAAAACAGTCCACTTCTACTCTGTTAGCTCAGATTCCTACAGGGAGTACCTACAGCCACATCCTCATCTCCTGAGGAACAAAAGGCTGCCATGGAAAGTGCCTCTGGGTTGGGAGGCTGCCAAGAATGGATACATCCCCCGAAAGGTATTGCCCCAGGCACCTTCACAAGCTGCAACACTACCAGAAAAATCAAACAACTCTGCAAGTAGTAGAAGACACAATGGACTTGAAGTTACCATTAACTCACCTTATGACAGACCAAGGCAAGCTACTCAATGCATCACAGCTTCAGTTTTTCCAACAGTTTCCCTACAGCCTTCCCTGACTGCCTGGAAGGATGGCTGATAGGGGTAACTGAAATCAGGGATGCAGAAATACAATAAACATTACTACTGCATGCCAATGAACAAAGTGCCATCCTCCTTATTCCTTTTCCTTTATGAGGAGAAAAGGACCAGAGGTAACAGAAAAGATTGGCTGCTACATTGTCACAGTCTTAATGAAAGCCCACCTTGAACCTCGCTGCACAAATGGAGCATCTAAGAGAGGGCAGGTGCTAGAAGCAGGATCCCAGAGCTAGTGAGTGGCCCAAGTCACAAACTGAACCCTAGTTGGCATTGATCTGTTGCTCCAGTTCTCTTTCTACTCCCTTCAACCCTCTCCCCTCCATCATATGCCCATTGAGGTTATTTTCAAGAAGGCAGCAAATGAAAAGGGAACCAATTAAATATGGTGCAGTGTTTTGGCAAGAAAAAAAAATACAGGCAACTATTGCACTAAAAAAAATACTATAATGTTGGGGCTAACTGAGTAATATATAGCTGACTTTTACTGTAAGGAGTAAAGCTGTTTGGGAGGGATGAAATGATTTTACTCCCTGCATATCCAAATGAGTGTAATAATAATGAGCCTTCATATAATAGGGGTCAACTATACATTCAGTGGAAAGGGAATCATTAAAAGGCACCCTGCCTCTCAACACACCAGTCACTTCCTTAAAGGCTTGGCCAAGGAAACCCTCATCTACCCTCAAATAATCCCCCAGCCAGACCACAAATTGCTGGCTGCCCCATACTTAGTAACACCCCTGCCATGCCTGCAGTGCCTTGCAGAACAATCTGAGACCACAGGAGCGAGCACTCTGGGGTGTCACTAACAATGGGTCAGCTGCTCCACGCAGGTTGTCTAGGCACAGTGGAAATTCTGTGGATGGTGTAAGGAGAGTAAGAAAGTGGGGAATCGCCAGACCATGGAGGGCTGCATAGCCAGTTGTAACCTTGGTGGACAGCTGGGGGAGAGGAGTCCAGTTTGAAGAAATTCAGACCAGGATCCCCTCGCCAAAGGGGTTGTTTGAGAGTGTGAAATATTTGTTTTAAACTTTATTACTCCCTCAAGAGAACACTGGTGGAGAGAGCCTTAGGAGGGGATGTAATGGTGAGTGGATGACAAAGGCATCTCAGGATGGTTACAAATTCATGACTAGTAGGAGGAAAGGGGTGCTGAACAAAGATCCTGGGCTGGTTATTGGTACTTGGGGAGGCTAAAGATCCCAGGTATTCCTGACAGCCCCTCAGCATACTGTAGACTGCTCAAGCTGTTTGGTGCACCCCATGGCAACACTCAAGGGTTGCCAAGAACAAGAGCGGGCCCTCAGGCCTGAAAGACCACTATACTACAAGTTAACCAGCTGCTCCAATGTAAGGCCAAAGCAGTACAGGTGTGAAGTGTGTGGCGGGGGGGGGGGGGGGGGGGGGGGGGGGGGGCGCTCTCTACCCCTGCTGAAACGTTAATGACATTCACCCCCCACCCATAAAGTGACATTTGTTCCTGTGCTGAGAAGGCCCCATCTTCCCATTTCCAGCCGAAACCCACCTCTATGATCTGAACTGCATTCCCAGAGGGTTGGAAGGGGGAGAGCTTCTCAGATTTGACCATTTAAGAGAAACAAAAACAAAAGTTCTGTTCTTTCACTTGGCAATCTGGCTTCTCAAGGTGAGTTTTCCAGGACTTTCTTCCCTGTAACCGCCCCAGAGGCCCCCAGCACCGATCTTCACCCCCTATCGTGGGCCGCTGGCTGTGGGGGGCTCTGGAGCACTCGGGAGAGGGCCTCGCCCCTGTCCTCCAGGGCAACTTGGCTTCCAGCAGATCAGAGTCTCCTAAAACAAACAAACCCTGGCGGCGGGCAGCGGCGGCGGCTAAGTCAGCTCCAGCACAGCTGCGCTCCATGGCGCAAAAGTTTCCTCCACCACTTCTCAACGTGCAGGAAATCTCGCCGGCGCTGGGGCAGAACTCCGGAGGGAGGGAAAGGCCGAGCTGAACCGGCAGCCACTAAGCCCCGCCAGCTGAATGGATGTGCGCGTGGGAAGTGAGGCTGCTCGAAAGCCACCAATGTCTCCTCTCAGTTCCCCTCCAGACCCTCACC
>NW_023601543.1:55667134-55702225 GCF_014898055.3 Talpa occidentalis | reverse complement strand
TGTTAAAATTGTTATTTAGTCTTGGGCTTTAAAATTGACAATAGAGGAACCAATGATGAGTTAAAGGATATTTCCAGATGATATGTCAACTATAAATTCAAAAGATACACTGATATCAGTTCTATAAACAGCAAATATGAATGTTATTTAAGCCTATTGGTTCACATTTTCATAAAGCACCCTCATTCGTTAAAGTTAAGTACTATAAATGGCTCTTGAAAGTCTACTGTGGACATGATATAGTAAGACAACTCGATGGGGGTTGCGGGTACATTATGTGGCCATCTAATTCAGAGTCTGATTAAGATTAGAAATCAAACTGCATTGCAAAAAAGTCTGTCACAGGCAGCATGATCACGTCCTCAGGTAACACAGCTTCCAAAGCTCTCATCATCCTCTTCACTCTCCTTTTTTTTTCTTTGATTTGCATGTAACTTTCTTTTACAGAAGCAAAAAATATAAAAGTTCACCAAAATCCTGAAAGTCACAATTAACTGTGTGATATTAAGCAGGTCACTCCCCCTCTCTGTAAGTTGCAGCGGTAGCTACCTGATATTTTAAGTTCCACTACAGTTTGCAAATTCTGTGACTACTTCCTTACAAGTGGCTAAACATAGTATATGTGCAAGCAAAAACTTGATGATGGAGATGAACCAAGTGAAAATAAAGCATGGAAATGAGTCCAGGGATGTATTTGTGGTGTGTGCATGCACACATATATGCACACGCACACACATGCACACACATGCAGTGTATGAGTTAGCCAAGGGACAGATAATGAATTCACTCTAAAGCATGTGAGAAATTGCAGGGGGGAAAAGGTGGAAAGTACAGTAGGCAGTTAGAAATTTCAAGAGAAAACACAGTCACTGATAATACACATTTGGATTGAAGTTATTTGTAGTGGATAATCTCACCCAGGGATATCAGATTGGCAAGGAGGATTTAGAGGGAATTGAGATTATGCTAATACTTAAATATTATGCTAATATTTAAAAGTCAAGAAGGATCACAAAGAAGCGATAGAGGAGGTAGGCAAAGGCCAAACATCAAAATTAGGGTACAAGAAATTTAAAATGGATTTTGTATTTCCACCTCATTAAAAAAAAAACAAAACAAAAAACAATCCTCAAGAGACTATTCTTTATTAGAACCCTAGTGGCCAGTTTGCTTTTTTGGAAGGAAGATGACTTAAATAGAAGTTATTCTCTGGATTCTCTTAAACTTTCTTAGCTGAGCTTTCTGGAAAGCCAGTACTTCTGGCTCCTTTCTGAATGAAAGACACTTGAGATTGGAAGGGACTGAAGTACTCCATTCTGCTCGCTTCATGTTTCCATTTAGGCGTATTTCTATTAAAATAACTCTTTTACTCTCTTTTCCCAAGCCTGGGTGAGTTGGCAAGTCTGTCCAGCTAAATGGGAAGAATACTAGGAAGCTTGTTATGGCTGCCCATGTATTCCTGCCCTCTCGTTGAGCTTCTAACAGTAAAAAACCTGATATTTAAAATTTCTGCCTCCTGCTTGCTGTCTCTCTATTGGTTTTGAACTTGGGAGTGTCTGAGAAGTTATTATTCAACACTATGCCCCAAAATATATCTATCCATCCCATTTCTCCTGCTTGTACGCCTTCTTCCAGTTATCTAGCCCATACTGCTGTATGAATAGCTACGCCTATTTCTTTTTATATATTATTTTTTTACATCATTGTTCATTTTTAAACAATATTTGCTTCCCCACCCCCTCAGGTGTAGTCCCCATAGAGTTTCCTTCCCCAATGCACCCGTGCACCATTAACCTCAGTCCCCTGTGCTCCTCCCTCCCTCCCTCTGATCCCTCTCCCTTCTCCTCCCCTGCAGGATGTCTCTGATTTATAATTGTCCGTTTTTGCTTATGCCTATTTCTGAATGCAACCCTAATTGCCTAGGTTCTTCTATGTGTCTACACCTGTGTAGTATGAACTTTATTTGGGGTATTAGACCCAAGCTCCACATGATCCTCAAGGAGGATTGATCTGAGTATGTGAAGGAGAGAGGAATGGAGAGAAAATGAAGACATGTTCCTTGAATTTGGCTTTGAGGGCCCCCTTTCCATAAGAATTATTTCCAGTCATTATAATTCTTGCTGTTCTCCCCTAGAAGCAGATTCTACCTGAACAGGCTGCTTACTCCCATTTCTTTCCCTCACCCTTCATTCTGGAGCCACAGACTTCCCTCTGACTGTCAGTATACTATTTGTTACAATTTCAGAAACACTTCCTGTGTTGGCTTGAAGATGAATTCTAACCTGTGTCTTGAGATTTTTTTGTTAAAGATTTATTTATTTGTTTGTTTGTTTGTTTGTTTATACAAGCACTGGGTACCATCAGTCAGAAGCGTGGGAGGGTGAGAGAATTCACCAGAGCCAAAGCGGGGAGCAGAGCAGGCAGAGTGACGAAGTACACTGCTGAGGGGAGCAGCAGGCTTGGCAGAACTCTGTCACGCCATGTGGGACCCTCACTGGTGGCCAGGGATGGAACCGGCGTTGCAGAGGCTGCGGGCAGCTTCACAGCCCAGCGCTCAACCGCTGCGCCACCAGGGGAGGCCCTGTATCTTGAGATTATTATCTGGTGTTCTATAGCACATACTTGTATGATACTTGGTGAATTTTATAAAGTCATCTTAATTTCCTCACAACCTTAGGAAAAGTAAGGAAAGAAATAGAATCAGAGGGCCTCTCCGGTGGCGCAACGGTTGAGTGCTGGGCTGTGAAGCTGCCTGCAGCCTCTGGAGCGCAGGTTAGATCCCTGGCCACCGGGTGAGGGTCCCACATGGCGAGCAGACCCCTCCTGCCGCCCACTGCTCCTCTCAGCAGTGTACCTTGGTCCTTCTGTCTGTTCTGCTCCCTACTCTGGCTCTGGTGAATTCTCTCACCCTCCCGCGCTTCTGACTGTACCCAGTGCATGTATAAATAAAATAAATAAATCTTTAAAAAAAAAAAAAAAGAAATAGAATCAGAGTCACCATTTTACAGATGAAACCAGAAACAGAGTAGAGTCATTGCTTTACTAATCATCACTCTGTGCTAACTCAGAAAATCAAGTTTTGGTGGGCCCAGAATATACCAGGGCCAGATAACTCATAGGCAAAAGGAGACACGGAACATTTTTTAAATGAGCATCTTTTGTCATAAATAATATCAAAAGGTGTTCATTTTTAATTTTATCAATTGGATCTATTGTACTATTCTACTTGGATTTCTACAACCCTGTTTTATTCTTCCCCCTATAGCCCCACTTTACCCAACAATTACTTGGTTCCTCTGGATGTTTCTCACAAGGGAGAATCTGGGGCACTTGCGATTATCAGTGGAGAGGGAAAATGTCTAATGTTCCAAGTATTATTCATATACAGATTATAAGGAAGTAACAGTAGACTCCTCCCTCCCACCAGCTATCCAGCTAAGGGTGTGTGGTGGGGGGCAATGTGCAGCAAAGGACAATTCTAAGTAGGCTATAATACTGGAGAGTCTAAGTTCCTGGGGAATTTTGCCTAGAGCTAGGGAAATATTTTATGATTGAGGCCTGTTTCCTTTGAGTTACAATTAGTAAGGATAACATTAGTATACAAAATACTATAGCTGGGACACTATTTCAGTTAAAGAAATCCTTATAAGTAAATGTTAGTGAAAAAAATATAGAATTTATTATTCCTTGGGTAACTTTATAAAGAGTATCCCATTTGGATCATCCTTATAAGTATTCAGGCTGATATACCTATATCATCTTTCCATGAGAGTATCAATTATCTCATGAAATCTCAGAATTTTGCATTAGTATTGTGTTTGAGTCTTTTTTTTTTTAAGATTTATTTATTTATTTATAAAAGCAGTGGGTACAGTCAGAAGCGCGGCAGGGTGAGAAAATTCACCAGAGCCAGAGCGGGGAGCAGAGCAGGCAGAAGGACCGAAGTACGCTGCTGAGGGGAGCAGCGGGCAGCAGGAGAGGTCTGTGCGCCATGTGGGACCCTCCTCTGGTGGCCGGGGAGCAGCCGGGGATTGAACCGGTGCTGCAGAGGCTGCGGGCAGCTTCGCAACCCAGCCCTCAACCGCTGTGCCACCGGGGAGGCCCTGTGTTTGAGTCTTGAGCTGACAAATCTAGGTAGCTTGTGTGAGTATGTGCACAAAAGTAAGTGTGTGTGTGTGTGTGTGTGTGTGTGTCTGTGTGTGTATCTGTCATCTATGGTAGTTGGTGTTCTCTAAGAAGGCTTGTTGGAGCAGGAATTGGTTGATTTGGTTGGTTTGTGTTCTAAGCTCACACCAGTGTCAGCCCACTTGGAACCCTTCAGGGAAATTAGTCATCTTTTGCAGGGTCAGCTGGGTTGTGATGAATGTTTGCTATTGTTTTAGAGGAGCTTCAGCCAGAGATTGATTCCTCCTCCGTATCAAGGATGTGGAACTCAAAAGAACCACTCAAATCCAAAATGTGAGCTTGAAGGAGGCATCTTCTTGGTACCTCACTCAGACAAAACCCACTTCTTACTTTAAGCTGTGCATTAGACAATTTGCTCTGTTTCTCAAATGTTCTTTACTGTTAGCTGTTAATTGCTCCATGGTCATTAATGAAACAAATCCTTGGTGCATATTAAGTGATCCAGCCCTTTTGCTTTTTTTTAATATATATAAGAACTGGGGTACAGGCCAGGTGTGCGGGAGGGTGAGAGGATTCACCAGAGACAGAGCAAGGAGCAGGACAGGCAGATGGACCGAAAACACTGCTGAGGGGAGCACCTGGCGAGGCAGGAGAGGTCTGCCGCGCCATGTGGGTATCTCCCTGGCCGGCTGGGAATCGAACTCACACTGTGGACAGGACAGCCTTACAGTGCTCAACTTACTGTGCTCAACTCACTGTACCACTGGGGAGGCCCTCTTTTGCTTTTCCATCATTTGCCCTTCTATAGTGTCAGAGAAGATACACTATACACTGGGCGTTTGAGCAACACAAAGTTCCCGCTACAGTTTTGATGAAGCTCTGGAGAAGTACACAATCTACAGTCAAAATATAGATACGACTATACTTTTTTATTTTCCTTTGATAATTTAGTTTTACTTTGGTCTATGTAGAGATGAATCCCACTTATGAGCCTACAAAATATTGAATAAAGAGGAAACCATTTTTCTTTGCCTTGAATCCAGAATGACCTAGCCCCTAGAGGAAAGAATCGCCAGTTACTTTTTGTCCAGGAGAGTCAGATGGACTTCTGAAAATAATTACGTTCTCTAGATATTTTCTTTTGGGGGTGGGGATCGTAGGTATGTGTATATGTGCCTAGATGTGTACATGTACACACCTCCATTGATATATATATATATATATATATTATATTATATATAATATAATATACATAGTTTATATATAAATTATGTAGTTTATATATATAAATTATGTAGTGTGTGAGTATATATGCATACACATATATAAACAAACCCACACATGAAGACTGGTGTTCAATTTTGGCAATGCCTCTTTTCTCTGAGGGTCTGGTAGTTCATAGGGCTAAAGGAAAGTTTTCTCTTTCACTGGCTTAGATGAAACTCCAGAAACCTGCAAGTTTTACTGACATCTACTCACTGAGTCTTGTCATTTCTTGTCCTAAAACAACTATCAACTCCATCCATGTCCTCTGCCACTCCATCACCATCTCACACCTACACCAGTGGAAGTTTCTGAACCAAACACCCATATACCTATAGTTCTGCCCAGATACCTCGAATCCATTATCCACTTTGCAGCCCTTTGCATCCGGGATGCACTTTCTAACATATAAACTATATGTCACTCCTGTTCAATTTTTTCCAATGGCTCCCCATTGTTTGCTGAATAAAATCTAAGTCCCCTTGACTAAGATTTTTATTATGTAACTCCTGCCTATATAGCCAACATTTTCACCGTATGCCACTTCCAACCCTGTCCCAATATCTATCCCACACACTTGGCTCTTCAGAAGCACCAAATTATAGGCAGTTACCCTAAGCACAACCTGGAATGCCCTCCACTTCATCCTTGTACCACCTGGCAAATCCTATTTCTTCTTCAAGTCAGTTCAAAGGCTACACTTGTAGAATGAACCTTCCTTTTTGCCTCTAAGTTGTTCTTTCTTGATATCCCATTGCCCCCTTTATACCTTTTCATTGTGGCCCTGATCATATTTCACCATTGAAATATGGGCTGAATGTCCCTTGAGGACAGGAACCATGTTTGATTCTCCAATGTGCTCTCCAGCATCTAGCACAGGGCCTGGACATAGCTGATAATCATCACTGAACACTTGACACAGGGCCTGGAAGACCAAAGGAATTTTCCGGTTTGTGACTTACTATATCTCTTAATCATTAAATGGAAGATAAAGATTGCCTCACCTAGAACAGCCAGCAAATATGACTTCACACAGTGGCTTCTGTAGTGATTCAGAACCCCAAAAGGACAAACCCCAAGCCTAGAGAGCTTTCTACTTTGATGCTGCTTATTGGTATGTGTTACTGGAGAACTAGTAACAAAAAGAAGGAAAAGATGTAAAAATCTGGCTGGGCTATAAAAAAGGAACTTAAATACTGATCGCCATCTAGTTAACATTCCAGATGTTCCTCAAACTGACCCCTGCCCTGCTCTCCAGCTTTGTCTCTCCCCTCTGTGATTCTCACTTTACTCTATGGCTACACCAAGCATTACAGATATACCATTTCCTGGTACAGCCTACCACCATGCTTTTACTTGTACTGTATCTCTGCCTAGAGGACATTTCCCTACCAACACTTTAAAGCTCAGACCTCATTTATTCCAGGAACCCTTCCTTAACCTATGAAAATGCACTCATGTGTACACACACACACACACACATACATACACACACAGAGTTTAGATGTCTGTATAAATCAGAAATCTTGCTTGCAAGTGAAATAAATACAATAAAAATAAACTTAATCCAGAAAAGCAGGGTAATTGATACTAATTTTAGAGAGACCTAGATCCCGGTGCTCATATGATGCTGTCAGCAATCTGTGTCTATCTTTTGGCTCTGATCTCCTCCATGCATCCAGTTTTCAAACAGGCTCTTCCTACGTTATGGCCAAGATAGTCGCCAAGTGCTATGCATTTGCATCTTCCTACTTGGCAATCCCAGTGAAAATATATATCTACTTTCTCAATAGACCCAGCAAAAGTTCTAGGATTGAGTCTATCCTTGAACTAATAGCAATGGACAGAAAAATGGAGTTCTCTGATAGGCCAGATCTATTGGTCTGAGTTCTCCAGAGAAAAGGTTAGTATATAATGCAACAGCTGGTCGTAGTATTTACTTACTTACTTATTTATTCATTACTTATGTACTTATTTATGATAGTAATCATGCAATTATAGAGGCTGAAAACTCCTACAATCTCCTCCATTCTAGGTAGAGAACAAAAACTCCTGGTGGTGTAATTTAGTCTGAGTCCAAGAATCTGAGAACCAGAAGTCCAATAACTAAGGACAGGAGTACATGAACATCCCAGTTTAAGCAAGTAGCATTTTTTCCTTCTTCTGCCTTTCCGTTCAATTCAGGGCCTCAGTGGTGTAGATTATGCCCATCAGCATTGATGAAGATAATCTGCTTTATTTGCCGTACTGATGGATTGAGTGACTGATTTTTGTAATTTTTTGATCAAAGTAACCCTACATCCTAACATTTTATAAGCTTCAAGGGTGCATCATTATAAATCAACATTTAAGTTCACCACTAAAAGTTAAATTCTAAACTTCACCATACAATTGACTCCTTGTTCCTAATTTACCTACACTCCTCCCTTCCCTCGTGGTAACCAGTATAATTAGTGCTTATAATCCAAAGTTTATTTTTGTTTTATTTAGTTCATTTGTTTTTCTCTGTACGGACAGCTTCTGAGTGAAACCATGCAGTGTTGCTCTAATCTCTCCTTGAGTCACCCTTACAGACTACCCAGACATAGTGTTCCAGTAGCTATCTGGCCTCAGCCCAGTCAAGTTAACACGTGAAACTAATCAGCACACCAGAACTGGGTGATGCACCTTCTAGGTGAGGTGAGATCTGTTATTAGCAGACATGTTGAGCAGCGAAAGCACTGTATGTTCACATTAGCTATCTTTTTCTGTTCTCCCATGTCCTGCCCCCTTTCCATGCCTCTGATAAGAAAGTAGCATTTCTATTTCTATTCATGTCTGTCTATCCACTGGACTGTGAGATCCTTCGTCTGTCTCTCAATTCCTAGATATATTATGGGGACTTGATTTCTAGTAGGTAGTCTCAATCAACAAAGGATGAATGAATAGCTTTGCTGTGCATTTAGAAGATTTAATTATATGGAGCCACACTGAACATTAATCCAGGCAAAGAGCTTAATTTGATAATTAGGCAAATTAATATCATGACTCTAATTTATTTGATTAAATGCACAATTATTACAGGGTAGCTAGGTAAAGAGGCAGAGTGAACAGTTCATTCAACATTCCAAAATTACATAATACATGCCTTTCTTCTATATGTCAGGCACTTAGATTATCCTTTGCTTATTAACTAGTTCTTTAGCATTAATGAGAGTCAGTAGTGTACAATGACTACATATGTGATCTCTGGGGCCCTAGATTTAAATCCTAGTGTCTTCATTTACTATTTAAGTGACCTTTGACCAGTTACTTAACCACTTTGTTTTTGTCAGATAGGAATAGTGCTTGCCATAGAAGGTTGATAGGAAGATTACATGCAGAAATAGATGGGAAACATAGATAATAATGCCAGGAACATTTTTAAGTGATTTGTGTTAACTCTTATGATTCGCTACAGAAACTCCTCTCTACCTAAACATCGCTTTATGAATTATACTTCATTTGAGGCAACGTCCTGGGTTAGGGATTTAAAATTGAGCCTAAATACAATGTCTGGGGTTCAAGGACAGAAAATAGAACAGAATAGAAGCTTTGATTTAATGAAGAGAGGATGACATTTGGAGGCCCACAAACCTGGGCTGGAATCCAAACCCTCCTCTACTAACTGTGGCATGTTGGGTAATAATGATTGTAGCTCAGACCTTTTGAGTGCTTACTATGTGCCAGTCACTGTTCAAAGCACTTTGTATACATTGTTTCATTCAATCCTTGCAAACAAACATATAAGATTGGTTCTTTTATTTATTTTTAATAAATACATAGAAGACGCTGAAGGGCAGAGACTTTAAGTAATTTGCCTAAGATCACATTGTAAATAGGGAAGCCAGATTTCTAATCCAGGCATTCCATCTCTGGAATTCATGCTACTAATTACTCCTTCTGGTTGCCTGCCAGTGCAACCTCTCCAAGCCTCAGCTGCCCCATCTGTAAAATCAGCTTAATTGTACCCACTTTATAGGGTTGCTGTGAGGATTAGAGATAAGCTAGGGGGTTCAGTTAGCACAATACTGGACACATGTCAGTAGCTCTCTGAATCAGAGCTGTTATTATTTTGTCTCTCCATTGTTCCTAAGAACAGCAGGACTTTCTTGTCGCCAGTGCCACTTCTTGATTTTAATAAGCCCGATTACAAATTAGGTTCTGTATGAGGGAGGTACTACTGGGTTAATTACAGAATGGAAGAAACTTGGATGCTAATGATATTTCTTGGTTCTTCCTCAAACTGAGTTTGCCTTCTGTGTCCTGGTTACATGTGCTACTCACCAGGCCTCCCAACATTGGTTTATGTCTCTCCTCACTCTCCATGTAACCTTTCAAACTAGGGCTCCTGCCAGGCTGGCCATGTTTCCACCTGTCATATCATTATGGAAAAATTGATCTGAAAGGGACTGAACACCAGCCTGCTAGGTGACCCTCATGGACACAAATACACCTGAAAGGGGCTTTAAATCATGGCCAATTATTTATTCCCTATTGGTAATTTTTATTTTCCTGCCACCTTCACACTACTTTGTGCATGTACCTAATCACAGAAACAATAAAGTTTAAGACTAAACTAAAAACATGGAGAGAAAAATAGCGACTGAAAAACCCATTCACCAGCGATGAGCTTGCATTCTCACAACCATAATGCAAATATCTCTGATCCTTCAGGAAAGCAATTTGGTAATTTGCATCAAGAGCCATAATTATGTTCCTGCCCTTTGACACTGCAATCCCTCTCTGGTGAGTCTGTCCTAAGGACAGACTTCAGCAAAAGTAAAACAAAAGTCTATGGGCACAAATATTCTAAGTGCAGTATTATTTTCACTAATGAGAAAGTAGAAATGATCTTAATGGTGAACAACTTAATGTATATCGGGGACCATAAGTAAATGAAATAGAAATGATAAAAGGTTTACTTTAAAATGTTAAATGAATTAAGCAAATTACAAAAGTTGTAGCCATGTAAAATTACCTTATTTTCCCTAGAAAAGACTGTAGACAATGAAAATTCTTTCATTAAGACAGTGGGTAAAATTAGTCTCTTCCTCCCCACTTTAATGTCTTTGATTATTGACTTTAGAAGACTTAATGTGTGTTTGAGTAAGGGATGAGGAGTGGGAAGGAGATGGACACATATTTCAAATACCTGCCCCCTTAACTCTATTTCTCTATCATTACCTTACGACTATCAGACTGACTTTTTGTCTTCCGATATGCTATACAGTAGCCACACCCACTCATCAGATATACACACTCCATCAGCTTCTATCCCCAATCCTTCCTTTTCTTGTCTGATTGTGACACACAACAGTGCACAGGAGCAAATATTCTTATTTCCATTCCTGATCTCCCACAATCAGCTGTGTGGCCACAAGTATGTTACTCCAACTTGTCTAAGGCTTTGCTTGTTCATTTGACTAATGGGGCTAATAATGGTACTTACATTTTGGGATGGTGTGAGAATGAAATAAATTAAAGTATGCAGAGTGCTGAATGCAGTACCTGGTATCATGTAAATGCTCAATAAATATTAATTTCTGGCTATAAAATGGGATAATACTGGTACCCACCTTAGGAGGTTTGTAAGAATGAAATGGGAAAGTAAATGTCAAGTTCCTGGCCTAATAAGTGCTAAATATATGGTAGCTTTCATCATCAAAATTGATGCATGGGGCAGTTTTATCCAGTAACAAAATTATCTGATGATTGACGGGGCATTTATTTAATGCACATGCTGATAACAATTGGATTGGGACCTGCAGAGATCTACCTGTTAAAAATTCTTTCTAAGCGAGCAGTATGAATTTGGTGATCTGAAGGTCAAGGGGAGTCTGAGCTGGTGACTCAGCAGGGAAAACATGTGCAGAATAAAGATGAAGCTCTTTTCAGAATCATGAAGAAACTAGAAAGTAAACAGGATGATTAATGCAGATTGTAGAAATTCATGGGCAGCTCCCAAAGGAGTCTGTTAAGAGGTAATTCAGCTAGAAAACCTTGAGAGCCAACTTAGGAGAGTTGAGAAGTAGGAGGTGCGTTCAGAGCCCAGAAAAGAAAGAGGCTAATAGTAATTATAGCCAAAACCTAATCTGTTCTTAGAATTTACTGTGCCAAGCATCATGCCAAGCAATTCAAGTGCATTGTACCATTTTATTTTCTTTATCATCCTATGAGAAAACTTTTTATTATTACCCCCATGTTGTTGTCTGGACCCAGGTCTGCCTGACTGCAAATCCTTAAAGTATAAGTCCCAAAATAATTTATTCTGAAATAAGCCACTAAGTCAGGTTTAGAGTATCTGAGATGCAGTTCAATATCTTTTCCCAGGGAATCCACCCTTTTTTTCTGTACTTTCCGACATACCTTACCATTCACGCAAACCAAAAACATTGAAGTCATTCAAGATTTTTCATTTATAATTGAATCAGTCATGAAGGCCTTCTAATTTTACTTCTTACATCTATCTTTTGCTCTGTATCTCCCGCAATCCAAGCTCTCATGCTCTGCCATGTGGACAATCTAGTAGTGCACTATCTGGTCTTTTGCCTCTAGTTTTGATTTCCTTGTAATCTAAGCTATGAACTGCAACCAGCACAATATATATTCTTTTACTTTCTTTTTAAAATTTCTTTTTATTGAGGTAACATTAGTCTCTACACCAAAGTATGGGTTCCAGGAGTACATTTTCTCACTTCAACTGCAAGTGTCTCACTTTGCATGCCAACAAATATCCAGTCACCATCCATCACCAGCCAATCAGCTGTCTAACCACTGCATCCTCTCTACAGTCCCTCTTACTTTTTTTTTTTTCCTACGTTTCTAAAATGGAAATCTGACCATGTCATGTGTCTACCAGAGAACTTCCAGTAGTCCCATAATTGTTCTCTGAGTGATGTCCATGACCCAACTTCCCATGTCCACCTGACTTGTTCCTACTTTTCTAACATCATCTCCTACCACCCTATAGAACATAGTTCCTTTTACCTCACTCATCTATGATCTCGTGCACTAGCTTGTGTAATTTTTTTCTGCCAAGATCACCCTTCCCAGTTCCTTTCCTCCCAGCCTTTGAGCCTCAGTTTAGGGATCAGCACCGCCAGAAAGCCTTTATGACCCTTGACTGTGTGACTCCTCTACCCTCTACCCTCCTCACCCCATGTCTGAACACATACTACAGTATATTGAAATGTTCCTCGTGGCTACGGATAATGCCTTGTTCATCTTCATACCCTCCCTTCCAACCTAGCAAGCCCCTGATCTGTTGTTAGGTTTTGACATGTTTGTGAACTGTTGCGAGCACCTAGGGTCTGATTCCAAGTAACGCTTGAGATATAGAGACCCAGGAGACCTAACAGAAATGACGGTCATTTGTGAAGCACCTACGATGGTGAACTCGAGCTCCAATGGGTACTCACTAGCCCTCTAGCTTGTCTTGCTTTTCCTGATAGTTCTTCTCACAGTCTGCCATATTATATGTTTTACTTTTTTTTAGCTATTTGTCAGAATTCCTCACTATTATAGTCGGCTCCACAAAGGTAGTAATATTTATCTCTGGTCATTGCTGTGTCTTCAGTGCATAAAGCCACATTTAGCATATTCAGTCTTCTCTGTAACAATTTTTTTTTTTTTTTTGTGGTACCCTCGCCGGCGGCCGGGGATTGAACCGGCGCTGCAGAGGCTGCGGGCAGCCTCGCAGCCCAGTGCTCAACGGCTGTGCCACGAGGGGAGGCCCTTCTCTGTAACTATTTTTGAATGAATGTGGAGAGTAGGCACTTTCAGTGTATAATTTCATTTAGTCCTCACACAACGCTACAGGATAAATATTAATGTTTCTTTTTGGCAGGTGAGGAAAGTGAAGCTCCTCACCATCCACACAGAATGACAGAGATTTTGAGAAACTGGTATATTTGTTGAGTAAACTGGTATATTTGTTGAGTATAGAGTCAATGATTACTGATTTAAAAATCAGTGTCACATCGTTTGGGAATACAACAAAAATGCCGGGCCTCCCTGGTGGTGCATTGGGTTAAGCACAGCCCTGTAAAGTTATCCACAGCCTCTGCAGCATAAGTTCCATCCGAGTTCTATCCCTGGCTGGCCAAGGAGCAACCCACACAGCGCAGCTCCACATGTCTTTCCCGCTGCTCCCCTCAGCAGTATATTTCAGTCAGTCTGCCTGTTCTGTTCCCCATTCTTTCTCTGGTGAATCCTCTCACCCCCACCCTCGCACCTCTGGCCTGTACTCCAGTTCTTGTATGCATAAATAAATAAATATTTTTAAAAAAAACAAAAATGCCTACCCAATAAAATATCAATTAATAAGTGACTCTCTGACAAGCTTAACTGAATAGAAATATAGTTTACTGCCTCTCCAGATATTCCACATACTGCTAATAAAGTAACATTTGAAACCTAAATAGTTAATTCTACATAGGTTACTCCAGAAGAATCTGGGGTCTTGCAAAGACTTCCATAGGAAATTTATGAGGCAAGGCTGTTGGAGCAAGAGTATATTTTTTTTCAGACTAACCCCTAAGGATTTGCAGGAAAAAGTTAGTTTGTGGTACAGAGAACTGGGTACCTCTATATTGTTTTAGACAAATGCTCATTTTTTGGTGTTAACAGACTTAATTGATTTTTATTTTGACAATATTGATTCTTCTGATCCATGAGCATGGCTGTCTTTCCATTTCTTTGTCTTCTTAAATTTCTTTCAAAAGTGTTTTATGCTTTTCAGTGTACAGATTCTTATTCCCATTTATTCTTAAAACTCTTTTAATGCCTAAAAGACGATCAGCAATGGGATATTTTTCTGTGTGTCAGTTGTCCACCAAAGAAAACTACCTGGCATTTGTGTCATATCTTATACCTTATAAGTGCTTTTTACTTACACTAGTGCATTCTGATCATTATAATCATTTTATAGTGGAGGAAATTGTGGATCAGCAATGGCATATAGCTAATTGAAGGCCACACAGGTAGAATATGGTAGGATTTGCTTTTGTGAGTCTTAAGTGAAGTGAATCTCAAGTTTGTATATCCCAGCTTTTATTATATATCGGCACTTGAAAGTCTCACAGTCCATTCAAGATTACTATGGTGAAAATTCATCATCTTTGTCTCAGACCTCTAAAATCAGGCCCTTTCTCTGTTCCTTATCTCAGAGATTGGAGTCTATAGCCATCCTGGTATTCAAGTTCAGTCCCCTAGGATTTAACCCTTACTTCTACTCCATTGATGTCTCTTGAATATGTCTCCTCCTCAGTAACATCCCACCTCACTACCCTATCTCATCTCCTCTGAATCAGTGTGATGACTTCTTTACTGACTTCTGTACCTCCATTCTGACCCTACTTCATTCTCCAAGCCAGAAGGGCCTTTCTAAAGCACTAATTACATCAACTCATTAAAACTCTTCAATAACTTCCCTTGCCTTTAGGCTAAGGTATGAATTCCTTGGACTGGCATCACATCTTCCTCTTTCTCCCTGTGTTCCTTGACGTGAACCCTGTGCTATACTGACTGAAACTTAGTTTCTTGAAAAGGACATGAACAGAACCCACTAGGCACCTCTTTGTCTCAGAGAGTGGCCTAAACATATGATCTCTTATATTCAGATAACTGTCATGTGCCCAGTGTGCCAGACATTGTCATCATCCCCATGTGGCAGCTGAGGAAACTGAGACAGACAAAGGTGAGCTAACCTGTACAAGGCCATGCAGTTAATGAATGGCAGACTTGGGAGTTCAGCCCAGGCAGTCTGGTTCCAGAGTCTGTGTTCTTAACCACTACCCTCCCTCTTTCATTCCTTTATATCTGCCAAGAATGTCTGTCCTCCCTTCTTATTGTCCACCAGGCCAACCTCTTAAAGGCTTAACTTAAGAACCTTCTCTGGGAAATGTTCCCCGACCTCTCCACATTCCTTTGCTACCTCTGATCCCCACCCCCCATCTGAATAAGATATTGCTCTTCTGGCTTCTCCTAGTGCTTGTGCATTCCTCTAATTATAGCACTTGACACATAGCTTACATGTCTATTCATGAACATCTTGCAGTCAAGAAGCTTGCCTTAGTCACCTTTCATCCCAGCATGTATGTAACAGTGCCTGGCACATAGTAAATGTATGTTGAGTAACTATTCTCCTGGGGGTCTCTCTCAAATAACTGGGATGAGTTCAGATTTGCCAAAATATGCAAATCTATAGGTGATGACCTTTAGTATCTGGAGTCCTGAGAGTCTCCACAAAACTTAGCAGTGAAGGCTTCTAAACTGAACAGAATAGATCATCAGCTGTATTTTCAAAAGTGTTGTATTTGAATGTGTTTCTGAAGTTATGAAAATGGGGTAAGAATAAGAATTGCACAGGGCTTCCCTGGTGGCGCAAGGGGTTAAGTACGGCACTATGAAGCAATCTGCAGCCTCTGCAGCACGAGTTCCATCCCCGGCCAGCCAGGGAGCTACTCACATGGCACAGCAGACCTCTCCTGACTCGCCTGCTGCTCCCCTCAGCAGTGTATTTCAGTCAGTCTGCCTGTTCTGTTCCCCACTCTGTCTCTGGTGAATCCTCTCACCCCCCACCCGCATCTCTGGCCTGTACCCCAGCTCTTGTATGCATAAATAAATAAATCTTTAAAAAATTAAAAGAAGAATAAGAATTGCATAAAAAAGATTGATATACCCTTTACTCGGATTCAGCTATTTCCTACATTTTCCCTTACCAAATGCTCTATCTACCTACTTGCCTATCTACATAATTACCAATCTATCAGCTATCTACCTCTGCATACATACACACACATATTAATAGTTCATTTTTCCTAAATCATTTGACAGCATGTTGCATATATCACGGCCATTTTACTCATAAATACTTCAGTATTCTCTTACTTAACCACAATAGAGTTTCAACATCATAAATTTAGCATTAATGTGGTACTTTAAAATCATCTACTTTCCAAATCTCATATATAGAATAATCCATATTTTAGTTGTAGTAATTGTCCTTTATAGCACTTTTTGTTTGTTTCTACTGGTATAAAATCCAGTCTAGGATAAGGTATTAGATTTAATTGTTATTTATCTTTTCTCTTTTTTGATCTTGAACATTTCAATACCATGTCTTTGTATTTTATGTCATTGGCATTTTGAAGACTATAGTCCTCTTCACCTTGTGCTTTAAAAAAAAAAAAAAAAAAAACTATAATGTCCTTCGTTGTGCTTGCTTGATGTTTCTTCACATTTAGATTCCAGTTACGTACTCCAGACTGGAATGTCACTTAGGTGATGCTATGTCCTTTTTAAGAATTATGTATAGAGCCACATAATGTCCATCGTCCCCTTCATTGGTCATTAATTTTGATCACCCACCAGCCAAGATGGTGCCCAATCATTGCACTGTGTCGTTACTATTTCACCCCCTACAATCTCTGGGAATAACCTGCTCCTCATTAAAATATCCCCTGACTTAGTATCTGTTGATCGTTACCCGAACCAATACCATGATGGCTATAAAAATATGATTTTCAAATTTAGCACTTCCTCTACATTTGTAAGTCATTCCCCAGTACTCTACTGTAAGTCTGAGTCCTTTCTTCTACCCCTTTATATGTCACCACTATGGACTCGTGCGCTCATATTTTTCATTGATGGCTTATAATTCATTACTATCCTTAATTAATTTCATGCTCAAGTGGTTTAATTCATGAATAGTGAAAATCCCCTCAATCTGGTTCCTAGTCCTTGGGATATGTCATTTCTTGAACACTTTCTTATTTTCTGACACAATAAGAAATTCCAGGTTCATCTTGTAAATACACTGCTCCAACTCTGGATACTCTGACTTATTTTATTGGAAATAGTATTAGAGTCTATTAGAGGCACTAGGTATGTTGATCTGAGTGACAAAAAGGCCCCATGAGAGTTGGCCAGGTAGATGAGGACTGTCCTGGCCATGGAGGAAAGAGAGAAGAACAGGCATTAAAAGATATTTTTTTTTAATAGAGGCATGTTTTATTTATTTATGTATTTATTTATTTATTTGTTTGTTTGTTTGTTTGTTTGTTTTGTTTATACATGCACTGGTTACAGTCAGAAGCACGGGAGGGTGAGAGAATTCACCAGAGCCAGAGCGGGGAGCAGAGCAGGCAGAAGGACCGAAGTACACTGCTGAGGGAAGCAGCGGGCGGCAGGAGAGGTCTGCGCACCATGTGGGACCCTCCTCCAGTGGCCGGGGAGCAGCCGGGGATCGAACCGGTGCCGCAGAGGCCGCGGGCAGCTTCGCAACCCAGCGCTCAACCGCTGCGCCACCGGGGAGGCCCAAAAGATATTTTTAAGAGCATGGTCAGCTACTATGCAAACCTTTTAGGTTGCTCACATGATGGTCTCACGTGTTCACCCTACGAGCTAAAGGAAAAGCCTGGAGTTGTTCTTTTCCTAGCACTAGGAGACAAATCAGTGATATCCTAAGCCAATCATGGTTATCCCATTCCCATTTGCCTAGCGAGCCTACAGATGAGCATGCGAACACTGCCTCAGCATGCCTTCTGGTTAATAAGGCCTTAGAGAAAGTCTGTTGTGGGGTTTCTGAGAAAGACCTCATTCTTTGAGAAAAGTTGAAAGCTTTGGAAGAAAATAACCTCTTTGTCCCATGCCTCTTTCATGCTGCTTAGAAAGTTGTTGCTTGAGGATATGATGTTTAGTGTTGTAGCAGTCATCTTGTGACCTTTCATCAATTCAGTATTTATTGACAATATCCTATGTGCCAGGTACTAGGGATACAACAGTAAACAAAACAGGCTAAAGTCTTTGCTTTATTGGAACTTATGTTTTAATGGGGTAGCGAGGAAACAAATAAGAAGAAATTTTATATACCATCAGGTATACCCCATGGTGATGAGTGGTATGGAGAAAAATGAGACAAGGAAGGAAGGAAGAGCATGCCAGAGGGGCGCCTTGAAATTTTTAATAAGGCAGATCAATTAAAAATCATTTATTTGAGGAAAAACAATGGCATACAAAAGCATGAATTTTGGTATCTTCATACAAGGACAATAGTATTCCTATATAGTATCTCTATATTGATTCAATTTTATGGTAGAACATAAAGATGGAAAGAGCCTGGTTCTTTAATGGCATTATTGAACTTCTTAATTAAGCAACCCTGGAACTGACTTGCTTCCATACATCTTGTAATGTGCTTGTCATATGAGAGACCATGAACTGTCTTTATTGTCTAAGTGAGAATTAGTCAGATATTTGTGGCCTCTGCCTAAAGCACTATAACTGGTGTAGTAGTCTTCAGTAAGTTTGCTGACTGGCTCAAGAAATAGATACAAGGGCAGCTTTGTGATTTCAGTTGTGTAGGATTTGGGAAATGGGTGTATTTGAGCTTGGAAATGATCATTTTGCAATTATCATGGTAAAGATGGTTCAGGCAAAAATCTATGAACACTAAAACTGGAAGACATTTTTATGAGGAACAGGTTATAAGTTGGTTAGAGGGCCAATATTAAAAGATTAATGTTATCAGGGGTTCCAGAAGGGAATTACAAATCTGGAAAGTTGAAGATGATCATGAGAACATACAGATAGGGAAGAATAAAGGTACTGGGAGTTGGGAAAGCATGCAAAGCAAGAAAGCAGTCTTTGGCAGAAAAGACATGGGTTTGAGATGTAGTTCTGATTATTATTGGGTGGGTGGCCTTGAGTAAGTGGCTTATTTCTGAGCTACAATTTCCTTATCTATTTAATGAGGGTGATAATGCCTACCTTAAAGTAGATGTTGGAAGATTGAATGAGGTAATCTATATGGAAGTTCCTGACAGATAACAAGTTTTCAATAAACAGTAGGATTTGGTCCACCATGTAAGTATAGGATAGGGGTTGACATATGGGTTCTGAAGTCAGACTGCCTCAGTTCAAAACCTTACTCAACAGGGCTTCCCTGGTGGCCTAGGGCTTGAGTCTCAGTGTTATCACTGCTATGGCCTGAGTTCAATCCCCAGCCAGGGAGCTAATCAACATAATACACAATAGACCTCTCCTGCCTCACTTGCTGTACCCCTTGCTGTACCACTTGCTGTACACTGTAGCAGTGTATTTCAGTAAATATGCCTGTTCTACTCCCCACTCTGTCTCTGGTGAATCCTCTTATCCCCCCCTGTAGCTCTGGCCTACACCCCAGTTCTTCTACACAAAAATAAAAAAAATTAAAAAAAAAACCCTTATTGAACCACTTACCGACCTAGTGACTTTGGTAAATTAGATAATCTCTGCGTTTCAGTTCTTCGACATCAAATAGTGATGAGACTGACATCAACCTTAACAGTTGTACTAAAGTTTACTCTACATATAACAATTTTAGAAGAGTGTATGGTTGAGTAAGTACTCAGTAGATGTTAGCTGATATTATTAAATATGAAAGGTTTTTCAAGGAGGATCATTGAATTTTGGAAAAAAAAGATATACTCTATTGTACTTAGAAATATCAGAGGAACACTAATAGTAATTTATTAAATTCCAACTTATAGATTTAAAGAAAAAACTTTCTTGTCCTTCATCAGAAGCTCTTGGAACATATCATTAAGTTTTATACAACTAGATATACTTTGTTACAAAAAGCTTGAGTGTCTTACCTCAGGCTATGATGCTGAGAATTAGAACCTGTCCTCACTGAGTCTTCTTCCTGACCTAAATTGTTCTATATTTTTCTTAATATATAGCACATTAATATTCTTCCAAATTTGGCTTCTCATCATTGAAATGCTTGACCCCATGTCTCACGCCTCTGTCCCAGATCAAAAATATTTACCTACCTTTGTTCTCAGCAGGAGCTGGGTCTAAAAGGCCTGCTGTGTGTCAGTCATTGCTCTGCAGTTGCTGGATCATAGGGAGGGGTGGTAGTTGCCTGGAGAGAAGGAGGCTAGGGTGGCCAAAGCCACAAGAGTACGTGAGAGGCTTGGGGCAGTGGCTATTTACAAACCAGTACAGAAGTATGTTAATATTTTAAGCCCAGAATTTTAATCACAGTGCATGCCAGCAGTTTATCAGTCCTCAGAGAAGGAGAGCATTCTCAGCCATCTATTCAGTATCTAGGGCTAATACTACCATAGAGAATTCTTGAATTCCTTGAGATCCTTTCCCATGCATAATTGAGCATGAAACAAATACTATAGCATTGCAAAGAAGTAGTTTAAATAAGTCTCTCAATTCTTTTGCCATTAATCTTTTAAAAAAATTGTGTGGATGACACCAGTAACACTACAGTTTTGACCAAATTGCAAACCAGGGTGTACCTGTATGCTTGGCCTTGCCCTAAGTTATGCTGTTCCATTTTTGCTTCAGTTATAAGCAAAGCCAAGGTAGAGATTATTGGATACAGGGATTACAAGATCTTGGTATAGTGGAATTAAGCTAGAGTCTCCAACTCCATTTTGCAAGTAGAAGGTTTCCTGTGGCTCAAGAATGACCAAGGGTTAAGGTGAGTCCTCTCCACTGTTCACATTTTTGCAACATTGGCTGCCAAGTGTAGAGAGTGCTCTGAGTCCCTTCTTATTTTCCTGCTCCCAGGATTAAACTTTAGACTCAGGGAGCTGGGCAAGAGAAGTGACCCCTTGTGGACTTGGGACTTTGACTGCTTCAGAATAAACAATCCATGTGTCTTTGTGGGGGGCAGAGGGATCAGCCTCCCATCTTGAACCTCACAGGTTCCCCTTGGCCACTCAACAAGCAGGTGAAGCTGAATTTGGGCAGCCGACACAGGGAGCTGACCCAGCACACCAGAATGTCATGTGCAGTGGGGTCTAGAATCCATCTGTCCCACTTCATCAGCCCTTCTCCATGCAGATCCTCATCAGACTGAGGCTAGAAAATCAGATCACCTGCTCCCACTCTCCCTGACTGGTGTGGAGCTCCCCTCCTCAGTCTTGCTGCCAAGTGCTCCCCCCACCCACTTTCCAAGTGAACTGGGACAGACCTGGAAGCTCCCTGTCTCAGCAGGCACAGGATTCCACTTGACAGAATGCTCTTGCTGCTGGGGAGCTAACCCTGTTCCCCTCTAACTTCCTCTTGCATACCCGATTCTGCCCTCAGGACAACCGACCAGACAGGACTGCTCCTTATTCTCAGGAATGTCCTTCACATATTTGAATGCAGCTACCTCTACCATTTGTCCCCCTAGCCAGGTTTCCAGGTCTTCCTCCCTTTCTCTCCTCTTCCTCCCTTTCTCTTCCCATTCCCCTCCTCCTCCCTCCTCCTCCTCCCCTTCTCCTCTTCCTCTTCCCCTTTCTCCTCCTCTCCCTCCTGCTTCTCATCCTCCTCTCCTTCTTTTCTCTCCTCTTTCTTCTATTTCCTTTTTCTTTCTTCCTTCTTTTCTCTCAGTTAACTGACACACACGCACGTGCACACACACACACACGTATTTCCCATACCATACAGTTATCCATATATGTAGAGTACAATTCAATAATTCAACATTTTTTACCTTCTTTAAACAGTCGGGCACTATTACTGCAGTCTATTTTAGAAAATTTTCATCACCCCCCAAAAAAAATTCTTATGCTGTTATCAACCCTTTCCTCCCTATTACTTGAAGACTAAGCAGCCACTTACTTATTTTATGTCTATTGATTTGTCTATTCTGGAAATTTCATGTAAATGGAACTGGGTGCCATGAGTTTAATTCACACTTTGGAGAATTTTGAGTTAGTCACTTGACCTCTCCATGACTCAATTTCCCCAACCTAAAAAATAGTAACATTGGATTTTATGAATATTCTACCTCATAAGGTCATTAGGAGGCTTAAATGAGCTAATGCACATAAAACACTCAGTAGAGGGTTTCCGTTTTATTCTTCTTCTTTTTTTTTTTTTTTTCTACTGCTGGTCTTACTTTCAACTCTTGTTCCCTTTAGGTTGGAGTGGAGCAGGACTGGGGTGATAATGTAATTATTCTGGTGCTATTCAACTTTTGGAGTAGCCCAGTAAAGCATAGAAATGACCCATCAGTGTGGCCTAAGTACTGAAGCAGGTCCTACAGCTTCTCTGTTGAGTTGGACGCTACCTCACCAATTTTCTAACTATGGGATGGTCATGGCCACTCAACAATGGTCCCACAGCCCCACAAGGGTGTAAGGGATGATTAAGGTAAAAGAAGAGGTGCTAGGGACTTCTGGACTAATAACTTTTGACTAATAACTATGGAAGTATTTCAGCATTTTAACACCTTGATACCTACACCATCATGTGCAGGCTGGAGGGGGCCTGACCATCATCTTTGTTCCTCTGGACATCTCACTCCTGGTTATAGACTCTGTGCTCACTGCTTTTTGGTAACTGCACCACACTGCACTGAGGACTGAGGTTGAAGCCTTCAAACCATTTTTATTCAGAATTCTGCCAAGCTCTACTTAGTAACTTCTATTTGGTCATGTTTTGGACTTAAGTTCAGAATCATAGATTTATAATGGAATTCATGTTGATTGTTAAGCTCCTTGAATTAGGAAGTGTTTTTCCTACCAGACATCCCCCCCCCATTTTTCTTTTTATTGAGACAACACTGGCTTACAGGACTGTGTAGATTCCAGGAGTACATAGTCTACTTCTGTGTTATATGTATCTCACCATACCCAACACCAAATGTCTAGTCATCAGATACCACCAACCCCCCTCATCTATACCTTCCCTCCTCCTTCCCTCTGGCAACCACCATTCTGTTGTCAGAGTTTCAGGGTTTCTTTTTGTTTTGTTTTACCCCTTTTTAAAAATAATCCACATATGAATGAAATCATAGGGTATTTATCTTTCTCCTGATTTATTTCACTCAAGAAAATCCCCTCTAGTGCCACACATGTTGTCTCCAATGGCCACATTTCATCTATGTTTATATCTGAATAGTATTCCTCTGTGTATAATACTCTACATCGTCTTTATCTATTCATCTATTCTCACACACTTGGGTTGTTCCCTTGCTTGGCTATTGTGAATAGTGCTGCAATGAGCATGGGTGTGCACATACCTTTTTGAATTAGTATCTTCATACCTAGCAGTGAGCTGACTGGATCATATGGTAGTTCTATTTTTAATTTATTGAGGACCCTCCATGCTGTTTCCACAGTAGTTGCACAAATTTACATTCTTACCAACAGTGCCTTTTAATGGGACTTGAAGGCCACCAGACAGGCAGGGTTGGCAATGGCTGCAGTGACACCTGGCCACCCACATTTGTTTTTTTGTTCCTCAGATATGGCAGGGACACACTTTAGCCTTGCCTTTGAAAATAAAATTAGAACATAGTAAACATTGAGAGAATAGGAAATGGCCTGAAGAAAGAGGAGATGTAAAGACTATCAAAAGGATTGAAACCACAGGCTGACAGAGAGGTATCCAAGCCAGCCTAACTCTTCTTCCCAGCAGTTCTCCAGGTAGAGGCTGATCAAGGAATGGATCCCAGGAGGAAGGCTTTGGAGGTGCAGGCAGAAAGAGCCTCAGGCAAAGTAGAGACATTGTAGGAAATCTAACTGAGAAGAAGAGGCAGACAAATAGAAACATAACCCTGAAATGAGGCTATCAAGTGGGCCCTCACCTAATGATAGCACACAAGGTAGCGGGGGACAGGATAGGTAGGTAGATTGGGTGGGGGTGGTATCTGCAACTTCTTCTCTGGGACACAGAATAGCAAGGTATTTCCAATGTTATTATTTGGAGGGTTAGGGTTTTTGCCATTTATGTGGCCTCATATTGATGTTGAAAATGGCAGAAAGGGCAGTTGGTGCAGACCGCTGTGGCGTGCCTCTAACTGGACTAAGGGCAGATAATCAGAGGAGCCATGTGGTTCTGGGGGTGGCCTACATAGTACAGCAGGCAGAGACTTTTTGTGCCAGGCAGCTGGTGTGCTGAGAAGGATGACTGGCATCTGGGGACTTAAAGAAAAAAGTAGTTCCTCAGAAGTGGAGTAGCTTGGAAGAGAAAGGAGAGGGTAGACTTGTGACTTTACTTCTTGCTCAACTTTGGTAGCTGAGTGTTATGGTGTAAGGAGCAGGAATTCAAGAGACTGTTAGATGTTCTGCACAGACCTCAGAGCTAATACTAATGCTGATTCTTATTCACAAAATCTCTCTTGAACACTGCACTATGACCATTTTCTTAAGAAAACCTAGAACTTTCTAGCAAGACAAGGGTATCTTTCTGAGATAAAACTCCCAAGTATAGTTTAGATCTTTTTCTCCAGAATGCAAGTCTAGGTCTCACCTCCATTATTCCAGAGTTCATGTTGTTGTAATGAAGAGCAGAGTGTCTGCCTGGGCTCCATTTCCACCCTGCCACTTAACACCTGTTACTCCACCTTTCTATGACTCAGTTTCCTCATCTGTACAATGGTAATAGATGAGAGCATCTGCCTCTTATTGTGATGAATCACACTGTAAGTCATGTGTGTAGAGGAGAGCTTAGCATGTGCTAATAACTCAGTAAATGTAATTTGCATTCTGACTCTTCCTATTTAGTCATAACCTTTCTTGTTTTGTGTATTCTGCAAATGTCCCCAACTAAGTCACTGAAAAAATGGTGTTGGCACAAAGAGAAATCTCCCTTTCCCTTCCTACCAGCCTCCTGGTGCGTAGGTTCTCCGGCCTATCTGCACACATCCAGCACATGCATGTGTATAGCCTGCAGTTACTGAACCTCACTGTTTTAGAACCACTCCTCACCTCCCCTATTCCCTTATATTACTACTGCTTCTCCCATGAGCCTGGCTCCTTCTGTCTTTCCTCCCTTCCTTTCTTCCTTCTTCTCCCTCTGCCTGCACTAGCCGTCCATTCATCTAGTCATGCAACCAGGTACCTAAGAGTCATCATTCTAGATTAGGGGTCAGCAAAGATTTTCTATAAAGAACCAGAGTAAATATTTTAGACTTTGAAGGCCACACATATTCTCTTTCACAACTACTTAACTCTGCCATTGTAATGTAAAAGCAACCTTGTTGAAAAGGCAAATTTTACATTTTAGGTATTTTTTTAATGAATTATAATTTTTATTTATTTATTTTTATTTTTTTAAATAATAAATTTTATTTTTATATTCCTCATACATTTGCAACCCCCCCATTCTGACCCCAATCCCTCTCCTCCCGCCCCCCACTCCCCAAAAACTGTCTCTGGTTCATATTTTTTTGTTGATTTTGATTTTCACTTTCTTATAGTTATTCATTTTCCTGGTCCCTTATTTAAGTTTTCTAGATTCCTGCTATGAGTGAGACCATCCGGTATTTTTCTTTTTCTTTCTGGCTTATTTCGCTGAGCATGATCCCTTCCAGCACCATCCATGTTGCTGCAAATTGCATGTGTTTATCTTTTTTGAATGCTGAGTAATATTCCATGGTATATATGTACCACATCTTCTTGATCCAGTCATCTATTTTTGCACACAACACTAATGATAAAGGACTGATCACAAAAATCTGCAAAGAACTGATGAGACTCAACAAAAACAAAGAAAACAATCCAGTCAAAAAATGGGCAGAAGAGCTAAAAAGAAACTTCTCTGAAGAGGAAATGCAAATGGCCAACAGGCACATGAAAAAATGTTCAACATCACTTGTAATCAGGGAAATGCAAATCAAAACTACCATGAGATACCATCTTACACCAGTGAGAATGGCACATATTAAAAAAAAAAAAAACTAGCAACAACAAATGTTGGCGAGGATGTGGAGAAAAAGGAACTCTTCTGCACTGTTGGTGGGAGTGCAAACTGGTCCAACCACTATGGAGAGCTGTGTGGAGATTTCTGGACCTACTAAGCATAGAGCTTCCATATGATCCAGCAATGCCACTCCTAGGTATTTACCCAAAGGACACAGAAACATCAATTCCAAAGAACACCTGCACCCCTATGTTTATAGCAGCACTGTTTACAATAGCTAAGCATTGGAAACAGCCCAAATGCTCAAAAATACATTTTAGGTATTTTTAAAAATTCCTTAGTCCTTCACAATCTGGATCCGACATGATTCTGTGGGAGGACAGAGCTCTGACAATCTCTCCAGGTGATTTTGATTTGAGCTAAGTTTGAGAATTTATATGGCCTATAAAATGTGGCTCAATTTCCTGGGACATGACCAGAGGCTTTGCAGCATTCTCTGGCACTTATATGTCAGGATTATTTGAGAAATCCAGAATAAGAGACCAGTGATGAGTTTACCTCCACTCATGTTTACTTTTCCTACTACTCCCAAATAGGAAAAGCAATCATGGCCACACAACACTGGCCCACAACCCTTATGTAAAGGACTCTTACCTAGGTGAATAAAAATCTGAGTAAAAGCAGGCAAGCTATTGCTGAACACATGAAATATTTGTAGGACTTGATCTGGGCATAACCCCATCCTACAAAAACAAGGTTGCTGGTTTTAATAGCCATACAAAGAACATGACCCCAAATTGAGGGACTGAAAGAAATTCAAGTGACTCTCAAATAAATGATGTTCTAGAGCAGTAGACATTGCTGAGCTTTCATATGGTAGGAACTTGGGAATTTGTTCTGTTTATAAACAGGCAAGGTGATATGTACTGGGGAATCTGTTTTGAAACTACATTTGCATACTATTATTAATTAAATTGACTTATTTTCAGGTGGCTTCAGGAGTCACTACTGGAATTGTGGGGCATTTAAAAGTCCTACTCCTGGGGCCTCTCTGGTGGCGCAGAAGTTAAAGTCTCAGCGCTATCAAGCTATCTTAGCCACTGCAGCATGGGTTCGATCCCCTACCAGGAAACTAATACACATGGCGCAGAAGACCTCTCTTGTCTTGCCTGTTGGTCCCTTTAGCAGTGTATTTCAGTCAGTCTGCCTGCTCTGTTCCCCACCCTGTCTCTGGTGAGTCCTGTCATGCCCACACCTCTGGTCTATACCCCAGTTCTTCTATGCATGAATAAATAAAAACAAATCTTTTAAATAAGTTTCAATACAGTAAGAATATATATTAAAATAAATAAACAAACAAACAAATAAATAAATAAATAAATAAATAAAAGTCCTCCTTCTGCCCTGATTCAAAGCCACTAGGCTCTGAATGGCCTTAATTTTTTGAAAAGTAATGACTAATGATCTGCAGAAATGGACTTGACGGGGCAGAGGAATGCAGCAGTCTGATGAGACAGCAGTAATATCCAGCCTCCTGTCTAAGATAAGGGTAAGAGTAGAGATTAAAAAAAAATCCTAAGCTGGAGTCACCAGACTTGAAGGCATGTACACCCCAACCCCCTGCACTCACATGCTCCACTAAGAGTCCACATACCACACCCCACAAACATGCTGGGAGCCGAGACACAGCATGATTCTACTCTAAAACAACAGCAGCCAAGCATTTATTTCCCAAAAAAGGACAAGGTCACAAGAAAAGGCCTATAATAATTAACTAGGTCAATGGAAAACTCATTTTTAAAGTACCCCCCATGGAGGTTTAGGACAAAACAACAACTTGGTGAACGTTTGGTTACAGTTTATAGCTACTTCTTTTGCCCTTGATATACTGCTGTGATTTTCGGCTTTCTCTGCCAATCCTGCTCAGCACTAGTGATTCAAAGATTAAAGTCCAGGTATGTGAATGAAGTAGCCCTATTTGCAGCCTGAATGTGTGGTCTCTTCAGAGTCCAGTGGCCCCCTGTGTTGACTTTTGCCAGTTGTTACCTTGGCAAAGGGAGTAGGAACTACATAAGTTAGAGTTTAGTAAGAAAAACACAGGCTGCATCAAATTCTCAGTAGTTGAAATTTAATAGGTGGGACTGGTTGAGAGACCCAAAAGAGCAAACAGGAGAAAGTGAGGCAACCCAGAGATTAACAATAGTAGAAACCTGTCCACAATCCCTAGAACTGCAAGTGGATAGGGTAGACAGGGAGGGAGTAGTGTTGCTATAGCCCAGGGGCCAAGTTCATGATAAAGGTTACAAGGTAGAAGCCATAACAATGGAGGGAAGACTCTGGCAGAAACTGGAACTTTGGAGAATACACAGCTACAGCTAGGGATGAGAATACTGTGCTAGGTAACTTTTATTGTTGCATAACCCACATCCATTTCCCATTTCTTCTGATATCTACATCATTTTTCCTTCTAGGGAGCTCCTCCTCTCCCATTTGGTGTAGTCCTGGTGATAGTGTCATGCAGGTGCTGTCACATCATGGGTGGGCCTGTGATTTCTGTATGCCTAACACCCTCTCTTGAGCATTTAAATCTTGAGCACAAAGACAGAAAATAGTTGGAACTATTTCAGCCTTACAAAGAACACACAGCAATTCCTGCCTGTCTAGGTCCCAAGAGACACTGTAATTCATATTTTGTTTTATTCCCTCCCATAACTTTATTAATTTTTCCATTAAATTCCTTTATTTGTTCAGGTTTGTTTAGGTGTGAAAATTTTTAAGTATGTTGCTTGTCATTTCCCCATATATAAAGTCCTAATCTCCAATCCTCAGAATGTTCTTCTCTGCCTCCCTGGCCTGGAGAATGTCTACTTATCCTTTAATACTCAATCTAAATATTATTTCTTCTGTGAGGTGAAACCTGCCTCAGCCTCCATTTTATGTTCGAAACTTTCTCTGTTTACCTCTGCAGTTTCCCATAATATTCTATGCATATCTGTTTCAGAACTATTATAGTCTCCTTCACTTGTCTGTCTCCCTTCTAGGCTGTGAGTTTCTTGAGGACAGTCATGTCTTATTTTATCTCAGGACTGTCAATACTAAGCTGCTTGACACATAGTAAATGCTTGAAAAGCTTTTCAGGAATGTATGAATAAATGAATGGATAATGTTGCCAACATATCTCCATTTTATTACAGTGGAAATCAGAATTCTCTCTTTGCCTTTAAAAGGATTGAGGTTCATGTCCTTAAGGGATTAAAGGGGAAAATTAATCCAATATATGCTCCCAATAAGAGATATTAAGGGATACTTTATAAATAGAGGAGACAAAAATGTAAGTGACAGACAAGAGGGAGAGAGAGAGGGCAAGAGAGAGAGAGAGAGAGAGAGAGAGAGAGAGAAATGTGAAGAGGGTGCTGAGGAGTAACAGTCAATATAAGGCTATACAAGGAAACATTGTTTTGGGTGCAGAGATTTTGAGATGTCTCAGTGTTCCACTTAAGATGATGGCCATTAGATTCCCTAGAGACTTAAGGGGGCAAGTTCAATGGTAAGCTGGTAAATACTTAACAACCAACACTGTGTTTGTGTTGGGGGGGGGCATTTGCCAATTTCCCTCTTATAAATACTCCTACCACAGCCAATTTCAAGCTACCAATGTGGCATCACTGAATGCCCAATTGAGATGTTCTGCGCCACATCACTGTATAGTATTTCCATCATATAGATACGGCAGATATAAATAACTTCAAAATCATCAATAATAGTAAAATAATAAATGATTAGTATTCATCACTTTTTTTAAATGTAAGTTTATATAATTTAATTTTTAATGATGAATGTGTTTAACGAACTTCCTGAATTTTCATGAACAGGTGTGAGCCAGTATCACACCACTGCAGGTAACACTATCCCTAAGCTACCAGGGGACTCAGTAAAATCTGAATAGACAGAGGGGAGGTAAGGACAGTGGCAACTGTCACTGTAGCATGATTAAAAGGATCTGGCCCACTAGGTCTAAAAAGGTCAATAAGCACACAAAGGCATTGAAAACATCAACACTAATTTCCTGGCACACTGGAGAGAAACTATACTTGGTAGCTCCAAATATTAGATAGCTCCAAAAGAGAATACTTCAGTACTTTGTATAATCCACCTTATTGGTACACACTGTCTTTGTAACTAAGATTGAGTGGATGAGCAAAACCATCCACTATGGTCCTATGTTGAGAGCTATGCTTTCTGAAATTTGTGTAATCAACAGGTTGGCCTTCTTTCTAAAGAGTCCAGTTCATATAGACTCCCTTTTACTCAAGCAGGGAAAATGTATTTGGAATACCCAGATACTGGTTCAGATTCTGTGCATGCAAGAAAAATTTGGTACCAAGTATAATCTGGAAGAAAGGCTCACTTTTACAAACTAAAGTTGTTTCTCTACAGTGCAACGGGCATAAGTGGTTCCTCAATTCAATATTGTATTTTTGGTATTTCTTAATCTTGGGTTCCTCCTTCATAGGACATCATCTGTAAAAAGGAAAAGGAAGAAATACTGCTTAATGCTGGGTATTTAACTATAAAGACACCTATTATGTGCTTAGGACACTGTATCATCTCATTTAATCCTTAACAAAAACAGGTGGCACTATTTTTTTCCCATTTTACAAATGAGGAAATTGGAAAAGAGTAAGGTAAAAGTGTCTTGCCCAAGTTCACAAAGCTCATGAAAGCAGACATGGCAGCTGAAGTCAGGTGTTTCTGACACCCAAATCTTACAAACTTTCTAACACTCTTAGGAGCTGCCTCACATTTGGAGAGGCTAGTCAGAGAGAGGGTGGTCTGTGCACAGTGGCAACAGATAAGTAGAAAGGCATATGTCTTTCTAGAGTCACATGGGAATTCTGAACTCAGGTCCATAAGATTTAAAATAACTATTAATTGACCCACTTCCTTATATGAAACATATGACAAATCTTAAAAGAACTTAAAAAGATCTCTTTTAAAACTGATACTTTAAAGCAGCCTCTGAAGAAAGTTATTAGATAAAGTTAGACATCTTTGCTCCATTTCTCTTATTCTAAATTCCTTTCCCTTGTCATACTTTGAATATAAAAATTTTCCTGGCAATTTAACTTGCATCTCTTATTCAGCATAAAAAAAAAAAAATCTCGGCCTCCCCTGGTGGCGCAGCAGTTAAGCGCTGGGTTGCAAGGCTGCCCACAGCCTCTGCAGCACCAGTTTGATCCCTGGCCACCAGCAAGGGTCCCACAAAAAAAATAATCTCTTCAGTCTTCATCTCTGTTGTCAGATCAACTTGCTTTCCTATATTGTCTCTCCCTTTTCTCCGTCTGAAAGAATACCTTAAGTGGAAGTAAGTGGGTAGGAGAGAGAGAGACTCCTGGTGCTCTCTCTCCTGGAGTATTTCTCCTTTCTTATTTACTATAAGACCAAATGCCCAATCACTAGGTTTACCCAAATCATACAAAGTTGTATAGCCATTTTGCCCAGTTTTTTCTTGTGTGTGTCTGTGTGTTTCCTCCTTCCCTGTTAGAGTTTACTCCAGTTCATGCCATCCTTTCACAAGAGTGTCTCAAGCAGAGAGTTTCTTTCTTTTTCTTTTTTTTTTAAGATTTATTTATTTATTTATATAAGCACTGGGTACAGTCAGAAGTGCAGGAGGGTGAGAGAATTCACCAGAGCCAGAGCAAGGAACATAACAGGCAGACTGATGAAATACACTGCTGAGGGGAGCAGCGGGCTTGGCAGAGCTAGGTCTTGCCATGTGGGACCCTCGCCCATGGCCGGGGATCGAACAGGAACTACAGAGGCTGCGGGCAGCTTCGCAGCCCAGCGCTCAACCACAGCGCCACCAGGGGAGGTCCAAGCAGAGAGTTTGTTACATACATTGATGAGGGAGGCTACTGCTAAATTTCTCAGTTACCTCCCATACCCAGAAACCCCTTAACCAGAGTGCGTCCCCACATCACCAATTTAGAACAGGGACATTTCTTCAGTAAAGACTGCTTGAAACCAGCAGGAGGCTCCCGGAGAAGCCAGAGGTGAGCTGGGAAGTTCACCCACACCAGGCCCCTTCTGGCCTGCAGTCCGAGCCCAGAAGGGTAGCGGGCACCCAAGACCAGGGCAGACCAAGCATGCACAGGAGTGCGAATCCACATCACCTTTTTAGAACAGGGAACTTTCTTCAGTAAAGCCTGCTTGAAACCACAGATGGCTCCTAGAAGAGCCAGAAGTGAGCTGGGAAGTTTGCCAAGATGCCAGCCAGTACCAGCAACACAGTTTCCCAATGCATATGGCAAATTAGAAAACAGACAGTAGGGAGTAGAAAAACCACACACAACCTAGCAACTCCTCAGGAAAAAAGGACACCACAAAAAGAAAACCACCCCCCAGATTGCAACGACAGTAACTTGGAAGAACTTCTGAGCCTTCCAGAAAGAGAATTTAAAACTGCCATGATTAAAAAACTGACAGAAGTCATAAAGGAAAACAATGATAAGGGAAAAATAATCAACAATCAGAAGAATGAAATTGAGTCCCTAAAGAGGGAAGTAAAAGAAATGCAGGAAATCAAAGAATTAATGGAGGCACTAAAGAACTCTGGGAAAAGCAATGAAAGCAGAATAGATTAAGTGGAAGAATGAATAAGTACTCTTGAAGACACAGAAATAAAAAGAACCAAAACAGAAAAGGAAAGAGAAGTACAAAGGAAAAAGAACGAAGAAAGACTTCGGTAACTATCTGACTCCATAAGGAAAGGAAATATAAGAGTTATAGGAATTCCAGAAGGAGAGGAGAGATATGTAGGAACAGAGAAAATATTCCAGGAGATAATTGAAGAGAACTTCTCAAATGCGAAGAAGGAGCTGAAAATTGATATACAAGAAGCAAGAAGAACACCAAACTTCTACAACGAAAGGAAAAACACAGCAAGACACATAATAGTAAAGCTCCCAAGAATCCAAGACAAGGAAAAAATAATGAAGCTGACAAGAGGGAAGAAACAGATAACATTCAAAGGAAAACCAATCAGGCTGACATCAGACTTCTCTAAGAAACACTACAGGCAAGGAGAGAGTGGAGGGACATAGTCAACAGACTCCAAGAAAACAGATGCCAACCAAGAATACTCTATCCTGCAAAGCTCTCCTTCCTCTATGAAGAAAGAATAAGGAGCTTCCCAAACAACAGAAACTCTGGAATTTCATTACGACTAAACCCCCACTCCAAAAAATACTACAAGGAGTCCTAAAGCCAGAACATCAGAGGGACGAATAACAATGAAAGAATGCCAAAAAAAAGTTATTAAAAGAATAAATAAATAAAATCAAAGGAAAGACAAACACAATGGCAAATACAGATGCTAACATATCAATATTAACTCTAAATGTAAATGGAATAAACTCTTCAATAAAAAGACACAGAGTTGCAGCCTGGATTAAGAAAGAAAAACCCAACCTTTGGCTGTCTCCAGGAAACACATTTAGCTACAAAAGATAAAAATAGACTCAAAGTTAAAGGATGGAAACACAATCCTACAAGCAAATGGACCAAAAAAGAAAGCAGGAACAGCTATACTTATATCAGATAAAACAGATTTCAAACTCAAAAAAATAAAAAGAGACCCCAATGGTCACTACATTATGATCAAGGGGACAATACTTCAAAAAGAAATAATACTCATTAACGTATATTCACAAAACGAAGGAGCACCAAAATATATCAGACAACTGTTGTCCTCTCTGAAAACAGACATCAGAGAAAACACATACGTAGTGGGAGAATTCAACACACCACTATCAACAATGGATAGATCAACAAGACAAAAAATAAGTAAAGAAACAAAAGCTCTAAATAAGGACCTAGAGCATTTGAGCTTAACAGACATCTATAGAACACTAAATCCCAAAAAACGGAGTACACATTTTTCTCAAGCACACACGGATCATTCTCCAGGATTGATCACATACTGGGGCACAAGACAAACATCAACAGATACACCAAGATTGAAATCATACCAACCATCTTTTTCGACCATGAAGGCATCAACTAGAAATAAACCATAAAAAGAAGGCAAGGAACTCTCCTACTCATGGAGATTAAAACCACACCACTGGAAGACCACTGGATTAATGAGGAGATCAAAGAAGAAATTAAAAAATTCTTTGAATTGAATGACAGGGAGGACACCAATATCCTAAATGTATGGGATGCAGCAAAAGCAGTAACAAGAGGAAAATATATAGCAATAGAAGCTCACATCAAGAAACAAGAAAGAACTCAAAGAAACAACCTAATCTCGAAGCTCAAAGATCTAGAAAAAGAATAACAAAAAAAAAAAAAACCAAACCAGTAGAAGAAAAGAAATAATAAAACCAAAGCAGAAATAAATGAAATCAAAACTAAAAAAAATCCAAAAGATCAATGAAACCAAGAGCTGGTTCTTTGAAAAAGTCAATAAAATAGACAAACCCCTAGCCAGGCTCACAAAGGAAAAAAGGGAGAAAGCACAAATAAACAGGATCATAAATGATAGAGGAGAAATCACAACGGACACAGCAGAAATCAGAAGAATAATCACTAACTACTATGAATAGTTATATGGAAACAAGTTCAACAATCTAGAGGAGATGGACAAATTACTACAATTCTACAATCACCCAAAGCTAGATAAAGAAGAAACAGAACACCTAAACAGACCAATTACAAGCAGCAAAATTGAAATGGTAATCAAAAACCTACCCAAAAACAAAAGCCCAGGACCTGATGGATTTACAAATGAATTCTACTAAACATTCAGAGACGAATTAGTGCCTATACTTCACAAAGTCTTCCAAAAATTGAGAAGGAAGGGACAATACCAAACACGTTCTATGAAGCCAACATTACACTAATACCAAAAACCGAACAAGGAACAACACAAAAAAGGAAAACTACAGGCCATCTCCCTAATGGACCACTGATTGTAAAAAATCCTCAATAAATATTTTAGCTATCAGAATCCAACAATATATCCATAAGATAATTCAC